>NC_045428.1:142830640-143165640 GCF_902635505.1 Sarcophilus harrisii | reverse complement strand
GATTTCTGGCTAATTTATCACTATAGGTATAGCCATTGAAGAGCCTATAAGATAATCATATGGTGCAAAACATAGTGGACCAAGTCTGGCGTTAGGATAGAATCAAGTTCAAATCCAGTTTTAGATATTTACAAGCTATGTTGTCTCTTGTTTATTTAATGCCTATTTACCTCAGTTTCCTCATATGTAAATTGGGAATAATAGCATTTATTTCCCAAAGTTGTTATGAGGATCAAATGTGACAATAATTGTAAAGCTCTTAGCATAGTGCCTGGGACATAGAAAGCACTATATAGATATCAGTTATTATTCTAGAATGTGAATGGCTGAGATAGATTTGATTAGCTTATTGGTCATTTTAAATTTAGAAATTGGTTATTAGACAGCTACACCCAGAGAGAGGACTGTGGGAACTGAATGATGATCACAGCATAGCATTTTCACTTTTTTTTGTTGTTGCATTTTGTTTTCTTTCTCATTTTTTCCCTTTTTGATCTGATTTTTCTTGTACAACAATATAATTGTATAAATATGTATACATATATTGGATGTTTAACATGTATTGGATTACTTGCTATGGGGGGAGGAAGGGAAAATTTGGAACACGGGTTTTGCAGGGGTCAATGTTAAAAGATTATCCATGCATATGTTTTGAAAATAAAAAACGTTAATAAAAAAATAAAGAAATTGGTTGTTAGAATCAGATACTTCATGTCCAATATACATTTTCATGTAGACTGTAATTACATATTCATAAGTGATTAGAGTCTTGTGAAAATAACAAAACATAGACATGTATAAATGTGAACTTAATTCCTGTTTTTCAGATCATTAATTAGATAATCAAGCAAATAAGAGATGGTCAAAAATTTCATCAAAGTTAAAGCATCTCATCAAAGGTAAATGATAACATACTCTGAATTTTAAAACTTCCTTCATTTGATTTAATATCTTTGTTGGAGAACAGACTACAGTCATACTAACTAAAATACTTAAATGCAATTACCTCAAGTGAGTAATATAGTCTTTCCTGTATTCCATTGATTGTCTTAACTGCCTCCAGACTCCTACTAACTCACCTCTGAGAAGAAAACCATCTTGAAGGGGGTTTTTAAGTAGGCAAAAATAAATGTATATTAGGAGTATGAAGCTAGAGGAAAATAGTAAGAAGAGAAAATACATCAAAAATGATGACATGTGTATGTTCTTATTTAGATTAAATTTAAATTAAAAGAGAAATAAAGAGAGATTGAAAATGAGAATGATATTTCTATCTGTGGGGCAAAGTTTTATAACAGCTTAATTTCTCATAGATGCCTACAATTCCAATAGCTACCATCACGTGAACAGTGGTGCCTATAGGCCTACACTTAAGAGTCAAACTTAGGCATATAAAACTGAAATTACATTAATACAGTATTATATGATAAATCCATTAAATTTATGCAAAGTTTATGCAAAAAGTGCTGCATTAAATGCAAAAGAAAAGATAGTGCTCGAAAGGAAAAATTCACAGATTGATTTAGATTTTAAAAGAATGGATAATATTTAAAAGGCAAAACTAAAAAAGGATTTCGTGTAATGGATAGAACATTGGCCTTGGACTCAGGAAGTCTTGAATTCTAATTCTGCTTCAGATTCTTACTAGCTGTGGGATCAGGGCAAATCATTTAATCTTTCAGCCTCAGTCACAATTTAGGGTACATAAATGTCTTGCAGATCTATAAGAAGCCACTAAAGGTTTCTGAGAGTTAAATTAAGATCTATATGTACCTCAATATGAAGTTCTAAGCTTGGCAATAGCATGAACTGAGTTCAAATCATGTCCAGTCATGCACCAACTGGGCAAATCCCTTAATCTCAGTTTGTTTCAATTTCCTCATCTACAAAATGGTAACAATAATAGTACTTATCAAATGAGATCACAACATGAAACACCCTATGCAAATTTTAAAGTGCTTTACAAATGTTTAGCTATTTTTTTTTTTGTCACTGCAAGGATGTAATTTTAATATTGAGGTGACTGACATAAACCATATCCACTTTATAGGTGGTCAATGAGAGTTGCTGTGGTCAAACAACTTATCACCATGGTGATGAATCTCTGTGAATTTTTCTAGGCTTGTCCTCGTACAGCATACATGAACTCATATCAGAGCCTTTCCAACCTGATAGTACTTGCTGCAGCCTGTACTGTCCTAATATAACTTTTTGAGATCCTAAGGCCGTTTAAAAAAAATCCAATGGAAGAGAGATTGACTTGAGTGATGAAATTCTATTCCTAATAAAGAGTATTGTTATGTGATAACACAAATAATAATAATTATATAACCATATCACCTGAAAAGCCTTCTTTCCCGTGAGACAGGACAAGTGTTATCATCTGTTCTGCAGGGATGAAACCCTAAGACTCGGGGAGATATTAACTTGTCCCCAGATCACACAGAGTGTAGAGGCAGAACTGCCTTACTAAATGCTCCCTTTTCTTATTCCAGTAGGACTTGCTACCCTCATCAACTTCTATTTGTTTCAACTTTGTCCAGATACCTAAAACAAAAAGCCTTTTTCTTTGCTCTCCTGCTAGCTTGATTAAATATATCTCTACTAAGTTTTCTGCTATTTAAAGGAACTGGAAATCTTCAGCGGGGAGATTTACTTTTTCATACATCACCCTATTATGTGGCTCTCCCAAACTTTTAGACCCCATCTATCTTTCCTGTGACTATCAGAGAAACCACAAGGAATCAGACTTATCCATTTAGACCTAGTCCTGAGATTCTCTTGATTGGAACCATAGCTCTGTAGGCTGTACGCTGATTTTGCCTTCCATTCCCAAGGTTTCTTCTTCCATCCTTCATGATAAGAGGGTCCTTAGGATTGCCACTCTTGTTTAGCGGCTACTATGTTTGACTCACCATCAAAAAGCATTTTGAACTGAATAGTTTTTAGATATGACTACATAGTGCTTTGCTGAAATATATGAAGTGCAATAGGTTCTGGAAGGACTGTTTGAATCAACTGGAGTGATATGGAGAATTCATAGAAAGTCTAAGACAGAGAGGACCTTTTTAAAGATAAAGTTGAAGAATGTAGAATGTTTGAATTGGGAGAGGCCTTAAGAACTCCAATGCCCTCATTTTAATGATGAAGAAAATGGGGCTGAGGATTAGAAAGCGACATATAACTAGTCAGTAGGGGAAGCAGGAAATGAACCCAGATTTTCCTACTTTCAATTCTGTCATCTTGTTCAGGTAGTAAATGTTAGCAAAAATAAAGATCTTTTACTCATTGGACCTTCTTGGCATTTGTGATTTTTTTTTTATTGAAATGATAAAATGAATCATTCAAAACATACATATTCAGATTTTTATAAATGTTCAAAGAATGTTTATAAATGGCTAACCAAAGGCCCCCTAGCATCTCTAAGGTATCCAAAAATTCAAAAAAAAATTCATTTAAAAAAAGGCAAATCTTTGCAATCTATTGACTATCGCTGCTTCTCCAGTGAAAATGTCCTTAAATCCTTCAGGTCTCTGAGAAGTATTTTGAAAAAAATATGACCGGTAATGACTCCCTTTCCCAACATTTTCCCAGGATGGCTATAATTTATTTCATTTCACACCATCCAAAATGACCAAACCCAGCATGACAACCAGCAATTTCAACATGGATAGAGAAATCAGTCAACATAAAAGACTAGGTTAACAAGGACACAGACAAAAATACACATCTTATTAACATCTGCAATTAAAATGAATCTTCAGGCTTGGAAGGGCTCCTATGAATTACATGTGGATCACTGGATTCATTCCATACTTAACAACATTAAATTTGCAAGATTGTACGCCTCCAAAAATAATAGGAGAGCCTCCTGCCTGACTGTCTGGAGCCCGATAAACAACTCCATTAATTAAAAGGTGTAAGTCATTAGCATATTTTGCCACTTTCACTCTGTACTTCTCTTTTATGTAACTTTCATTTTATTTATCAAGCCAACATGTTCAACTTTCTGTTTCCTATTTTGCCTCTTAGTATTTTCAAATTTTAATAAAGCATTTTTTAACCAAAGTGTATGTATGAAATGCAATTCAATTTAGTATAAACATGCAAGTAAATTTCCTTTTAGCCTTCTGTTTCTTTACCCTGAAGATAGCAGGTTTAGAAAATTGAACTCATTTACAACAGTACAAAAATCCACATACATCAACTCAATCCGAGAAAATAATTTTTTTATTGAAAGTTACTAGAATCTGAGAGTTAGTACCAATTCTCATCTCTGTCCTATAGATTGGGTCACCTACATTTTGCCAGGAGCTCAGTTCATTTCTTCAAATGAGTTTTAATTTGCAAAGAAATGTAAATTTGCCTTGGTTTAAATTCATAGCCATGACATTATAATGTTTTATCAAATAAATGGAGTAAAAGAAACCATCACGTTTCCCTAATGTTGTGAATGTAGGAATCCCAAATAATTTGGAATGATTTGTTCCAAAGAATGCAGATCATAGCTCATGTTAGCTAGCTCGATGATGTTGTGAATAGAGTGCTATATTTGGGCTCAGAATTACCTGAGTTCAAATCACACTTCAGAAATTAACTGTAAGACCCTGGGCATTATTTTATCTCAGTTTCCTCATTGATAATATATATATATATATATATATATATATATATATAAAGTACTCTGCAAATCTTGAAATACTATATTCATATTAGCTATTTTTCTTGTTGGAGAGTACTGAAAAAAAATTAATGCAAGCATTCAGTAGAGCTATCCATCAGAAATATAACCATGAAACTAGTTCATTCTTTGCCAGTAAATGAAAGCAGGCTAAACTCTTTCTCCCCCAAAGCATGTTTTTCTTCTAAAGAAAAATAAAGAAAAATCCCTGGGTTTACAATTAGAATCTCTGAATTCAAGTGCTGACTCTAATGTTTATTGGGTATATGGATATCACTAACTCTCTGCACCACAATTTTTTTCTTAACTGTAAGTAGATACATTTATATCCACATACCCAAACTCACAGTGTTTTTGTGAAGGGAAAAAAATTGCCTTGTAAATACTCTGTATCACTTCCTTATTCAAAGACATAATATTTTATTGGACTGCTTATTCCTTCTATTGATGAAAAGTATACTCTTCCTATGCCTTGGACTATAATTGCTCTCACAAAAAAAAAATCATACTCTGGTGAAAAAATTCTAATAACAAAAACATCTATCAATGGGTTCATTTTGAGCTTAGTATGACTTGGTAGAACTTCTAAGAATGCAGGATCTGTGACAAGACAAGGCATTGAAATATGGAACTTAGTAGAAGAATATTTTAGTGCATGTCAAGGTACTTAGAAACTATTATGTAATTGAACTTTGATATTAAAGTTGGAAATAAGTTTCATTGGAACTCAAAAAAAATAAATTTCAGTCTGAATAATATAAAGCACCAATTAATTTTTCTGCACCTCCATTTTCCCCATCTGAGAAAGGGGATTATAAATTCTCATTTCCAAAAGTACACTTCTTTTAAGACTTAGAATGCCTTAGCTAAAAGAAAATGATCAAGTGTTTGATATTTGTACATTTTAAATATATATTGTGTAATATATACATACATATTATGTATGTATATATACATAAAACAAGTAGATACTATGATAAAAAGATTCCATATAAGAGCATAGATAAATATCACACACTTATACTGTTTAGTGTCCAGTACAGTATGGATGTGGTCTGTGACATTTCCCTGACATTTTTTCTTTAATTTGATTTTGTTTCTTTATTTCCTATGAGGATGAAAAGGGGTTGGGTTAATCTAGGGAGTAAAAGGGAGAATGTTTAACTGTCTGAGAGAAAAAGATGGGCTGCATAAAGGTTTCCCTGAGAGATGTTTAAGCATAAGGAATGTGAATTAGCCAAACTGAATTTGCTGTTTGTCAGACAGAAGCCATAGTTAACACTCCCTATTGCAGACTAATAAAGCAACAAGCAAATGAACATAATCAAATTAACTAAAAAATCAGAGATTCTGAGGTATTGTCCTCAAGATTAGTCTCTAGTCAAAAAAAAAAAAAAAGTATGTGTGGGGGGGAGATGGATCCTGATAGCAATATAATTTCCTACAAAACCGGTCACCAGGCAAATGTCCAGAGAAATGCCTCTTTGTTCTGACTAACCATGGGTGATTATAACTCCAGTACACAAAATGAGATGATTAGAACTTTCTGAAAAGCCAAATGGAAATATATCTCTAAGCCCCCTTAGTAAAGTTGGATAAATGAGCCTAATTATAAGCCAATTGTATATTGGATGAATGATCCTGGACTTTGTCCACAGAGTATCTTTATTCATAGATTAAAGGATGCAATGGCATAAACATTTATTAAATGCCTACTGTGTGCTAGGCATTGTCTTAAGCACTTTATAAATATTATCTTAAATTTATGGTCACTTCATTGACTCTGATTGCTATTCTTCATTGAGTGTTTCTTGCCCTATTGATGACTAATTTTTGCAAAAGCAATAAGATCCAACAGGACATTGATTTCAGATTGTTTACACCTTGTCTTCCCCATTAGACTGTAAGCTTATTGAAGTTAGGAGCTGTCTTTTGATTCTTTTTTGTAGCCACAATTTAGGGCAATACCTGACATATAATAGGTGCTTAATGTTTATTTATTGAGGTATATTGATATAATAATATGAACTTGGTCATGTGGAAAGGTGATCCTTTTGTACTGTGGCAACATTTAAATATCTACACATTTTTATAAAACATATTAATTAGTAAATCAATTAGCAAACATTTATTAAGCTCTTACTATTCCAAGGAACTGTGTTAAATGTTGAAATGGCTCCAATATTATGTCACATCACAGAAATCATTTCATCATTTCATAGATCTAGATTCAAAAAAGAACTTGAGTTCATCTAATCTTTTTATAAATGATAAAATATATTTCTTGACTAGGATGATTTTTGCCATTTCCTTTAGGAAACTGAGGCAAGCAGGGCTATGTGACTTGCACAGGGTTACTCAACTAATAAGTATCTGAGGCCCCATTTGAACTGAGGAAGATGACATTCAGAGTTGACTTTAGGCCCTGTGCTTGATCCACTGTGTCATCTATCTTCCCTAAAAATATCTAAAAGGGTTTATAATGGGAGAGGAAAGGGCCTAAGACAGAGCCCATCCACAATTAAAGGAAAAAATATGGATGACAATCTCTCAAAACAGTGTGAGTAAAAAAAGTGATCAGTTAGATCAGAGGAAAACAAGAGGGAACAGTGTCAATGATGGAATGGAATATCCAGGAAAAGAGCTATTTAGCAATGTCAAATGCTGTAGCAAGATCAAAAAGGATGAGGGCTAGACAAAGGTGGTGAAATTTTGTATTTAAGACACCACTGTTTTCTTGGGGAGAATAGTTTCAGTTAAGAAGCCAGGTTACAAAGGGTTAAGAAATAAAAGAGAAAAATAAAACGAGGCAATGAATAGAGATAGGCTTTTTTTAGAAATTTGGCAGAGAAAGGAAGAAAGGATGGTGGTAGACTCTAGAGACTTCTGTTTGTGATGCATTCTCTTAACCTTTCTATGTCTGAGACAATTATCTTGAACTTCTGACAATATTATAAATCCTTGGATTTTTTTTTGGTATTTGATAGAATCAGAGGTTATAAAGTTGAAAGAGACTTTATCTATCATATGAAGACTCTAGCTATGTTTATTTAACAAAAATATTGACTTAAAAAACATGAACTGGGTTTCCTTCCTCTCTACCATTTTAACTATTGAATTGGATAAGGTCAATTGTGTTAGAAATGAGTCAATGAGATGAGATTCAAATAAGGAGACTTCACTGTTTAAATGATTCATTCAGGAGCCACACATAAGCACATTCTCATATGCAGAAATTTCCTAATAGCATGCATACATTTGGCCACTTAGTTTTTATTAATATAGTTTCTATATAGACAGCACCCCTTTTAAGTGTGATATATATTTTATATGAGTGTCTTGTAAATAGTATAATAAATGCTCAAACCATTAAGGAATGCAAGATTACTAAGTCAGCCTTGCAAATGAGTATAAACAACTTACCAGCCCATAGAAAATTTTTTATCACTTCACCACCCACCAGAGATTCACAGGTAATAAAAAGAATGAAATCAATATTTTTATTTGGTATAAATTGCTACTCCCTATGATCTGGTGAGCAGGTGCCTTCTCATCAGCTAGGTAAGAATATGTTGGCTCAAAAGATATCATAGGGAGAAAACATACAATAGCCCTTTCTAGGGATATCCAGAACTACTCCGGATATCAACTATATTTAAAAGGGTGTATAAAAATGTCAGGCCCTATATATCAGGACAATGCATTAATATGAAGGATTTGAGAGAAGCAGTTAAGGTAATAAATAGGGAACTGGTTTCTGAGCTAGAAAGATCTGAGTTCAGGTTCTAACCCCTATTAATCCTTGACCAATGCCTTAATCTCTCAGTTTCTCAAAAAAAGTAGTTTTATTTTATAAACATAAAGGTGCATGTAAATGTTTTTCTTTCTTCATCCCTTCTCTAAGACTATAAATTGTACAGCAAACAGGTGTAATCTTCCATGGTATTGGGAATTTTCTTATCAAAAATTCTCCATAGCAATGAATCCCAGTTCTCATTTTAAAATGGAAGTAGGGGAGAAGGAAGGATTTAATTATAATCAATTTCCAAATTATTTTTTCCCAAAGTTTCAAATTTTTAAAATGTTTTGACTCCTAAAATATTTTTTGTCAAAGTTCACAAGAGGGTAAATTTGTGGCTATGTGCCAGATGTGTGAATAAACAAAAAACAGAGACATATATTTGGAATTGCAGGTGCTTGGGTCAGAATTCTGTAGCAAATAATAGCTCACAAATATCATTTATATTGCAAGAAAGTGATTGATGCCTGCCAACTCTCATCCCTAACCATTGTCTTTTATTCATGGCAGAAGAGGATAGGACTGATAGAAAAAGCTATTTTGAAGGGAAGATACAACCAAGAACCTTGACACACAATCATTAATTATTTGCCACATAATATCCTTCCTAGTGCCATCAGTGCCCTTAACAATTGCCTCAGTTTTTCCCATGGCTTCCACAATACCCTTCCCCGTTCCTTGTCCTTAAATGCTCAGTCCCTACCATAACCATGCTATTAGCTGTGGAACCCTGTAATTCTTATAAAATGTTTGGCAGTCTCATCCTACTTCTCAGCAAAGATTTAATAACTGGGCTGTGGTAAGGTCTTGTAATACTCAGTCATCTTTATTTGGATATGCGCTATTAAGAATTATCACAAATAATTGAATTCTCAACTGCACTTATTAAAAAAAGGAATAAAGCACAGTTTGTTAGGCAGATGTCTAGAATGAGTCTCTCAGACATTGTTATGAATGAAAGATTCAATCTAATGTTGTATAGAGTTGATTATAACTTCTTTTTCATGATGGAAAAAAGTAGTTTTATAAACATAAAGGTGTATGTAAATGTTTTTCTTTATCCCTTCCTCCCTCCTTCCCTCCTTCCCTCCTTCTCTTCCTTCTCTCCTATCTTCCTTCTTCCTTTCTTCCTTCCTTTCTTCTTTTTTCATTTCTTTCTTCCTTCTTTCCTTCCTTCCTTCCCTTTTTCTTTCTTTCTTATCTCTCTGCCTCTCTTTTCTCATAGACCCATATGCAATATTCCATCGCTGTAAACAGGTAAAGGTATTTGTGTCTGGAATCACATTGTTTTCTGAAAGAAAAATATACTAATTCTTGCATCTCTCTGAAATAAAGCTAATGATGATTACAAAAGCAACCCAGAGTAGAAACAAGTAAAAATGGGGAAAAAAAAGAATTAGGAATAAATGATCTGGTTCTTTCTCAAAGACCAAAAAAATCTAATGAGAATATTTCCTATAATCCAACCTCTGCCTCAAGATCTCTGGTTGATATCTTGGTCCTAATCTATCTAGGTCCAAACAGAAGAGGAATTCACAGTGACTCAAACCCACAATGTCATCAAGAAGATAACACGTGGAGGCTTCATGGACTATGAAATGGGTGAAAATTCTGACATTTCTAAAAAGTGACAAAATCAATTCAGGGCTTTCTTTCTCCTTGCCATCCTGATCTAAGAGGAAGCATTATTTCTATCTCTTGGAGCTCAGGGACAACTCTTAAATCAGGTTATTCATGAGAAAGAAATACCTCTTCAGGACAGCCCTGACCTAATGGAAAATGCTGTAACAAATCATACATCATAGACTTAAGAGCTGAAGAGGGTTTAGAGATCATTCCCAACTGATCCCCTCATTTTAGAAATGAGGAAATTGAAACAAGGAAAATTTAAATCACTTGCCCAATATCATACAGATAGTAGGCAGAAGATGCAGGATTGAAACCCAGCTACAAATCCAGCATTCTTCCCACTGTATTATGCTATTGTTCCCAAATGTCAATGTTCAACATGTTCTTCTACTCGTGTACTAATCTACAATCTCTTTAAAAAAAGAAAAAAAAGAAAAAGAAAAGGTTATGTAAGATGTTGTCTGCTATCAACTAAGGCAGAAATGGGAAATAATTTATATATAATATATAATAATTTAAATAGACTTTTCCTACTTAACAAGCCTCTCCATTCTTTAAAAAGTGGATCACGGAACCATCATTTAGGGTTGAAAGGGAGCTCAGGGGTCAAAAAAAATCTAGCTCTCTCATTTTACAGATGGAGGGAAGGATTTGGAGCCAAGATTCAAGTTTAAAACTTGCCTCAGGCAATTACTGGCTATGTGATCTTAAACAAATCATTTAATCTCTCTCAGCCTCAGTTTCCCCAACTATAAAATATGGCTAATAATAGCATTTACCCCTTAGGGTTGCTCTGAAGATTAAATGAGATAATATATGTAAATCACTTTGTAAACCTCAAAGGGGTATATAAGCTAGCTATTATTATTATTTCATTTGGTTTTATGTAACGATAAAAAGGAATCTCATGGTGCTTTTTTTTTAAACTCAGAAGAGTTTTTTCTGTTGATTGCTCCCAAAATACTATGCCTTCCTTCTCTTTTTTTGTTTCTTCCAACAGCTTCATTCAAGATATTCTGCTACCTAAAATCAGGCTAGTTCAACTAGAGTAGTTCATCTTTCCCTACAAAATTTAACTTCTCCAACTTCCTCATCATAATTTGTGACACCACTAAGCACATGAAGATTGTTTTTACTCTGTAGAGATCATGCACTCACAATTTCCTCCCCAGTTCCACACTCAAGCTCCTTATGACTTTTTCCCTTCCTTTATCAATGATGAAGAGAGTGGACTAGGTGATCTCTGAGGTCACTTTGAACTCCGACGTTTTATAAATCTTTGATTCATTTTCAAGCATTTTTTGATTCAATTCAATTCAATAAGTATTTGAATGAGAGCTTATAAGATATAAAACACTATTCCAAGTCCCCAGTTGAGTGAATCTCTTGTAGGGTTTCTCAATCTACTTTCAACATATTTATGATACAATGAAATAGATGTTGGATTAGGGATCAAAGGACTATTAGATCAACAGCCCCCTCAGTCCAATGAAGTTTTATTTTTTCGATGTAGTGGTATGTATTTCTATGCAAGCATGTATATACATGTATACATATCCTGCCTATGTATACATACATGCATGTGTATTGCACATTTATAAGTCTTTTTCCTTAGTTATTTATATTTATGTCTTATTTTCCATTCTATATTATGAACTCCTAGAGAGAAGGCATTACAACTCACAGAACTTCCTTTCCTACATCTCCCCATAGCAGTGAGAACAATGCCTTCCACAAGTAAATGTTTAACAAATCTTTGTAAAATGAATGAATATGCCTACTTTGGTGTGTTAATACACATTTATTTTCATCTATTCATAGATAATATAAACTGGAATGGAATTTAGTGCTCAGACTGCTTTGGTGCCTTTGCACATACATAATGATCTGTACTTGAAATGGTCTCATACCACATTTAGTCTTTTATTTCATTCCTTCAAGGTATCATTTTCACTGTGAAGCTTTCCCAGATCCTCTTCCTTCTCAGTTTCTCATGCTATTCTATTCAAATTTCTCATCTAGATTTAAAGTATAACCTATGTTGTAACGATTTTGGGTATTTGTCTTATATCCACTACTAGTTTGGAAATATCTTAAGGGAACCATATTTTTTAATATTTATACTCTCACCATCTAGTATAATAAATTGTACACAGTAGTTACTTATTAATTCTTTTTTTAAGATTTAGATTTGTCCTTTTTTCTTCCACTTTAAGATAGGTTTTAAAAATTTTTTAAATAATTGCCTTTTATTTTCAAAATACATGCAAAGATAGTTTTCAGTGTTCAATCTTATAAAACCTTGTTTTCCAATTTTTTTCCCTTCCCTTTCCTCACCCCCTTCCCTAGACAGCAAGTAATCCAGTATAGGTAAAATATGTGCAATTGTTCTACACATATTTCCGTATTTATCATGCTACACAAGAAAAATCTGATCAAAAAGGAAAAAAATGAGAAAAAAACCCCCAAGCAAACAACAACAAAAAAGGTGAAAATATTATGTTATGATCCACCTTTAATCCCCACAGTCCTCTCTCTGGATGCAGATGGATGCTTCTTCATCACAAGTCTACTTGAATTGTCCGGAATCACCTCATTGTTGAAAAGAGCCAAGTCCATCAGAGCTGATCATCACATAATAAAATATATGTTTATCCCCTTAAAAAAAAAAAGGTCCATGTATGTGCACGAATGTTTGTGGCAGCCCTTTTTGTAGTGGCTAGAAACTGGAAACTGAATGGATGTCCATCAGTTGGAGAATGGCTGAATAAATTGTGGTTTATGAATATTATGGAATATTACTGTTCTGTAAGAAATGACCAACAGGATGATTTCAGAAAGGCCTGGAGAGACTTACACGAACTGATGCTGAGTGAAATGAGCAGGACCAGGAGATCATTATATACTTCAACAACAATACTAGATGATGACCAGTTCTGATGGATCAGGCCATCCTCAGCAACGAGATCAACCAAATCATTTCTAATGGAGCAGTAATGAACTGAACCAGCTACGCCCAGAGAAAGAACTCTGGGAGATGACTAAAAACCATTACATTGAATTCCCAATCCCTATATTTATGCCCACCTGCATTTTTGATTTCCTTCACAAGCTAATTGTACAATATTTCAAAGTCTGATTCTTTTTGTACAGCAAAATAACGTTTTGGTCATGTATACTTATTGTGTATCTAATTTATATTTTAATGTATTTAACATCTATGGGTCATCCTGCCATCTAGGGGAGGGGGTGGGGGGGGGGTAAGAGGTGAAAAATTGGAACAAGAGGTTTGGCAATTGTTAATGCTGTAAAGTTACCCATGCATATAACCTGTAAATAAAAGGCTATTAAATTAAAACAAAAACAAAAACAAAAAGGTCCATTGATGCCTTTTGTCTTTATGTTACATTTACAACTCACCCTCCAGTCTGAACCTTTTCCTGTGAAAAAGAAAAGCAAGGAAGCAAAAATCTTTAATAAGAAAACCTTGTCTGATAATATATGTGATATTCAGTCCTACTCTACCATGTCTCTACAGTGAAAGGTGAAGAATGCTTCTCAAGGAACTTCACTGCTTTTTCTATTTCTCAGGATTCAGCTTCCTTCTTGATCTTTTCATTTAAATAATTATATTTGTGTTGACTATTCCTTTGGTTTTATTTATTTTACTCTTAATCAGTTCACACACATCTTCCTAGGTTTCTTTGAATTCCTTGTATTCAATATTTTAAAACCACTAATCTATTTTCTTCTTATGGCTCACAACGGTATTCAATAAGCAGAGGTCCTCAAACTTTTTAAATAGGGGGCCAGTTCAATGTCCCTCAGACTGTTGGAGGGCCAGACTATAGCAAAAACAAAATCTTTGTTTTGTGGGCATTTAAATAAAGAAACTTCATAGCCCTGAGTGAGGGGGATAAACGTCCTCAGCTGCTGCATCTGGCCCACAGGCCGTAGTTTGAGGACCCCTGCGATTGTCTGAAGCTCTGGAAAAAAATCTACTAAGACCCCTTGCTTACAGCATAATATTGCCACTCCTACCTTATTTAGAGAACTGTGTCCTCAGGATGTCTCTGATTTTAGTCAGGTTTTCACTGTTAATTGTGACACTATATCTACCATTGACCTAACCTCCCTATTTCATGATATCTCTATAATGATAGCTATGTCTGAACACATTATGATTCCAGTAATATTAGGCGCCTAAGAAACACCTAGATAGACAGATAGGCTTCCCACATGACTTGAGGCAAATCATTTGACCTCCTAGTTCCTCCAAGTATTTATCTCTAAAATGGAGATTGATAATGGTTTGTAAAGTACTTTGAGATGCTTATTTACTTAGTGTAAGTGCAAATTATCCATAATTAAGAATAACAATAACCAGAGTTACTTTCCTTATTGTTAATATTGAATCTGCTGCTCAAGAATGGCTAACTATTCTGATTATTTGTTTAGTACAGAGAGCTCATTCTGTTGTTTACATAGCTTGTATTCACACTTTTGCCTGTGTAAATTACAGTTGGCAAGAAGGATGGTTTTGAAATCAAGAACCTTAGCCAGAAAGAAAACAAAACCATAGTTCAGGATTTTCCTCCATTTATTGCTAGCTTCCTTAATGATGTGATTGGTCCTTTTCAAAAATGAAGGATGAACAAGTGATATAAGCATCTGGTAGCTTTTCTAATGAGCTACGAATATGGCTGTACTAATGCTACAATGGACTTGTCCCTCTGCAGAAGAAGGCATAAATTCTATTTAGAAGTTTAAAAATAAGTCAAAGAAAGAAAAGAAAGTCGTGATTTTTCCCAGCTCAATCAGAAAATAAAGTAGACAGGCTATGGCATATCAAGAATATTTTCTATTTGGGGTAAGGCAGCTTTAGCCTGGGGTTGCAGGGTGAAACAAGGAGGTTTGAGAGAGCTCTGGATATCAAACTGGGAGAATCTTGACTCCTCCTTTTGACTATTTTCTTTTAGACATCTCTGCTTCTCCTTTTTCTTCTTAAAAAGCTAATTAATAGAGCGTCTGCCCATTCCAGATCCAATTCTGCAAGGAATTTTAGCCCCCCTAATACTGCCAATTTTAAATGATACAGGTTTTCACCCTCTGTAAATGTAAATCTTTTTCTTCTTATGGAGTAGATGTACCAGAAATGTTGTGGTTGTTTTTTTTTTTTTTTAAACTCCAATTTGGGAGATGGTTGCATTAACCAAAAGATTAATGTAGAAAATACAATCTGAAAGCCAACAAGCAAATATTCTAAGTGAGGCAGGGTGCACATTTCAGCATCCCTTTTGAATTGCCAAGCTCATAGAAACTGCAGCAAGGGGATGCATTAGAGCTGCATACTAGAGCGAAGACAGACGGTAAGCATGCATAAAATAATCACAGCGTCATGTTCCAGAATTCAAAGCAGGCAGAAACATGTTGCCATTGTGGGAAGGCTTTCTGTGGCCCTTCTGAATATACGTTCAAAAGATGAGTATTTCAAGAGATGTAATAGAAAAGGGAAAATCCAAAGATTTTGTTACTCAAGGAAGGGTACAGAGAGAGGATTCCCCTGAGGACTGGAAACTAAATAAAAATATGCATGCTGTGGCTGCAGATAATAGAGACTCAGGCTGTGAGAGTGGGGTAGCCAGTTTAGAGATACAGTATTCAGCATATTCAGCATGGGCGAGAGTGATAGAAAAATAATCTGGTTAACACCCTGGGTAGAGGGAGAGATTCTACAGATGCAGCTGGATACAGGATCAGCAGTGTCCATCATCTTGTCAGGAAATATCCCACAAAAGTGTAAAATTGATGGAGACACAGACCAGCTAAAGACTTATATTGGGGGAGGGGAGAAGAGACACAGAAACTCCTTAGGAGTGATGCAAGCAAATGTAAATGAAGATATAGACAGATAAATGGATGACTGGATGAAGAAATGAATGAATGAATGAAGATAACCACCAGTGCTGTACACTACATGCTCCCATGAAAGCAGACCCCCAAATATTTCCCCCCCACCGTGGCTCCCTCCTTAAAATTCAGCTAGGATTGCACTATGAGCATATTTCACTCACCCCCACTGACCAACAGCCCAACAGCTGAACAGCTAAGCAGCTTTTAAGCATGAACCTGAAAGATATGAGAGTGGAAGATACTGAAAGAAAAGAAAGAGAAAGCTAGAGTTGACTGAAAATGCATTATATATATATATATATATATATATATATATATATATACATATATATATATACACATACATACATACATACACATGTCTGTATTCTAAGAAGAAACAAAAGACTAAACTAAATAACTAAAGGTCACTTTGAGGGGGAGTCTGGAAGAGAGACTCCCACTTTTTCTTCCTTAGTAAGGTGAGGGATTGCCATCATTTAATTTTGTAGCCAATCTTTGGCTTTTTAAATAGTCACTCTGGTGGCCTGATGGGAAGCCTAAATTGGTTTAAAAAAAAAAAAAAGCATACTGTTAGGTTGACTAGAATACCTTATCTTTAAGTCTATGTTGAAAAGGTTTAGAGTGCCTTCTAAGCCTTTCAAGATGCCTGTGAAGTACCTGATTTTACTTGACCAAATATTTTCATTCCACACAATTTTAAATCCCCCTAGTTGCTTTCCTCTGCTTTAAATGTCTTTAATGCCAACTTTAATTTTCATCTTCTCAGCAGAATGTGATAACAGAATGAGGCATTCTAAACAACTCTTTCAAGGGACTGAGAATTTAGTCACTTTGGAAAAGCTTCTCAGATCATCATTACCTGGTCTACTAAGCAATGACTATGTACATAATCCTGGCATAGAACTTGCTATAGTTTGGCGGGAAGTTCTTGATGGGGGGAAAATCAGCACTCTTCACTTTTGTAAGATAGGCAGTAGTCTTAGGGCTCATTTGAAATGTGTTAGAGTTCAATAATTAAATCACTAAACTCAAGCTTGTACCAAGGATGTTCCTTAAAATTCGGGTAATATTTGGTTCTGGTAGCAGAGGTATGGAACAACATGGAAAAAGAAATTTGTTTATGTCATAATGGACTCATGGGCTTACTGGGAGAGTAGGAAATGGAAAGCAGGAAATAATACAATGATATGGCATATGCTGTCATTCAAATATAGTTTTCCAATACATACTGGATGTAATACATATATGGCTTAGTAGATTAACCAACATTCCCAAAGACTGAACCAGAAACTTTAGGAGTTGGGAATAAACTAGCAGACCCTCTGAGGGCAAGATGAGCCTCAGGGAGTAGATGGATAAATTACTGTTTTCAACCTAGGCCTGAGCATTCATTGATGTAGGCAAAAAATGCAAAAAAAAAAAAAAAAAAAAAAAAAAAGAGGTACTTGGGAATCATCACATTGACCATAATGAAGTAGTAATGTTTTGCCATTCGGATACTGCAAGAATGTATATTAAACCACAATGTCTTATTTCTTTTCATCTTCATTTTAGATCTTTGAGAACTTTTCAGGAACTACATATTCTAGAATCATAGAATAATAGTCCTAATATTATACAACTAGATGGTACAGTGAATAGAACACTGGACTTGAAAGATCTAAGTTCAAATCCTACTTCATATATATTAAATAGTTATATGACCCTGGACAAATGAACTTAATTTCTCTTTCCTTCAGTTTTCTCATTTATATAATGGGGATAATAATAACACCATAGCTCTCCAGATTTTTGTGAGAATACAATAAAATAATACATATAAAGCACTTTGTAATCCTTAATATAAATATATATAAGTATATTATGTAAATGTAAGTATAAACAATTAATAATGATGATGATGATGATGGTGATAGTATTAACTTGAGGTTCCTACTTCAAAAAAGTGTCTAATTTGACAAAAGATGAAAATGGTCAGTATGGAAGTGGTTATAGGAAGAGGCAACCTACTAAATTTCTATATATTAGTCCTACTATTCTAGAGAACAATTTGAAATATTTTAGAAAAGTCACTAAAACATATATATCCTTCAACTCAGTGATATCGTTACTAGACATATACCCCAAGGAGGTCAAGATAGAGGGAAAATCATACAAATTTAAATTATATATATATATACACACACACACATATATATGCACATATACATGTATATTTTTTATTTATAGTAGCACTTTTGTGGATACAAATTAATTGAAAATGGTTGAACACATTGTGGTATATAAACCATAATAATAGCTAACATTTATATCATGTTTATATGTGCCAGACACTTTACAATTAGTATTTCACTTGATCCTCACAATAACCTGAGAGGTAAATGCTATTATTATCACTATTTTACAAAAGAGGAAACTGAGGCAAACACGTTCATTGGCTTGCCCAGAGTCATGCAGATATTAAAGTCTGAGGTCTGAATTTAAACTCAAGACTTCCTGACTACAAGTCTAGCACGCTATTCATTGAACTACCTAATAATGGAACAGTATTATCAGAAGAAAAAACAATGTTTTAAAAAATTGCATTTATTTAACCAATATCAGATTGGTTGCTGTTTTTTCGGGGGGGGGGGAGATAAGAGAGAGAGGGAGAAAAATTTGGAACATGAAATCTTACAAAAATGAATGTTGAAAAATAAAGAAGAAAATAATCAAAGAAAATAATAAGAAAAAAACAATAAAGAATTCAGATAAATGTAGAAATACTTGAATGGACTGATGCAAAGCAAAGCCAGAAGAATTAGAGAACAACTTACGTAGTGATCACAAGGTAAAGGACAACAACAATAACATTAGAAAAAAAAGGTTTGTTTGTTGATATTTGTCAAGCTCATATTAAAAACAATCTTTTTTTAAAAAGAAAAACATCAGAATTTTGATCAATGGAATGACTAATCTTGACTTTAGAATATTACTGGTAAAATATGTCGGTGAGGATATGTACATAACATACATAAACATACATAAAATATGTTGGTAGAGAGGTGATAGACTACAGGTGCAGAATGTGGCAAATATTGTCAGAAATGAACACTATTGGTCTGTTTTATTTTGATTATACTTTGTTATAAGGCAGGGCTCCTTGTTGGAGAAAGGGGTGTCATTGAATAAACATGGTAGCAACGAACCCCACCCCACAACATTTACTTGAAAAAAGAAACAAATTGAAAAAAGTCATCTGGTCTAGGACCAAGGAAATTAGGTAATTAATTGCACTATAACCAGTTAAAATCACTTAAAAACATCTAAGGAAGATTTGGCCAACTCCTTCAAGAAAATTCTTCATGTCTACCCCAAATCCCTTACTTCTCTCCTCTCCTATTATTCTTGCTTCTAAAAGAATAATAATAATAAAAACTACCAGGTAACATTTTATGCATAATAAACCTTCATATACTTCAGAGCTATTATTAGTTTATCTACCTCTCATGACTATTGTATCTTTGACCTCAATAATTTGCTTCATATAAGATAGCAGGTGAGTTAGGGGAAAATCCTAATAGCACCTTTCTTCCCTCTGTCAAGATCTGAGAGTGCCTCCAGTTTATAGATATAGCTTTGGAATGTTATTTTCTTTGCAGAAACTTCATGGGTTTTTCTACTCTCATTCAAAAGCTTGGGAAACTATCTCAATCCCTATAACCACAGACAGACTTCTGATTTCTTTTTTGGTATAGACTAACAGTGCACAACTACTGTCCCCTGCACAAGGTGTTCAGTGAGCTGCTGCTTCTTCTGCCTCTAGGGATCCTTAATGTACTCGGATTCTCTCTGTAGAGTTCCTGATATGCTCCTAATCTCCTCTATATGGACTCCTGACAAGGCCCCAATCCTTTTCTGCTGAATGCCGATGACACAATCCTTCCCTTATATAGATCCTCTAATCTTTTTCCCAGTCTGTGTGACTGATAGATGCTTTAGACTTGCTCTGCTGCTACAAGGGTCAGAAGTGTTTTGCTAGGATACTGTTGTGGAGTGGTTTTAAAAACAACCTGTGATATGACATTAGAAATGGTACCACTTAATACGATAAAAAGAACTCTATTTTCCATTTCCTCAAATTAGAATTAAACTAACATAAAAGGATGATATATAAACATGCAGCAATAGATATGTACAATATATGGATTTGTTTTTATTTTATTGCCAGTGTAATGAATAATTACAGTAAAGAAATAAAATTTCAGTTCAGGTGAATAAAATTCTCCTTCTTGAACACCTTAGTATTTCTAATAATTTACTCTTTTTCTTATGTGTCAAAGAAAGGGGGGAAAATGCTTGTTTTAACCATTAAAAACATTAAAAAAATATTTGAATGAAGGCCTGAAGTCTGTTTTTGTTCTCTGGCACTTATATGAGATCATCAGTATTCTGATACTTCAAAATACTCCAGTGAATGGAAGGAAAGAATGATGGGCATATATATGAATGTTTTTTTTTTATTTAATAGCCTTTTATTTACAGGTTATATGCATGGGTAACTTTACAGCTATATGAATGTTTTTAAGACACATATTACACTATTTAATATTTAAATGAAGTTTTATAATTATTATTCATAGGTACATTTCTAAATGTTTCTGTTTTTTAAAATATATTTTCAGATAGTAAAATTTCAATGTTCGTAGTCTGATGAAATATAATATCTTCCTCAGGCAGAGTTACTTTTAAAAAACAACTGTTTTAAAAAAAAATAACACAGGTTGGCTTGAGCATTTTAAAAATAAAGACCAGGAAGTATTATCACTGCTTTGCTCTTTTGAAGTTCTCTATGATACAGTATTTAAAAACTGAAAAATATGCCAGCTCATGGATAATACTAGTATGTTGGCCTTTGGGTAATTTGGGAAAAGGTAATAAAATAGAGTGATATCTTTTTTATCTAGCAAGGCAGCTTAGGAATGACTAGATAATTCAAAATATGTTCACTACAAAACCCATCAGGACTTCTAACCTTCTGACCTACTAAAGGAAATATTACTGACTTGGATTTATGATGCTATGTGGCTAAGCACTGAGCTAAGAACCACTTCCTTCAGTGTATACACATATAATACCCTGTGGTTGAAAAATTTGTTAGATTTCAAAGATCGTTACTGATGTCATAAATCAAATCAGTTTTAATAGTGCTCCATCATGGTCAATTGAAGACATGAATCTTCTATTTAAAATAATAATATTGTTATGCAACCTAGCATTGCTTAGCAATAAAATAAAATCCATTTTTAAAACTACTTGAGATCTTCCCCTTATTAAATGGGCTGGTCATATTTATAAACTGCCAAAAGGAATGTGATACTCTTGTGCTTTGGAGAAAATTCATACAAAGCAGAGAACTCAGAGACTAAGGTAGTTAGCACTTTTCAAACTAGACACAAGAAAAAAAATGAACTACTTTAGCATTTGACTATTACTTATGCAAAGCAATATTTTATTATTACTGATGACTTTTAGGTAAGGTGTTGGGCATCCTGACACAAAGTTTCTTAAGTGTGTGCGCTGCTGGAGGAACTGCCCTCCCAGTCGCCAGAACTGTTGACCTGAAATAACACACCTGGTTAGTTCAGTATTTCGGAACAAGGAGAGGGTGCAGTGTAGAATTTCAGTCTCAGCCTTCAGCTTTTGGCCCTGTACAACTGACTTTTGTATCTTGCAATCAGGGACTCTGTGCTTTGTGTACCTTATTCTCAAGTTTCTTAAAGTTACAACAAAAGGGCATCTCCAAAAATCTGCGCTCTAACGGCTGAATTGACTTCCCAGTCTAAGAACGCAGTCATCTTTAGTTCCTGGTATTGTAATTGCTGCGCTCTCTCTTTTTCTCCCCGAGGATAATTTTGTATTGGTGTGAGGCTGGGCTGTGAATGATCTGGGCGAAGGGGAGGGGAATTCTTTACTGTAAATGGAGTAGCTTTGTCCTAGGATACGCAAAATGTCTAGAGAGCGTTAGCTGTTTGCAAACACTGGTGCGGGCTCTAGTTGAATTTAACAGAACCGATAGAAATTGTACTACATGCAGAATGTCACAAGAGAATAATTTTAAACAATCGGGGACAATCAGGAACTCGGCTACAGGAGGCGTCCTCAGTAACCAGACTGGGCAGGTGAGGCAAAAGGGCCACCGAAGAAGAAGGAACATCAACTATATTATTCGTCCACCTGTCTGGCTGTGCAATATCAGGATCTGGGCATCCTGCTCCGCGTCCATCCGTACCCCCCTTCCCCCAACAGAGAAGGGTGGAGAGGGGCTGGGTTGTAGTAAAAGAAGCTGCCCCTCCACCCACTAGGATCCCCAGCTCTTCTTCCCTCGCTTCTATTTAAAAGGCAAAGGTAGAAACCGCTAGTTATTCCTAACACTTCTCTCTCCTCAGAGCCAGCAGCAGCAACCTGTGCGTGCGTGCGTGTGTGTGTGTGTGTGTGTGTGTGTGTGTGTGTGTGTGCTCAGACACTCCAATTACTTTGGATACATCCGTCCTCCCGCCTTGGGAGCTGTACGCCTTTCCCTCCCCCCTTCTGAGGTCTCTTCAAATCCCACCCGGGTGCAACAGCCTCGATTTACTCCGCCTCCCCAGGAGCAGGGGCGGAGGGAGGGGGAAGGGAGCCAAATTCGGGTGGGGAGATGGAGGGATGGTGCAGTCAATGCATTTCATTCTGCATTGAGGTGGGAATGGAGGGGAAGGGGTCAGAGAATGGGAATCAGAGGAGGGACGATGTGTCTTGCCCCCATCTCCCTACTTGGATGCGCTGGGAAGTGGGGTGGGGGGGAGTGTGAGGGACGGCGGGAAGGGCAAATGTTTCTTCTCCTTCTCCTTCTTCAAACTCCAGGACGAATCCCTGAAGCAATGGCAGCTGAAGCTGTGTTGTGCTGTGTGTACGAGATAGGAGCCCTTGGCCTGACCACCCCCTCTCCCCCAGTGGGGAAAGGATTGAAGGGCGGGGATGACTTGATAGAGAGCTGGGAAACCCTTTGGGGAATTTAGTGCTGATACTCAAAAGACCCAACAGCAGGGAAGACACCCGACGTAGTGTGCGGGATGGTGGGAAGGAGAAGGGGTAGGGGAAGAGAGTAAAAGAGAGAAGAGGAGAGATCAGGCGATGCTGTCTGGATAACTTCTCCCCGCTTTCTTCCTTTCCTTTCATCCCTCTCTTGCTAACCCTTCTGCTGAGTAATCACCCATTCGGGCCGGCAGCTGCTGCAGCCACAGCGAGGCTGGGTACTGAGGATGGGGTGGGGGTGGGGTGGGGAAAACGAGGTGGGGGGAATAAAAAAGGGGTAGGCAGCGTGGAGCCCAGATCCTGAGCGGGCGGTGCGGAGTGGTGTGGTGAGCTGGGGGGTGGGGGAGATGGGTGGGACGCTGCTTGCTCTCTCCTGCCAAGTGCCTATTAGGAAAAGTAATTAGAGGGGTCCCGGGCTGTTTTCACCACAACCCTACACTTTCTTCGACTGAACAAAGCGAAAAGGCAATGTCATCAGTCTGGAGTGAAAATGTCTGTAAGCAGCCGGCTAAATAACAGAGATCTCTGCCCTCATCCCACCCTGCCTCCCGAAAGCTGAGACAAACACAAACTAGGCAGCGCAGCGACCCTCACCGCAGCCCTGGCCTTGGGCGCCCGGCCGCAGCTGCCTGGGGCTCCCTACCCTTGGCTGCCTTTCTCACTCGAAGTGGCTGCGGAAACCCTAATTGCCAACGAGATTGGGAGCTACTTTTTCTAACCCGAGTCACCTCTCGCCTTTCAGGGTCTCTATTGTTAATGACCGGAGTAGGTGAAAATAGGAAGTGAGTTTCCATCCCATCCCCCAAATCCCATCCTCTCTCTCAGAGGTGTGTCGAGGTCTGGGATGGGGAGAGAAAGAGACCTGTTGAAAAGTAACGGCAACTTGAAAGACAATCCGATAATCACAGCAAAAAAAACCTCCCCCGGTATTATATTTTTAAAATGCCATAAACACTGCAGTGCAGCAAAGATTGCTGCCTCCTTAAATGTGCCAATAATTTCCATCTCACACAAAGAAATTCCTTTAACTGAGGATTTCAATGTAAAGCAATTCAAATGAGTAAGACCACTTTATTGCTCTTCGAAAATTCACATGCATTTATTCTGCTTAAAATTTGATATAGGGCATTTTTTTGTATTCCCATTTATCGCTTGCCAAGAAATAATTAAGAATAGGAGCTAGAAGATTAATTTTAAATAAAAAATCTTCTCAAATGAAAATGTCAGGTCATAAAAATTCCTTTTAAATCATAACAGCATATAAATCTTTGAAATTAACCATGTAATTACAATGTCTATCAACTTTTACCTTGAGCTTTGAGCCTCTCTTTTTAATCTTCCATTCTTTTTTAATGAATAGCTATTTTGAAATTAAAAAGTACTGTTCATTACACATGCCCCACTATAATAGGGTTTTTATCATATTTGCTCTATGTAAAAATACTTGCTACTTTGTAATTATTCACACGCCGATCCTTTCCTATATTGAGTAGAAAATAAAAAATGAAATAGAAGTCAAAGGTGCTTTAGAGCTGAATGATTTACACAATTCATTAAGGACGGTGATTTTTCAGTTAGCATCAGATTAAATGGTTACTTACTCTCAAATAGCCCTTGGGGAGTTGAATTGCTGGGTAGCAAACAGATTAAAGTTTGCATTGAAAGAAAAATTGAATTCAGAGGTAATCAATAGCATAATAGGGGCAGTGAGTGGTGCCTGCTGCCTGAAATGAAATTACCATATTTTTAATCTTAATTTTCCACTCTGTTTATCTGACAGTGTGGATGTGCAATCCAAACAGATAATGAGAGAGTGGGATATTGACACTGCTGTCCTCTGGAGTGCTTGTTTTCAGTGATTAAATGCTGTGATCTGTGATTACTTTGTGCAGAGATGTCAGGGCTGCTGGCCAGAACTATGGGAGGGACACTAACTCAGCAGCTGTAGCTCTTGGGTCTCTTAGGTCCTAATGTCTGAAATTCATTTTCTACCAGCTATATTGAAAAATAAAGATTACCTATTTATGTATATACTTCTGCCGCACAAATTACAATAATTAATCCCATTATTATTGTTGTCCTGATTCAAAAACATTTAATTAGATCAATATGTAGTGAACCCTCTCTGTAAGAGCTGTATTAATGAGCCAACCAACTTGCAAGTTATAGGAAGATGTGTTATTCTAAGCAATAGGAAAGTTTGGAGGTGGAAAGTATTATTGTTAGAGCAGTTGTTCCTGTAAGAAAGAAAGCAAAGGTGTATTGTTGGAAAAAAAGAAACAGCTATAGTAACCTTCATTGCATACATAACAGGAATCATTTTAAAATGCAAAAAAGTTAGTCCATAGAAAGAGGTAAGGCTTGGAGGCAAAATGAGTCTTTTAAGCTAATGATTGCATGTATTTAAATATTTATACAAATTAGTTTCAAGAACCAGGGTTATGTAGAAGTTTGGTTATGAAAAATATAGGGCATCATAGATTATTCAGAAAAGTCAATAAAATATTCCCAATACTTGATAACCTAAACTGTACCTAAGATCCTTGAAAAATATCTTTTAAAATTAGGAGCATGTATTAAAGTCATTCCACTAAATATTATCTTAAAGCAAAATTTTCAGTGCTTGACAAAAAATAGAAAATGATGGGATCATTATTCCAATTTGAATGCTTTTGATCTATCAAGGAAATAGATTTACTATAGATGATAACTATTTCCCTTCTATACTATTGTCTACCACTACTTTTACTTGAATTGTGATTAGTCTGTGTAAGAAAGTGGAATTACTAATTGTAATAGATCATTATACATGTGCCCAAAAAAAAAAAATGCTCAAAGATAGAGAAGGAACATATACTAGTCATGTGATCATGGATTATTTTATGCAATTTATTTCTACAAGTTGGAGAGTAATCACAATATATGAGTAGTATTGTCATGATTTATTGAATCTTTCCTTAAATAATCTCAAATAAAGGTAATATCTCACTTCTGAAATTGATGTATTCTGTTTCTGATATACCTAATAACATCCTCTTTTTCTCTATCATCTCTTACATGCTCAACTCTGGCAGAAAATGGAGCCCTAGGTTAAATGCTCAGGAATAAATGACCCAAAATAACTTTCTAGAAAAGGTGAATGGAATATCAGACTGCTATAAATTCAAGTTGGTTAAATCCCCTAACATCTATTAGTGTCCTTCACCAACCCCCTTGGGTTCTCCAGATGGTAAACTGGTTGAAGTTTCAAAGGTTAATAAAGAAAATATCTTAACCCTAGAATTGCCATTGGCAGCTTGCAGTAGTATGCTTTGGGTGGGTAAAATAAAGTAAAAAAAAAAAAAAATCAGCTCTGAAAAGGAAAAAAAAAAAAATGACTGATGTTAGATTTTGGGATCTGGAAGTTGTTGCCTACACTCAGTTTGGTTTTCCAGACAGCTGAAAAAAAAACCTTGAAAACCAAAATTACTTAAGTAGAGAGTTAAATTTTTCCTTTTAAAACAAACTTGAGAAACATTTAAATAAAGATAAAAATAGATTTTAAAGATTTACAAAAAATGAACAGAGAAAAATAAAGCATCTATTAAATAGACCTTTAACATGGCACATTTAAAAAAAGTCTTAAGGTAAAAGCAATACCATTTCCCTAGAATGTACTCAGACACATGTTCATCAAAGCTGGCATTTAAACCTCCTTTAGTTTTATCTATTAAATTCAGCATCTCAATCCCACCCTCCTATCCTTGATCAACCTTGCATATGTTTATATGGCTATGAGTATGGTAAAATCCTCTTGGCTTGTGATAATTTGATATGGCAGTATTTTGTAAATTACTTTGAATGAAGGTGACATCAAAACCAAAGAATGTAATTAAATAATAGAGTACCAATGAATTCACATTGTATTATTGAATCAATCTTCAGAAATTTGCTTGGGCATATAGCAATAGTTGTATTAGTCAGATAGATTAGGGGACTTTGATTTTTTTTCACTTGCAGTTTTATTACCACTTTGGTAATATATTCAATATTCAGAAAAATCCAGGAACTTGAATATAAACTGGATACAGCACATGCTTTTTCTTGATAATTTTTACATTGTGTTTCTCAAAAAAGTTATTGTTACTTAAAAATGCTGATTCTTAATACTAGACTATGTCTAATAAATAGCCATTGACATGGAAAGTAGTTAAAGTACCATTTGAACTTTTTTTTCCTATCTCCTGACTACTTCTATAATCCAACTGAAACCTGGGTTTTCTAAGACTACAAAAGCCTTCCCTACCCTTGTACCTGAAGTCACCATACTAAGTTTATTGAGCTTTAGAGCACACAAAGAGAGAGAAAATCCAAACCAATCTCTTTCCTTTCACTTTCTAAATCCTGACATGGTCCATCACCTTTCGAAAATAGTGAGCTGGCCTTCCCAAAAAAGAGAAAAAGAACAAAATCTAATGCAAAACAATGGAAGGAGGATAATCTAATCTCTAAATAAGGAGACTCGTTTCTGGAAGCTTAAGAAGGATGAAGTTTCACACTGATGTCATCTTACTCTGAAACTGTGAACCCTACAGGAGGTGCAGGGGAAAATAAATATCAATGCCACTTATCCATTTTAGTTTGGCATTTCCTAAGTCCTAGTTTATTTGGGGTGGCTCTATCTTTAACTTCAAGTAGGGCCACCACTACTCAAATCATTCATAAAAAAAATCCAGTTCCACTTAGTAAACATTTACTCAGTGTTTATTCAGTTTTTTTCAATATGCAAGAAGTTCAACTAAATAAGATAATGAGTAGGACACATAGTTTGAGAAAGATTCAATCCCTGCCCTCAACTAAGTTCTAGTCTAGTAAAAATAAATTATTTACTCCTGGTTGGTATTTTCTTCATCCTATTTCTTTTTTTAATGACCTTGAGAAAATCTAGATAGTCTTATTTTTAAAAAAAATTAGTATAGTCATTAATTCATACAGATTATTAGATTTTTACCAAGATCTATTCATTTTCCATGGCTCACTAGTTGCTCTTTTTGGATGTGAAATTCTGTTTTGGGGATAGCACAGGAAAAATTCATCTTTCACAATTAAATTTTGTGTTTAAAATAGAAAAATAAAAAGGACAGTGACTTAACTGAAACAATTTGAAGTCTTGAAGTGTTTTTTTAATGTTTTTTTTTTTTTGTCTTCTTCAAAATTAGAGGTGGGGTTATATTTTGTGTATTTTTTAAAAAGAGAAATAATTTTTCAAGCATTGGAAATAATCCTTTGCATTGAGAATCAAAAAATGAACTAAATAAAATAAAAAAGCAAACAAAGAGTTCCTAGATTCAGGTATATATGCTAATTAGATAATGTTATTTAAAACACATTGAAAATTAATGCTATTTTCATATTAAATATTATTAATTATTGAATCAACAGGAGTTCAAGTATTGAAAACACATTTTAAAAGAGTATTATTTAAAAATACCTTTTCCCAACCATTTTGATAATAGTCACGAAGATACTGAGACAATACATTGTTGAGTTTGGGGGGAAATACTTACATCAAAAACAACACTCCTGGAACTAAATGATTCTTAAGCTTTTACAACTCCCTGATTTTGAGCCATATATCTTTTAAAAGTTTATTTGTACATAGCACAAGGCTATTATTCCCTTTGAAACCTTTTAACAAACGTTTGTTGAATTTGCATTTGCATTACCTTGTCAGCTTATTTAGTACACTGAAGTTGTAAGTTAATAAATAAAATGATCTTGCAAATGACCTGTGTGACATGGTCTCAGCCAGAACATTACTCTTTTATAAAACGTCCTAGCTCTGGCCCTGCCACTGGCTTTTGTAGGTGTACTTTAGTTTCTATAAAATTGATGGGGGCTGGGGGGTGGAGGGGAAGATTAGATATTTCAAAGAATCAAGGTTAGAAATGGATTTAAAAAGGACAGTTACAAAGTAGTAAAGACATATTCGAAGCCAGGTTTTTGTAAAGCCAAATCCAAAACTCTTTCCAAGGTGCTGTGATGGCCTTTGATCTTTCAAATTTCCTTTTGTCTATGATTCTACAACATTTATCTTCAATATAAAATACTGAAAACTCAGGACCCAAATTGTAACTCAGAGTTTTAAAGCATATCTCTTTGGAAACTAAGAACAATGAAAAAATAATTTTCCAAAGTTATGCTGACTTTCGTTTCAGGTAGGCAAATCATATGAAGGTAAAAAAAAAAAAAAAATCACTTGGGATAAACAAAATTTAGAAATGTTTACCTAATGCTTCTATGCCCATGTTTTAATAGATGGTTTCCAAATTTTAATTTCTATGAATAAACCTTCTGTAGATATTTGTTTCAATACGTTCCTTGAAAACTAAGAAAGACATATAAATATAAAGTATTATTATGCCCTTTTTGTGGCCTTAAGGATCATTTGTAGAAGTGTACTGAAACCATTTCTAATTGGCTTATGGAAAGTCCATTGTTAAATTTTGAGTGTGAGCAAATATTTATTATGCCTCAAATAACTACAATTGCTAAAAATTGCTTGATTTAAAGTTCTGTTGACTGTCTAGATTTAAAGTGTTCATGTAAATTAACTTAAAAGTCTATACCCACACTCATTAAACTTTTAACACCCTGCATAATTCTAAAAATAATCCTTGAAGTCAGCAGGAGTGTAGGTTTAAAAGGTTAAGAGAATAAAGTCATCACCAGACAGAAGACTTAGTGACTGGAGGCTAACGATAATACTAATGCTAACGACAACAATAATAATAACAATAGTCAATATGGGCAACTAATTGATGAAGTAGATAGAATAAGGTTTTAGAATCAGGAAGATGTGAGTTCAAATTTAGCTTCAGACACTTATTAGCTATTTGATTCTCGGCAAGTCATTTGACTGCTGTCTGACTCAGTTTCCTTTTTTGTTAAATGGTGATAATAATAGCACCTACCTCCCTAGGTTTTTGTGACGATTCTATGAGAAAATAATTATAAAGTGCTTGGTGCACAGTAAGGGCTAGCTAACTGTTAGCTATGGCAATTTAATAGCACTTTAAGGTTTGTGACCTACTCTACATCCACTATCTCATTTAAGTTTTATAACACCCCTGCCCATTTCATAGAATCAGAGTTAGAAAGTATCTCAGAGATAATATAGTTCAATTGCCTCATTTTATGGTGTGAACAGACACAAAGTGGAGAAAGATGAAAGGATTTGCCTAAAATCACATAGTCAGGACATGGCACAGCTGGGATCCAGAGCCTCGTCTTTTAATTCCAAGCCCATCACTCTTTTCACTCTATCTTCCTTCTATCAGAGAAGACCACCAAAAGGTTCTTTTAGAACAGAGGAGCTTTCATTTGAGAAGGATGAGCAATAAGGAAAACACAATGACCTGACTATGGTGGTGGGCTAAATATTTCTGGGGAATTTATTGAAAAATGAAATGATTGACTATGGACTAGACCCAGGTATGGGTGGGTAAATATTTAGCAAGATCTTTGTGACATAATTTTAAGTTGAATCTGCATCATTACCATTTTTTTCTTCATTTTCTTAAGTTTAGAATCTAAACAATCAGTTTGAGCCTTGATTTTGAGCATATGCTTTTTCTGATTTCTGAAGTGTAAATGCTCACAATGAAAAGTGACTAATGGAGCTGGCTCCAGCACATCCCTCTCTAGACCCCTCCCTATCAATATTCTTTATCTGTTGTCTCTTAAGTATGAATTAGGGCAAAGAAAGAAGGAATATTCAGTTATTTGGCTAGAAAAGGTTCCAGGAAAGTTTTGAATTCTATGTCACCACTAGATTTTTAATCAATTGATTCACAAATATGCATTGAGTACTTTAGGATCTTGTTAGAGTTTTTTCAATTCATTTCTTCTCCCTAATGGAAGAGAAAGAGGAAACTGGTTTGATGACATCCTAAGGTTAGATCTAATCACTCAAGGCAGTTGTTAACAAATAGTTGTGGGAAATTTTCTTTTTCTCTAGTCAATATCTATGCCTAGGGTATTCAAACATGACTGCTTCAGAGAGGCAAAGATTACTTAGTTTTATCACTCCCACTGACTCCAAGAGAAATAAAATCTCAGAGGTTCTGTTTGTCATTATTTTGATTAATTTTTAAAGAGTAAATTTACTTTTAAAAATATATTCAAATTATCATCAGAAAACATTTAAAACAAAACAAACACACACAAAACAAGCAAACCAAAATATATTTAGTTACAAAATTGGAAAACAGACACCAGGTCTATCATTTACTCTGTGATCTTTAATCTGAGCCTCTGTTTTGTCATCTGTTAAATAGGGGTGTTAGAACTAGGTAATTTCTTTCTTTCTTTTTTTTTTTTTAATAGCCTTTTATTTACAGGTCATATGCATGGGTAACTTTACAGCGTTAACAATTGCTAAACCTCTTGTTCCAATTTTTCACCTCTTACCCCCCCACCCCCTCCCCTAGATGGCAGGATGACCAGTAGATGTTAAATACATTAAAATATAAATTAGATACACAATAAGTATACATGACCAAAACATTATTTTGCTGTATAAAAAGAATCAGACTCTGAAATATTGTACAAAGCTTGTGAAGGAAATAAAAAATGCAGGTGGGCATAAATATAGGGATTGGGAATTCAATGTAATGGTTTTTAGTCATCTCCCAGAGTTCTTTCTCTGGGCATAGCTGGTTCAGTTCATTACTGCTCCATTGGAAATGATTTGGTTGATCTCGTTGCTGAGGATGGCCAGGTCCATCAGAACTGGTCATCATATAATATTGTTGTTGAAGTATATAATAATCTCCTGGTCCTACTCATTTCACTCAGCATCAGTTCGTGTAAGTCTCTCCAGGCCTTTCTGAAATCATCCTGTTGGTCATTTCTTACAGAACAGTAATATTCCATAATATTCATATACCACAGTTTATTCAGCCATTCTCCAACTGATGGATATCCATTCAGTTTCCAGTTTCTAGTCACTACAAAGAGGGCTGCCACAAACATTCGTGCACATACAGGTCCCTTTCCCTTCTTTATAATCTCTTTGGGATATAAGCCCAGTAGAACTAGCTAATTTCTAAAATTCTTTCCAGATCTGGTACATAGACCTGATAACCTTTGGCTTTAGGCTTTTGATATCCTATGATGCATATGATGACTGTCCATATTTTGGGTGGATTACCTAAAAAGAGATTAATTTTATTTTGGACATAAGAAATTTTCTCTCCATGAACTCAAAGTCAACATTTATTTAGCTTCTACTATTCAGTTTAGTTCAATAAGAACTAATTTCTAAATTAAGAATGATTTTGTGAAAGCGATTAATGTGAAAAATAAATGGAAGAAAATATTCTGCTATATTAGGCACCGAGAAAATTAAGAAAAAATGAAAAACAACATAGTTCCTGACTTAAGTGAGCTTATTATCTAGTAGAAAGCCTGAAGTATATATACAAATGATTAATGTAAATTGGAATACCTTGTTCATGGGGATAGGTCAAATAAAGAGGAATGAGTGGTTCAAGTATCATTTCAAGCTGTGTCTATCAGAGAATCATAAAGGAAGAAGCACTGACTTGGAGGCCTTGAAGGAGAAGATAGATTTCAGTAACTTAGTTATCTGATGTCACAATCAGAAACTGTGTCTTAGAGCCAGCTGAACATTTAAAATTTTGTGCCTTATACACTTTCTATATTGTTCCCCATGGCTGGAATGCTCTTCCCATTTTCTCCACTTTTGAAATCCTACAAGACATTCAAGACCTGGTTCAACTATCAGCTGCTTAGAATCACAGATTTAAAACTTCTAGGAATCTTAGAGGTCTCCTGGTCCAACACCTTCATTTTACTGAAGAGAACACAGAGGCCCAGATAAGTGATTTCCCCAAGTTTATATAGGTAGAAAGTTGAAGAGACAGGATTTGAACCCAGATACCATGAAACCACATCCATCATTCATTCCATTGTACCATGGTATCTCCCAATACTTTCTGAATCTTAACCAGCCCAAAGTAATTCAATTCAACTCAAAAATCAATTTTATTAAATGTCGAATATGTGCTTATCAGGCACTGTGCTTTAAATACTATAAATACAAAAAGAGGCAAAAGACATTCCCTTTCCTCAAGGAGCTTACAGTCTAATAGAAGAGAGTGATCTTATCCCTCCAACTATCATAAAACATTTGTGTACGGATTTTATTCTTTAATTTACTTCAATGAACAAAAAATATAATTCTATTTTATATTATTGTATTTGTGCATATTTCAACCCTCATTCAACTATAAAGATCTTGGGAGAGACTTAGACATTTCTACCTCTTTATCTCCTTCAGCACCCAGTGCAGTGCTTTTGCCTGGTAACATTTAATAGATGTTGGTTGAATTTGTTGTTTTCATTAGAAAGCACACCATAATATTTCAGAAGATTCATAATTTCATTTATGTAGGTGTTCCTTCCATGGAGGATCATGATAAACTGAATAGAGGAAAAAATTCTCTGCCTGGGCTTTGAGTGATGAACCTGTCTGAACATTGCTGGACTGGTTGAAACAACAGATAGAAAGCCTTTTCCTAGGAACTCCTCAGAGATTTCTTGGGTAGTAGGATCTTTTGGAGCTTCAATTTCACTGTGGGAATTCAGGCTTTTCAGGACTCCTTGCCATGATGAAACATCAGAATTAGCACCTTGGTGAAACTGGATAGCTTCAATAATCATAATAATCCATCCTGCAAAGCTATTAGGGGATTAAGATGCAAAGAAAGTTTCTGTTTATTGAGGAAACATTCCAGAGTATAATGAGAAAAAGAAGTTGAAACTCTATAGATATACCTGATAGGAAGGAATGATGGAGGCATCTTCTCATAAAGTCTGTATTTTGTATCTGTCACTATTTCCTGAGCTGACTTATTAGGGCTAAAGCTCCCCTTTTGTCTTACAATCAATTTCCTTTTGAATTTTGGTGTCTAAGGCAAAAGTGTGATTTTAATATATTTCTTGGAGAATCAGTTTTCAAGAATATACAGTATCAACCTTTAAAAAAATCTATACACATAATTTGATTTTTTTTCTAGAGTAACAGGATGTTTATGTTATTCATTTTTCTTCTGTAGTCTGAGCCAGAGTCCTCTCTAGCTTTTCTAGTTAGGATTCAAATCAGGTAACATGATCAGTGAATTTCCGGGCTGCAATAAGCATTGGCACTAGGTTATGTTTGTTACTTCGATTTTCAGGGGTGATGGGTAAAAGGAAAGGTGGCAGAGATCACTCTTACCGCCGAGGATGTGAATTTCTTCAGAAAGCTGTTTCTATTACTTGTTCTTTGCTTATGTCATAACTGTGATTTGCATGAAAGGAAAATGAAAAGAGAGAAACAATACAGTTCATAAAAACTTGTATACAGAGAAAGGGCTTGAGTTTTTCCTGAAATATCTACTAAGTAAGGAGAAATTATACTTCCTAACTTTGTCAGTTCAAATAAAAAACTCCCAGTGCTCAGAAATGAGAGAGCAGGCAGTATCCCAGGCCTTTTTTTTTTTTTTCTGTAAAAAAAAAAAATGAAAGATACTGAAAATTCACTGAAAAGAGTAGATTTTATCATCCTGATTTCCCCCCTTCAGATTAGAGTGAATTACCCCCTTTGAGGATCATTTATTACAATGCTGCTGCTATGGTGTGTAAATATCTCTAGTAAATTGAGAACATAAATATCTTTCAAATGATCTGAGCAGGCTCATCTCTCAGCAAGTCCCTTTCTCATTTTATGACTTTTTCTCAGCTGGGGTTTCCTCTATCTCTATCTCTATCTCCTCTGTCTCTAAAAACGTCTTCTTTCCCTCCTTCCTTTTCTTCCCTTCCCTTCGCTTCCCTTCCCTTCCTTTCCCTTCCTTTCCCTTTCCTTCCTTCCTTCCTTCCTTCCTTCCTTCCTTCCTTCCTTCCTTCCTTCCTTCCTTCCTTCCTTCTTTTTTCTCCTCTATTTCCTCTTATTTTCTTTCTCTATTTTTTCTTTTTCTTACTTTCTTCCTTCTCTTCTTTCTCTCCTTCCTTCCTGTCTTTCTATCCCTCCCCTCTGTCTCTCTTTCCTTCCCTCTCCATCTTCCTCTTCCCCTCTTTCCTTATTGCCTCCATCTCTCTTCATTTTAGAGGTGAAGAAATAAAAACACAAAAAGTTAACTACTCAGTCAGGATTTAACTTCTTCTTAGCAGAGATTTCAAATTTTTAAAATTCACCGTCTTATTCATTTGAACTATGATTATAATTTTAAATTAATATTTGCTTTTTACATATAGTCTGTGTATATACTCACTTATGGTTCCTAAAGGAAGAAAAATATCTGTAAATCAAAGAATAAGAACTAATAATCTTCACAAATCTCAAAACTTATTAATATAATTCAGACAACTTTCTTTCTTTCTTTATTTATTTTTTTAAATTTATTTAATAGCCTTTTATTTTATATGCATGGGTAACTTTACAGCATTAACAATTGCCAAACCTCTTGTTCCAATTTTTCACCTCTTACCCCCCACCCCCTCCCCTAGATGGCAGGATGACCAGTAGATGTTAAATATATTAAAATATAAATTAGATACACAATAAGTATACATGACCAAAACGTTATTTTGCTGTACAAAAAGAATCAGACTCTGAAATATTGTACAATTAGCTTGTGAAGGAAATCAAAAATGCAGGTGGGCATAAATATGGGGATTGGGAATTCAATGTAATGGTTTTTAGTCATCTCCCAGAGTTCTTTCTCTGGGCGTAGCTGGTTCAGTTCATTACTGCTCCATTGGAAAGGATTTGGTTGATCTCATTGCTGAGGATGGCCAGGTCCATCAGGACTGATCATCATATAGTATTGTTGTTGAAGTATATAATGTTCTTCTGGTCCTGCTCATTTCACTCAGCATCAGTCCGTGTAAGTCTCTCCAGGCCTTTAATTCAGACAACTTTCAAAGAAATAGTATCAAATTAACAGTATCACAAAAAATTCAAGTAGATGATAATTTAAATGAGATTATCTAAATACTGCTACTAAATATACTTTTGTCCTTCTAAATTTTAAGCCAGTTTTGTAGAATATGATTAGCTCAAATTCTGTGACCTATTTGTTATTATATCCTTTCTCACTTCTCAATCTGATATATATATTTTTAATAAATGTTTACCCTCAGTCTACAAACTCTCTATCATTACGCCATAGTATGCTAAGGTTATATTTTGTCTTCTGACTTTTGTGAGGTTTTTGTGATTTATCATAGAGTACTTAGATTGGAAATATAATTTATTTATCTTTTTAATATAATAAAAACTTGAATAGAATTTAAATCTACCTGAGAGAATTCATTTGCTTCCAATTCAATTATTTTATATTATTCATCACATTGTCACTATTCCATTTCTTAGTTTTTTCTCATTAGTGGGAGGAAGACAGAATATTTGGTTTTGCTGTGAAAGGTTCATGTTAAAAAGCTAAATAAGCAAAATTTCCCACAATAAATTAGTAAACTCTCTTCCAATGTTCTACTTGAGGAGTTGTATAAATTTGAATGAAAAAATTAGGCCCTTTAAAATGAAAATTTCTATAGAGAGACCATGAGAAAGAGGGTTAAGTTCACATGGTCTTTTATCATGCCTTTAATTTTAAGAAGTATGGGTTATCCTGTCTCTTTTCTTTGCTGTGCATTTGACTCCTTCTATGACTTTGGGCAATTATTTCAACTTCCTTTTCCTTTAGCATCCTCATTCATAAAATGATGATTAAAATACTACCTATTTCTTGCATATATGTTGGAGAGTTAATTAAAGAATATCTTTAACAACTTTGAGTTCTTATAAGAATTAGAGCAGCTAGGTGACACAGGGAATAGAGCACCAGCTTTAGAAGTAGCAGGACCTTGGGGCAACTAGTTGGTACAGTGGATAGAGCAGCAGCTCTGAAATCAGGAGGATCTGAGTTCAAATCCGACCTCAGACGCGTAACACTTCCTAGTTGTGTGACCCTGGGCAAATCACTTAACCCCAATTGCCTCAGAAAAAAAATAAAAGTAGAAGGACCTGAGTTCAAAATCTGGCCTGAAACACTGACATTAGCTTTGTGATTCTGGGTAAGTCATTTAACCCTGATTGTTTTCCCAAAAAAAACCCTCAAAAAACCCAAAACCCAACAATAACAACAAAAATGTGTTTAAAATAAATACCCCCAGCATAAGATTTCAAATATTTGAGGACGGTTTTGGAAAATCATTTATATAAAGAAAGAATAAAGGCACTTGCTACATTTTAAACCTGGAGATGAAAAAATTTAAAAGATGTGATTGTTGTCATACCTTATAGAATTGTTGTATAAGACTTTTCCCTTGTAGCCTCAGAAGAGATTAAGCACTATGAACTACTATTAGGTTTATAAAATCTATATCCCTAAAGAACAGGACAAAATAACCATTTGGCCCAGAGAGTTTAGGAAACTGCCTGAACATAGGGAAGCTGGACCAGTGATTTTGCCAACTTTCTTCTAGTTCTGTGATTCTGGGATCATTGTCATTACTTTGCAAACTCCAAAACTTTGAGCCACTTTAAGAAATTGTTTTTACCTGGAAAGTCCTAACAAAGTGAAATATGCTGTATACAAATTAATAGTAATATTCTGGGATGACCAGCTGTAAATGACTTTGATATTCTCAGTAATACAATCATCCATGACTACTGTGACAGACTTATGATGAAAAGTCCTGTCCATACCCAGAGACGAAACTGATTGTGTCTGAATATAGATTGAAGCATTCTTTCTTTCTTTTAATTGAATTTTTCTTGAAGGTTTTAATTTTCATTAGAGTGGGAGATGTGTGTTTTCTTTCACAATTTGACTTCTACGGAAATATTTTGTATAACTTCACATGTGATTTCTTGATTATGGGTGAGGATAAGGGAGAGAACCTAGAACTCAAAAAAATTTAAAAACAGGTATTAAAAAATTTGTTTTGAATGTAACTGGGACAAATATTAAATAAATAAAATAAACTTTAAAAAACAACAAAAAAAGTTTTGTTTTTATTTTTTACAGAAAAGAACATAGAAAATAAGGTGTCATTTCCATGTTTTTCTTCCATCATGCATTACATATGAGGAACGTGGCAGCATATTGGCTTTTTCCTTTTCTTTTCTGTTTAATGTTGTAGTGTTTTGCTTAATGTCATTCATCATCAGACCAGCAGCCCTTATGGTTTAGCTAGTTACCATTCCAAACATGCAAATACTGGCCTGAATTTCTGGGCTGAGCAATGTCTTTACAAGAGGAAATCAGAAAGGAAGTTGAGAAAAAGGTTATCACTGATATCCAAGGGTGGAGGAGAGATTCCTAAAAAAAAAAAAAAAAATCTCCAAGAGTTAGAATGCTGTGGCTCTGGTAGTGAATAGCTCTACTTGTTAAGGAACTGAGAGCAAAAGTCAATTCTTTTGCCTACATGGCAGGTGCAGTTCAAATAAAGACTCTCAGTGCAAGCCACAAGGAAAGACTAAAAGAAAGCTGCCAACACTGCCCTATCTGTAAGCCCTTGTTCATAGTAGAACCAAGCAGAGGGGGGGTGGGGGGAAGAGATCTCCCCCTCATTCCTTATGCAGATTGCAATTCCCTCCCTCAGTGTTACTCCAGAGAAAAAAGGAAACACTATCTTCCAGGCTATAAATGTTTAGGAAATTTTGCCTCTGAGGCCATTATAGAACACCGGCAAAGTTGAGCTTGCCAAATATGTAGGTTTTCTAGTTAACCATAGATTGATGAGTGTCAAATTTATCCACTTAATCAAGTTACCAGATTAGGGAAAAATTGGTCTCCAAAATGAAAGTCCATGGACAAGTATAATAACAGAGTAAAGTTCATCAAGATTTCAACTGGATTTTCCATTTTACAAGCCATGAAGAAATATAGGTGTTCCTAACTAGTATAATGTTAAACATGGACATATTGGATTCATCAATATGTGGCCAAATAATGCCTACTATTGTTCCCTTTGTAACTTGCATAAATTTCATTTTCTACAGGAAGTCTTTCCCTACTTCTCTTAATTCTAAAAAATCTTGACTTTTGTTATAGCACTGGACTCAGATGTCTCTGGAGAAGAGTAAGGCTGATAACTGGGCAGTTTTGCCTCACTTAAATCCAATTCATACAAAAATCAAGATATTATCTTTGTGATGTCATTGGTCCTCTTGGAGAACAAAGGATAAACTAACCAACCAACCAACAATAACAACAATAATAATTTCCTCTTTTAATTATGTACCACTTTTCTTTTGGGCAGTGAGGTGATAGTAGATACAGTGCCAGCCCTGCAGTCAGGAGAACTGGAATTCAAATTTAATCTCAGACATTTACAAGCTGGGTGACCTTGGCCAAGTCACTTAACCCTGTTTGCCTCAGTTTCCTCATCTGTAAAATGACCTGGAAAAGGAAATGGCAAACCATTCCAGTATTTTTGCCAAGAAAACCTCAAATGGAATCACTGAGAGTCAGATATAATTGAGACGACTCTACAATATACTTTTCCTGTATGTAGCTTGTTTATACATACTTGTTAGTTTTTCCTTTGGATTATAAACTCTTTGAGGGCAGGGGTTATCATTTGCCTTTATTTGTATCCCATACCTTAACATAGTATCTGTCTTATAGTAAGTGCTTAACAAATGTTTATTGACTGATTATATACTTCTGGCGTTTCCCAAATTTCTCAGGCTTTGAAGAAATCATGAATCCTGACTATGTGATCAAATTATAAACCCATTGAAATATATTTGCAAGCATGTTACAAAACTAGCTCTAACTAGGACTTTGGGGGATCATATTGTTGATTTTCAAAATAATTTTTAAAGTTGCTAACCTGAGATCATGAAGTTGATTTCATGGTTGCATAACCTTTCAGACTATCTTGGAAGGTTTGGACTTGGAGGTTGGGTAGCTTTTCTTATTTTAGTTAGAGAGAGAATGTGAAAAATAATAAAATATGTTAGAGGATTCTTTTTATCTTTAATTATTAAGTATCTGGGCATAATAATGCATGCTAAAAATATTAATAGTAAAGACTTATTAATTCAAAATTTGAAATAATTTAGACAAGATCTAGATTGAAGTTTACTTTTGCAGAATCTGTAAAAAATAATTTTGCTAAGCAAATTAATAGATAAGTAGGGACATTTGACCTCCAGAGAACATCTATTTCAAATATCCTAGAAGCATTTATTTTGGACTTTATATTCATATATAATATATTTTCATGTCCTCTTTTATTTGTATTTCAACCTTATACTCACAAATAAATAATTGCCACATTAATTTTTAGTCCTTTTTATCTGTTTACCAAAGTAAACTCTCAAGAGTCTGTAATAGGCAACATCTCAAGTTCGAGTTATACTTACATAAAAATAATAAAACTATTTCATTTTAACCTACTTCTCTTTAATACATCCTATTCTATCCCTAAAAATGTCTAATTTTTCTTTCATTTAATCAAGTTTTTGTTATAATGAATTGTTATTATCTGATTATGACATAATACTACATCTAGACGGCACAGTGACTAGTGTCAAGAATAGTGTCTGGAAGAATTTGAGCTCAGATATTTACTAGCTGTGTGACCATGGGCAAATCACTAAATTATATTTGCCTCAGTTTCCTCATCTTCAAGATGGATATTGTATTGCATTGCATTGTATTGTATTGTATTGCACTTGTTTCCCAGTGTTGTGAAGACCAAATGAGATAATAAAAACAAAATGGGTTGACTTTTAGAATAAGGCAATTTAGACACTGAGGCCCATTCACTGATGTGTAAGTTAATATGCAGATTAGTATTAATGTATATATATTAGCATCTCAGGCAGAGTTTTTTTAATGAACTCTAAATCACTCCAGAGATTCTCAAATTAAAAGCAAAGATCCCTTTGCAACTTAGAAGGAGAATATCTACTTGTTAACTCTCTGGAGTTTGATCTGATATACAGGTCCAAGAATAATCTGAATAATGTCCTAAAGTTGGATTTTAGTGAAGATTCAGTAATAGGGTATGGGAATCTCAAGGGTAAGAGAAAAAGCATCTTCAAAGTATGTTCAGAACTTGTTTAGGATCCTAACCATCATAAAAGCGAATCTCACATCTTGGCACACTAAAACATGATAAACATAATAAATATATCTACGTTTCCCCTGAAATGTGCATCATCACCAGTGTAAACTACGATCATTTATCTCTTGGAAACCATTTAGATGCTCTAGAAAATGTCTCTGGGATTGTAAATGCAAGAAAATGAGTGGTAGCATGTTTAAAATTATACATGTAGGGGTCACTATTACAATTTCTTGTGTGGTACAGTAAAAAGAATTCTGGATTTGGAGTTAGAAAACTGGGTTCAAATCTTGACATTTTTACTACCAATATTATCTTGGGTAACTCACTCCCAAATCTCTCCTCCTTTCAACTCTGGAATTATTATTAAATTAATACTGTCATGTTTTTCTACTATAGGATGCTTTACTCAGTTCTCTATGGATCTACTCACCAACCTTGGCCTCTACCCACCTCATGTGCTTTGTCTAGAAATATAAACACCTTGAGGTCAATGACTAACATTTGTATTTGTATAATCTGCACATGGTAAGCATTTAATACTTTTTTTATTCATTACTTCCTTGGGCCTCAGTTTGCTCATCTTTAAAAGGAGAAAATTGGACTAGAGCATGTCTAAGATTGCTTCTTAGACTGTCTGTGAGCCTAGTATTGGTTAGTGATAGTTACTTCATTGTCTTAAATTGTGATAATCTGTTTAATCCACTATATAGATAGAGAGCCTCTTATCCTTATAGCAGCTATGGCTGTAGCCACAAGTCAAGCAGAAACAAGAAACACAAAGATAGAAGAGTGAGAAGGAGGTGGAGGGGAGAATGGGCTCCTCTTGCTGTATAGCTTTTGCTTTGTTTTTCTTCAGTTATTATCTCTTCTGCTTCCTTTATTGTTCACCTGTTTTTCCTGACTTGAAGAAAAGTACAAAAAAATCTGGGGATATTTTAGGAGGGAAGAACAAGAAATGATTGTGATAACCAGATGCAGAGCAGATGAGATAATACTTCAGCTTCAGATAAATACGTGCTTCAGCTAGTTATTTGTACTCATATCTTGTCTCCCTTATTAGATTAGGAACATAGGCTCATTGATTCAAAGCTGGAATCTGGAATGTATTAGTAAGTGTTTAAGAAGTGGCTCTCCAGAAAAAAAGATGCTGCAACTTAAGTTTAATTGCATCATCAACATTTTCTCTATCACTTTCTTAAGGCTAGATAGACAATCAACAAAACAATAAATCAAGCTCTGATTTACAGCAATTGCTTACTTTCAAGGTGTAAATGATCACACTGAAAAGTTAGTTATTGGTTCTAGCATACTGTTATCTGGAAAGAACATTAAAAAATACCTAGTCTAATTTTCTTTATTTTACAGATAAGGGAAGGAGAGGTTAAGACCATAAACTCCTTGTTGGCAGGGATTATTTTAGTCTTTATAAACCCTATGTTTCACATAATATGGTAGTGGGGATTCTTTTTTCTGGCATGGGTTAGATTGGATGGCCTTTCCAATTTTGAAATTCTGTGATTCTGTGATGCTTGTCTGATAAATATTTGTGGAGTGACTGAATGAATGAATGAGAATAATAATAGCAATAGTAATGGCTAACATTTCTCTAGCACTTTATAGATACAAAGCACATTTCCTCAAACCAACCTGTGACACAGGGAATACAAGTATTATTATCCATAAAGGATGCTACTGACATACTAAATCAGTAGAGCTCATTTTCTTATATATCTTTATGTGATGATCTGTCCATAGTTTTTTATCTTGGTTTTATTATGAACACTGTAGTATATCTCTAAAAGATATAAGCTAAAGTTAAAGGTTATAGGTCTTGGATCAGAGGACAGACTTCTATAGGAATGGAATGATCCATGACCTTTTGCTCATTAGTATCAATTAGCTCTAGCAAGGGCTTCTTAAACTTTTTCCACTTGTGATCCCTTTGTCCAATAAATTTTTGTGACCCCAAGTACATAGGTCAATAAAATAGATATACAAAGCAAACATTTACTGATAAATCATAATTTTGTAACCCCCCACATATGAGATTTCAAAAGTATAAGAAATTGGGACCTAAACAATTATCTTGGGATCTAAAGTCATAGAATTTTGGAACTAGAAAGGATTTAGAGATTATCTAGTTTAACCTCATTCTACAGAGAAAATAGGCTTAGAGAAATTGCCTCCTCTCTAACTGATAAACTTCTACCTATTCTTTAAAACTTTGCTCAAATACTACATCTTTTAAGAAGCCTTACCTAAATTTCCAGGTTTCTAAAGATGAGACATTTATGTGAGTCTTTACATACAACTAGGCTATAAGTTTCATGAGGGCATAGGAAGATCTGTTTTCAAATCCCACTGGACCAGATAGCCTTTAAATTCCCTTCTAATTAAATATATAATCTTTTGATCTAAACTTTGCATCTTAATCAGTGAATAGTGCAGTATCTCACATGTAGAAGGCACAAAATAAATGCTTTTTAAACCCAAAACAGAAAACCAGGATTTTGAATACCTGTATTATCATTCCTATGTGACGTTGGGCAAATCATTTTGCATATCTGGGCCTCAATTTATTTTTATGTTAAAAAAAAAAGTTGGACTAGATCAGTGATGTCAAATTCAAATAGAAAAGGGAATGGCTAATCCATACATAAGGATTCCTATGGGTCTTGTATTTTTATTTCTTTTGTTAATTAATTATTTCCTAATTACACATTAGTCTGCTTGGGGCCATATTCAGGAGTGTTGTAGACTGCATGCTTGAGCTTCATTTTTTATATCTCTGCCCCAAGATGATCCCTATAGTCCCATTGCACTGTGAAGTCCTTGAGAGAAGAAACGCATTTGTCACTGAATCCAGATGGTTATAGAGGGGAAAGTGAGGTGGGTGACATTGCACAGCTCTCCCTACCTCAACTCCAATTCACTTATATGTCATGATATCACCTCCCTGATGTCACGGTCCTCTTCTAAGAACAAACAACTATCTCTTGCACTTAGCATAGTTGCTAGCACATAGTAGGTGCTTTGTAAATGCTTATTGACTTGTAGACTGAGATATGTTGGAAAATGTTTAATAATCAGTTCTCTGGAAAGAAAACTATACCCATGGCATACTTTTAAGGTTAGTCTAATTATTAATATTTTCTCCAACATTTTCTTAAGTCTAGACAATCAACAAAATAATCAATTAAACCTTGGTTTGTAATGTTTGCTTATTCCCAAGATATAAATGCTCCCACTGAAAATGTAACAGTCAATTTTATGTTTGAAAGGGCTTCAGCATACCAATGCTGGATGAATAGGTTTTCTGACTTATTATAAGTATTCTCCTCTATCCTCTCTCTTTTTCATAGTAAATTGATTGAAGATAAATTAGATAAGAATAAAGGGGAACCTAGAAGGTATGGAATGGAAAGCACAGAAGAGAGGTATGATCTTGGAAAGATCTCATTCCTATAAATGAGTATCATATAATAAGAGTCTCATTAATCACATGTACCATTGCTCAAAAGAAACAATTTAGAATATTTCCCAAAGTATAACATAAAAGTTGAATTATCATATGGGAATTTTTCTGTCCTTGATTCTTTATTATAATTTGTTAAACCAACAATACTTGTTGAACAATATGAATATGAACAAACAAAAAATGATATCAACCTGATTCTTTTTTTAAAAATGTTTTTAGAATTGAGCATAACGCAACTAAATGCCTACTTCCCTTTCCCACCTTTTAAAATATTGCTCGTAAGTAGAAAGCTATCCCTCCCAAAGATAAATATTCTACTTACTACCAAGGTTCCATTTGGTAACCAAAAGGTTATCTACATTTTTTGTGTCCTTGGTGAATCTTGTGGGGATTTCTTCTCAGGTTATATATTCTTCATAGAGAAGTTACAGGAAAGGAGAAATGGAGAGGGTTGAATGACTATGGTTAGACTAAATTAGGACAAATTGGTTTCTTATGTTTAAAAAGTGAAGTTAATGATTTAAAAATCAATTCATTTTTGCTGTGAAAATTCATCTGTTCGCATAGATAGTTGTATTTTTCTCCCAGTGGGTGACAGAATCTATATCGTAAGCACACCCCAAATGTTTCCTTTTCATAATTATCTAAAGCACAGACGAGTCTTGAAAAGACAATTGTATAGTTTCTTGTGTTGCTTCATGGGCTTTAAGTGCCCACAAAGAGGATTCCTTATATGCTTTAATTTCTCTTTCTTTTTCTGACTGTAAAGACCCATGGGGTAAATGCCAGTCCCACAATCCTGCAGTTATATGGTTACTGTCAGCCTGCTCAAATGATGCTTCCTGTTCATTAGGCCTCCTTTCATCTCACTACAATGTCCTGGCTTTGCTGCAATTCTTAGTCAACGCCCATCTCTTCAATAGCTTGTGAATAGTATTAAATGGTGTTTATGCTAGCTATTGTTGCCTTTTGTGTGGTTTGTCTAATTCACAGAGAAAAGTCTGCTTTTGTGGTCTAAGACCAGCTACGTCATGGCACACCATGTGCCTTCTGATGGGCTCCAGTCCTGCTGAGTGATAACATTACAGGCCAGAACTCCTTTGCAACACAATCCAGCATTCTTAACACAGTCAATACTCTCACAGGCAGACTAGTTTACTCTTTTTATTAAGAGGTAGGGGGAGATAAAGCACAAACAAATACCCGACCCTGGAACAAAACAAAAAAAGGAGGGTAAGTTCAACTGATTTGCAACTTATTCAGCCAGGCCAGAAGTGAGAGAGCAAAGAGAAAGAAAATCACAGATTTATTCTGTTAGCAACCAGAAGGGCCAGGTGTACCAACCAAGAGTAAATCATTCACATTTTAAGAGTAAGATTGCATTATGGTTTCAAGGTATTGTTTGAAATGACACTTAAAACCTGAATCACTACTCTGCTTGTGTTTTCTCTAAAGGACTCACAAAAGAGAAAGAATATTGTATTGATGATTACATTATCCCCCCCAGTTCAGGAGTCTTTGCAGGGCAGGTATGTTGCTATGTCTTGAAAGAGCTTTTGATGTAAGAAGATCATTAGAGGCTCAGTATGTAATTGATCCTTAGCTGTCTTGGCTTTTGCTACTATGGGTTATTTCATCCTTTTGCACTAAATAATCCCCTTTCTAGCTATCTACAATCTTTTTTTTTTTTTTTACATCCCTAATGGTAGCTTATATTTTAGTTTATTTTACCCTGAGAAGAGTAGCTTTTTTTTTTTTTTTAGACAAAAAAAGAGTTAGATACTCAGGAAGGGGGAGGATTCACTATTAGCTGATTGAGAAGCTGTTACTGTGCTGAGGCCAGTTTGTTTTTCTCATGTCTTTTCACTGTCTGACATCAAAACAAAACAAAACAAAATCAAAGCCAGGAATTTTTTTTTTTAAAGATAGTGATAATAATTTAAAATGTCACCAAGAATTTTTGGAATAAAAATAATGTATTTATCAGGTTGAGAAAAAGATTCTACTTAAGCTTTGACTTTTTAGTTTTCCTCTGCTTCAAATGAGAGACAACGTGGAGCTTAGATAGAGAACTAGTCTCAGAACTAGGACTATCTGGGTTTGAATCTTGCCTCTGGTAAATAAATATCGACCGTAGAATCCTGTGCAAATAACTTAATTCTTTCGAGATCTAGATCTGAGAAGGTCTTACTTTGATGGAGGGAATTCTTTAAATCAATGAAATTGAAAACCCTATCTATCAACCACTTAAATAAATAGTTATGGAGGTTCCATTCAGCTAGGTGCTTGTAGAAGTTTATAATATCACTGAGAATACAAAAGTAATTAACTAAAAAAATTAATGCCAAGATGGAAGAACACATATTAAGTACTCACTCTAAGTAATTCAGAAAAAAAGAGGAAGTATTAATCTGAGTTAGAATACTTGAATAAGGCTTTGTAAAAGGAAGCAGGATCTGTGCTGAATCAGAAAAGATGGGGAAGATTTGGGAAGATGGAAAAAGAAGTTAATTCCTTTTTTTTCTTTGAGAGAATCCTGATGAGATTGATGGCAATGACAACAATAACAATATTAACAAACTTCACAGATGGGAACATGCATGATGTAAAGTGTAAGAATAGAAAAGAAACCTGGAGCTGAAGGGATAGTTACACAAAGCAAGAAGTTTGTAGCACTTTATGCTACAAAATATTTTACAGATGTCATTCCACTGATCAGCTTGAAACAATCTAGAAATATATTTGGTAAGGGAAAGTATTACTCCTTTTTACAGATGAGAAAACTAAGGCTCTCTGAGTTGTTCTGTTCTGTTCAAGATCACATGGCTAGTTAATGACAGAAACAAGATTATCACGTAGGTTTTAGGTTGAAAATCCACTGAGCCTTCCCTTGAATCACGTTGAATGGGTCCAGATTACAGAAAGACTTGAGTATTAGTGGAATTTGGATTTGATATAGTGGAGAGGTATTCATTTTTTTTTCATCCATTAATTAAATAATCATAGAACACCTACTATGTGCAAAGAAAGCACTAAGATAGGCACTAAAGGTTACACAATAGTGACTAAGACATTACTTCTACCCTCAAGCAAAGTGCAATCTATAGGGGAAATAGATAGTACAAAGCAGTGAATTATCAAAATCTGTGATATAAAGTTTCTCTAACAGGGTTTCAGAGAAAGGAGAAGTTATATCTGGTTATATCTGGGATAAAATGTGAGCAAGGAGGTCTTGGAGCTGGGTTCTTGAAGAAGGGTTAGGATTGTTAATAGGTAGGGATAGTAGAAAGGACATTGGCATGAGAAAATAAGAAACCTGAAGGAATTTAGAGAACTTACACTATGGTTCTGATTGGCTAAAAATAACTGAAATTTATATGGTGTTTTTAAGGTTTGCAAAGCATTTTTCCTGTTAATTTTGTTTGATTCTTATAACAACTCTGCATATAAGGAATAATGGCAAAACTACTCTCATTTTTACATGTGAGAAAACTGAGGCTCAAAGAAGTTAAATAACTTGTTGGGCATATAGTTAATAAATGTTAGAAGTGCCATATTGCCTCTGTTTGGGGGAAGGCAATAAGGGTTAAGGGACTTGCCCAGAGTCATGCAGCTAGTAAATATCTGAGCCTGGATTTGAACTCCTGATTCTAGGGCTAGTACTCTATCTACTAGCTAGCTGTCCCCTAACTGTATCACCTAGCTGCTCTCCCATTGACTCTTAAAGAAGGAAGGTTGTTGTTGTTGTTTGTGTGTGTGTTTGCATGTGTGTGTATGTGTGTTTGTGTGTGTGGTGAACCCCTTTAGCAGTCTGGTCAAGCCTATTGTCCCCTTCTTTGAATGGTTTAAATGCATGAAATAAAACACATATAATTAGAAAGAGAAAACAATTATAATGAAAATACATTTTTTGAAATATTAAAAAAATTTCAGAGATCCTAGTTAAGAACCCCTGCTCTTTGAGGGTAGGATAAAGGAGTTATAAGAGATAAGACTTGAAAGGTTGATCATTGTTGGATTCCAGAGTGCCTTCATTACTGTTGTTCACCCTTCGTTCTAGAAGCTGACCAATAACATCAGGAGGGTGATGTCTTGACTTGCAAATTAATTAGATTTAAATGAGACAGAAGTGTGCAGTCATCAGTCTCTCCTTCAGGATCATCAGAGTCCCACTGCAAAACATAAATCAGGACAACTGGTGATGGCCCTGGGTATAGTGGGAGACCTTTTTAACTAAGGTCTTCACCAGATTTCTGTTTGTCTGAGGCAATGCCCATTCTGTAATTAAAATCTAAGTAAGATTTGAGGCAAAAGATGGCCTAGTTTGACTTTACAAAAGAATTACTAGGCTAAGGAGTTTGGATTTTCTTTTGGATTTTCTCCAATGAGACAAAAAGGGTCATTGAAGATTCTTGAGCAGAAGGCAGACATATTTAGAGTTGTTTTTTGGGAAGATTAATCTGTCTGTGATGTAGCAGAGCTGTATTTGGATAGTTTTGAGTTGGGGATGTTGGTAAGGAGCTACTGCAACAAACTGGGTAAGAGATAATGATGACAGTATATGACCTGGATTGTTAGCATTGAGAATAAAAAAAAGAAGAGGAAAAATGCTTAATAGGCAGACAGTCAAAACTCTTGAACCTATTACATATGTAGGCAAAAGAAAAGCAATGTTAGAATAATTGTACTGAAGCATGGATGACTAGAATAACTATGATGTCATTAACAAAAACAGGAACATTAGGACGAATTCTTGGAGAAGAGGAAAGATAGGTACATTTCAGTTTAGCTTCTATTAGGACAACTGTGTGAAGTTATCCAGGAAATCATTGGAAATATGGGACTGGTGCTCAGGAGAGAGATCAGAACTAAAGATACCAGTATGGAAGTCATTGGCTTAGAAATTAAAGTCATGGGTATAGATAAAATCCCAAGGGAGAAAATTAAAATATTGAAAAGCAAAAATAGAATTAGAAAGCAGCATCCATCAAACCACTTGGTATTAGCTAAGAGTGATACCATAAGCAAATTAGAAAAACAAAGAATAGTCTATCTCTCAAATCTGTGGAGAAGGAAAGAATTTGTAGCCAAAGGAGAACTACAGTATATTATGGAATGCAAAATGGATAATTTTGATTATAATAAGTTAAAAAAAATTTTTGTATAAACAAAACCAATGCAGACAAGCTTAGAATGGAAGAAGTAAACTGAGAAAAAAAAATTTATACACAAAGGTTCTGATAAAGGCCTCATTTCTAAAATAGAGAATTGACTCAAATTTATAAGAATACAAGCTATTCTCTAATTGATAAATGGCCAAAGGGTATGAACAGACATTTTTCAGATGAAGAAATTAAAATCATTTCTAGTCATATGAAAAAATGCTCTGAATTGTTATTGGTAGAGAAATGCAAATTAGGACAACTCTGAGGTACCACCACACACCTCTCAGATTGGCTAAAATGACAGGAAAAGATAATGAAGAATGTTGGAGGGGATGTGGAAGAACTGGGACACAGATACCTTGTTGATGGAACTGTGAACGGATCCAACCATTCTGGAGAACAATTTGGAACTATGCTTAAAGAGATATCAAACTGGGATACCCTTTGATCCAGTAGTGTTTCTATTGGGCCTTCATTCCAAAGAGATCATAAAAAAGGGAAAAGGACCTCACAGATGCAAAATGTTTGTGACAGCCCTCTTTGTAGTGGCAAGGAACTGGAACCTGAGTGGATGCCCCTTAAACTGGAAAATAGCTGAATAAGTTATGGTATATGAATATTGTGGAATATTATTGTTCTATAAGAAATGATAGGCAGGATGATTTTAGAGAGGCCTGGGGAGACTTACACGAACTGATGTTAAGTAAAGTGAGTAGAACCAAGAAAACATAGTACACAGCAACAAGAAGATTATATGAGGACCAATTCTAATGGCTCTTTTCAACAGCGAGGTGATTCAGGCCAGTTCCAATGGTCTTGTGATGAAGAGAGCCATCTGCACCCAGAGAGAGGACTGTGGTACCTGAATGTGGATAACAACAAAGTATTTTCACTTTTTTATTGTTTTTTGTTTGCATTTTGTTTTCTTTCTCATTTTTTCCTTTTTTGATCTGATTTTTCTTGTGCAGCATGATAATTGTGTGAATATATATATAGAGAGAGGAATTGCACATGTTTAAAACATATATTGGATTACTCGCTATCTAGGGAAGGGGTGGGGGAAAAGGAGGGAGAAAAATATTTGGAACATAAGGTTTTGCAAGGATGCTTGTTGAAAACTACACATATGTTTTAAAAATAAAAAGCTTTAAAAAAATAAAAATAGAATATTGAAAATATTCTAAGGAAATATTTCTAAGAAAGAGGAGCCAGTGAAGGATCCAGAAATAGGGGAAATATGAGTAGCAGAAGAATCTAGTTAGTCAGTTAAGCAACAAGTCCCATGTAAAATTCCAGTTTCTATAGGAAGCATTCCCTAACCTTCTTAATTCTATGCTTTCCCTTTATAAATTATTTACAATTTATCCTATATATAGCTTGCTCTCTCTATTTGTTTCTATGTTTAGACTAGGTTAGTAAGCTCAGGGACTATCTTTTGGCCTTTTTGTATCTCTAGTGCTTAGTACAGTGTCTAGCATGTAGTAGGTGTTTAATAAATGTATATTGCATGAATTAATGAATGAATCAAGTGTCTCTGTCAAGTGCTTGACAGATGGCGTGTGAAATGCTGAGGAGACAAGACACAAAATAAATTGGTCCCTGCTCTAATGGAGCTTACATTCTAATAGGATAAAGAAAACAAATAAAACATACAAAAGCAATATAAAGAGAGTGAATATAATGTAGTTAGGAAGAGAGGGCACAGGCTTCACGTAAAAGGGAATGCTTCACTTTTTAAAAAGAGTAAGAGTCAGACAATAAGAATACATCATCATGGAACTCATGAGTGAGTCAATAGGTATCCAGTCATAGAGAAGAGAAGGCTAAAAACTGAGGGGGATTTGGTGAATGGGTCATTGATGACTCATTAATAGTAGAATAAAAGGGAAAATCAAAATGCAAGATGTTAAAAGAGTGAATGAGTATAAGAAATGATGAACAGGATGCTCTCAAAACAACCTGGAAGAACTTACATGGACTGATGTCAAGTAAAATGAGTAAAACCAGAAGAATACTGTACATAATAGCAGCAATATTATAAGATATGTGAATGACTTAAATATAAACTGTGAATGACTTAAATATTTTAGCATTACAATGATGGAAGACAATTCTGAAAGACTTATGATGAATAATGCCCAGAAAAAAAACTCATGGAGTTTGAATACAGATCAAAACATACATTTAAATTTTCTTTTCTTTTCTTTTTTTATGTCTATGTTTTCTTTTACAACGTGACTAATATGGAAATATGTTTTGCATGACTACACAAGTATAACCTGTATCAAATTGCTTGCTTTCTCAGTGCAGGGAGGTGAGGAAGGAGGAAGAGAATTTGGAGCTCAAAATTTAAAAAATGAATGTTAAAATTGTTTTTATGTGTAAATTAGGAAAAATAAATACTAAATAAAGCTAACATTAAAATTTTAAAAAATAATAAATGGGTGGTGAAGTGGACCATTCTAGTGGGTGATAGATTTGACTACTTCTTTGAAGGAATAACAGGAAAAGGAAAAAATTATGAATCTTTGAAGGAGCGGCAGTATCTAGAATTTAAGAAAAATACAGAGAAGTCATGTGTGTGTGTGTGTGTGTGTATGGATATAAATACATAGACATAGACAATTAGATGACAAAATAGTAGCACCCTGGGCTTTGAATCACAAAGATCTAAGTTCCAACTCTAGCCTCACATTTATTAGTTGTATGACTTTGGGGAAGTCATTTAATACTGTTTGCCTCAGTTTTTCTTTCTGTTAAATTAATTGGAGAAGGAATTGACAAACTATTCCAGTGTCCTTGCCAAGAAAAACCCTCAAAAAGTCATGAAGACTTGGATATAACTGAAAACAACTAAACAACAAAAAGAACAATATATGTTTTTATATGGCCTGTGGATAGAGCCCTAGGCTTGGATTTAAGAAGACTTGAGTTTAAATCTGTCCTCAGACACCAGCTGTTATTGTAAGGAACAAAAGAGATAACATATATAAACCTTAAAGAACCATGTAAATGCTAGCTATCATTACTAAAGAAGGATCCAAGGGAAAGAAAGTTTGAAGATTCAAGAAAAAGAAGGGATACTTAAAAGAGCAAAAGTAGAGATTATGAGAAAATAGGAAAGAAAGAAAAGTTGATGAATTATCCTTAGATAGAAAGAAAGGACAATTTCCTCCATGGCAGAAGTCAAAGATGAAGATACAAAAAATTATTGAGGTAAAGAGAAAGAAAATTGAGTCTCCATAAAGTAAAAGGTATGGTCACATGCTGAAAGTGAGAAATGAGAGTAAGAACAGCACCTTGAGGGTAGTGGTGAAGATTTGGAACAGGAGTTGTGGGGAATATGATAAGGAGTTAACAAATTATGAACAAAAAAAATTGCTAAATAGCTTTGAGGGCTCAGTTGAAATTGAATGGTAGACTGAATTAGAATAACTTAATTCCCTTTTCCAGTAATACTATGTGATTCAGAGATGGTGACAGAAAAACATACAGGGGATGCTATTTAGTTTTGGGACCTTACAAGGTGGAAGTGGCAGAAATTCAAAGAGTAAGGGATTCTATGATACTTGGGTGAATGGGGATGGCAGGATGCATTTTTTTTTCAAATTCATTTTATTTAAGGAAACAGAATAAGAAAAAAAATCAGAAAAGGAATACAAAGCAAAATGAAACAAAATAAAAAAGAACATTGTCATGTGCCTAGCAAAACATCAGGGAGTATTCAAAATATATAACAACAAATTACCAGATCAAGAAAGTATATGTATTAGTAGAAAAAATATATTCATAAATGTCCATTTTTTCTTTACTTCTTTGTAAATTGTTCTTTTGCTCTCTGCCATGCACCTTTTTTTACTTTATTCTTTTTTTTACCCCTTTCATCCCCAGCCCCAAATAAGCTATAGTTATGAAAGAATATATTAATATATACATATATAGATATTACATACCCACACAAATACTACCACACATAACCTACACATCTTTCCTATCTTTGCTGACTCATTAAATTCTGCTCTATAACTTGGCTTACTGTTACTGAGGGATTCCTCCTTGTCTTCGCTCATACTTCACTTCCCCATCCACCTATCCCTCCTACCTTATTTCTTTATGGATTTTGGAGGATGCTAAATTCTTCATGGTATATATGTAGTATTGCCTATTGAACCCATTCCCAATGTGACTAGGTTTTCAGAACTATGAGCCTTCTTCCCTCCTCTAATGCCTCTGTGTCTGTTGTTCCTCTGCACCTCATTTGTATAACACGATTACTATGTTTACCTCAGCTTTGCCCCAATCTTTCTTTTGAGCTACTCAATTGTTGATGCTAATCTTTTTTTCATTTTCAAAATATATACAAAGATAGTTTTCAACATTCAGCCTTGAAAAATCTTGTGTTCCAAATTTTTTCTCCCTTCCCTCCACCCTGTCCCCTAGATGGCAAGTAATCCAATATATGTTAAACATGTGCAGTAATCTCTACATTTATTAGGCCTCACAAGAAAAATCAGATCAAAAGGAAAAAAAAAAAAAAGAAAGAAAAAAAAAAACAAGCAAACAACAAAAAAGGTGAAAATACTATGTTGTGATCCACACTCAGTCCCCAGAGTTCTTTCTCTGGATGTAAATGGCTCTCTCCATCATAAGACCATTGGAAATGGCCTATGAAAAGAGTCACATCCAGCAGAATTTATTATCACAGAATCTTGTTTCTTTGTACCAAGTTCTCTTGTTTCTACTCACTTCACTTAGCATCAGTTCATGTAAATCTCTCTAGGCCTCTCAGAAATCATCCTGCTGATTGTTTTTTATAGAACAATAATAGATGGCATTCACTAAGTTTACAATTCCTTGTCATTATAAAAAGGACTGATATAAACATTTTTGCACATATAGGTCCTTTTCTCTTTTTAATGATCTCTTTGGGATATTGGCCCAGTAGAGACACTGCTGGATCAACGGGTATGCTCAATTTGATAGCCCTTTGGGGATAGTTTCAAATTGTTTCCCAAAATGGTTGGATCAGTTCATAACTCCACCAACAATGTATTAGTGTCCCAGTTTCCCCATACTCCCTCCAACATTCATCATTGTCTTTTCCTGTCAATTTAGCTAATCTGATACCTCAGTACCTGAGAGTTGTCCTAATTTACATTTCTCTGATCAAGACTGATTTAGAGAATTTTTTCATATGACTAGAAATGGTTTTAGTTTCATCTGAAAATTGTCGATTTATATCTTTTGACCAAGTTGATGCCAATCTTAAACATATGCTATACAATTCCCATGTTAAAAAAAACAAAAACATAAATAACTTGTCCAAGTTGACTTCCTTGAAATTGATCTTTGATATTGGCTCTTATCTGTTAAATTTTCTATGAAGTTCACATTTGGTTGATATAAAGTCCTGAAAATCTACAACTTCCCTGAATGTCTATTTTTTCTCATTCAGTATTATGGATAATTTTGCTGGATACAATATTTTTTATGGTAGGCCTACTTCTTTGACTGTTGGTCGATATGATTCCGGGACCCGTGTTCTTTTATTATGGCTGCTGATAAATCCTGTACAATTCTAATTATAGCTGCTGCATATTGGTTTTTTTCTTGTTTCTTGCAAAATTTTCTCTTTGATCTGGGGATTTCTAAATTTGGCAATAATGTTCTTATGTGTTTTCACAAAGGAACATGTAGAGGTGGTGATCAGTGATTTTTCTTTTTTATTTTGACTTTCATGTTCTATAACTCTAGGACGGTTTTCTTGGATTATTTCTTGCATTATAATGTCAAGGTCCTTTTTTTTGGCCACAACTTTCAGGCAGTCCAATTAATCCTATATTTTCTCTTCTTGATCTATTTTCTAGATCTATCATTTTTCTTAAGTTTCACATTCTGTTCTATTTTTTTTTCATTCTTGATAATGCTTTATTATTTCTTGATCTCTTCCCCTTGAAGCCTCCCTGACTTCTCCTTGCCAAATTCTAATTTTCAAAGTAGTATTTTTATCTTTGAGACTCTGCATCTCCTTTTCTAGCCAGTTAACTTTTCCCCCCAACAATTTTCTTGTTTTTCTTGGTTGGTTTTTATTTTTAAATTAGTTTTTCTTCAATGTCTTCCATTTGATTTTTAAATTCTTTTTTGAATTCTATAAATTCTCTCTGGGGAGGTAGCCATTTCATGTTACTCTTTGGGGTGGAAGCTTTTTTACTTCACTGTCCTCCTCTGAAGATGAATCCCAGTCTTCCCTACTCCCATAGTAAGTTTCTATGGTAGGGTTATTTTTTCTTTGCTGGTTTATTTTTTTTTTTAAAGTGATATTAGTGTAAACACCTCTAATGGTGGGGTGGGCAGATTGTGTCTCTGGCTTCACTTCAGCTCTTCCCTCTGACCTGATCCCTAAATCAAGAGCTCTCTGCTCCAGCAAGTGCTGGAACCCAGCAGCACCCCTGCCCCCTGCTTTTGTACTTACCAGGTGTTGGTTCCTTTTTGACCAGGGTCCATTTTAGCAGCACTGCTGGGCCTCGCAAAAGTTACCTCAATCTTCCCAGATTCAGACCCCAACTGCACAGTCTGGGAGGTGAAAGTTTCTGTGGTTCCCGTTGAGGCTCTAATCAAACCCAGCTAGCCTCAGGATCCCCACTTGATGTTTCTGGGAAAGTAGCTCAGAGGTATTTGCACTTCAGACAGGTTAATCCCAGCCTGGGGTCTTATTGAGTTGTTTCAGGAGGACCTGGGTCCTGAACACTTTGCTCATGGTAATCTTGATTTTTCACCAGTCTACGTTCTCCCTGAGGCACAAATTTGTTCTATTTGTAGGGCAAATCAGGAGAGCTTGAAATTTAGCAACCTACTCCAGAATTCTCCCCCGACAGGATGCGTTTTAAAAATAATTGATCTTATGACTAAAAACCATTACATTGAATTCCCAATCCCTATATTTATGCACACCTGCATTTTTGATTTCCTTCACAAGCTAATTGTACAATATTTCAGAGTCTGATTCTTTTTGTACAGCAAAATAACGTTTTGGTCATGTAAAAAAAAAATAATTGATCTTATTCTGATGGATATGGATTTCCTCAGTGATGAGATGATTCAAATCAGTTCCAATGATCTTGTGATCATGAGAGCCATCTACATCCAGAGAGAGAGGACTGTGGGAACTGAGTGTGGACCACAACATAGCATTCTCACTTCTTTTGTTGTTGTTTGCTTGAATTTTATTTTTATCATTTTTCTTCCTTTTTGATCAGATTTTTCTTGTACAGCAAGATAACTGTATAAATATATATACCTATATTCAATTTACATATATATATATATATATATATATATATATATATATATATATATATATATTTAACATATATTGGATTACTTGCCATCTAGGGGGAAGAAATTAGAACACAAGGTTTTGCAAGGGTCCATGTTGAAGAAAGGAGTATTTAAATAAGTGCAGTCTGGGGAGTAAAAAAAATGGATAGAGGGGTGACCTGGAAGAAAGACTTTTGGGAGGCTATTGTATTAGTCTAGACATGAAATTATAAAAGCCTAGAGTGGGTATAATGACATTAGGGGAAAAAATGTCTGAATGTGAGACATTTCAGGGGAAAAAAAACAGGAAATGTAGCTGACAGATATTTATAGAGCAACTCCCCACCCTTTACTAAGATGGGACAATACTCATATTTATATAGTACTTACAAGTTTACAATGCAACGAACCTGGGAAGGTAGGTGATACTAGTCTTACCTTACTCATCTTTAAAAAAAAAAACAAAAAAAAAAAAACTTAAGACTTGGAGGAATAAAATGATTTTATCCCAGGTGTTTTGACTTCAAATCTAGTACTATCAATCATGAAGGCATTTGACTTTTTTAAAAATAATTATACAAGTAACTTCACATAGAACAGGATGATGTTACTGTAACTAAGTCAAAATCAACTCAATAAGAAATTAGGTAATATTTGATAATTGAGCTAGGAATACTTCACTTTGGTGCTATGAGGGACTGATTTTATTTGTGTAGGTACTCCTTCCAACCCAGTATGTTGTCTGTTCATTTGCATGGGTGGCATGTGTTTTTCATCCTCTTTATTTTTCCAGTGTGAATGATTAGATCAGTCTTCTTCAAATTGCTGTGATTTTTTCACTGAGGAAACTTTGAAATGTTTCAACAACTCAGTGCATTTAATGGAAGGAGAATATACATCAATAGGGAATTGTTCTTTTGTTTGAACTCTATAGGAGACATATTCTATAACCGTGGTAAATACTTTAAGTGAATATATTTTTCCTTATTTTATGCTTCACTTAATGTTCATACTCAAGAAATCCCATTAAACTTAAGAATTTAGTAGAATTTGCTTTTTAAAAACTGGCTTTTTTTTTTCAGATTTGGCTGCTGATAATCTCATTTTATTCACTGAACATCTATGAACAACACTTTTAGGTTGTGTCTCTAAAGGGTGAATTAATGAAGTGAGGCGTCTCAGGACCATGATCCTAGAATCTTGAGAACAGCAATACTTGCAGCTCAGTACCTGTAGTCTTCATCCACAATCCCTGTGAAGATGTAGGCTGAGAATTGCTCCTGCCTTTCATCACAGATATTGAAGACCTAGAAAAGAAAATTCTTGTCTTGGTAATTCAATCTTTGGCACTATTAAATGATTCTGCATCAGAAATGGATGTGATTTTATTAGTGAAAAATGATATTAAAGAAGAAACATTACCAGGGATGTGCTGAAACCAGCTGTAGCCAACTTGCAAGAGAGTCTATTGCTCAATTTTCAGTGTGAACATTTACATTTCAGAAACCAACAATGGCTATAAATCAAGGTAAACCATTTATGGTTTTATTGCTTTTCTGGTTAAGAAAGTGTCAATGAACAAATTAAACTTAAAAGTTTGTTTACTTTTTTTTTTCTTTTGGTATATGGTTATTAAACATTTACCAATATACCTTGTTTATATTTATATTTACAAATATAAATATAGTAGAAAGCTCAGGGAAGTTATTATTGGACTGGATCCTACTAATAATAACAATAACCATAAATAATAACAGAAATAATAATAACTGACATTCATGTCACTTTTTTAAATTTGCAAAGTACTTTATATTCAGCATTCCATTTGAACCTCATAATACCCCTGATCATTACTATCTGTTTTGCTGCTGTTTCCTAAGGATTATGGGAACCTATCTGATTTGCAGATAAAATCTTCCCTATTTCTCATCTCTCCCATTAAAAGGTGAATTCCTTGAGATCAGCAATTGTCTTGTTTTCTTCTTTGTAATCTTCTATGTAATCATAGAAAAGCTTCTATGACCATTGAACATCTTCTACATTTTTTAAAGTCAATGAGCTGCCATGATGGGTGCCTGGACCTCTCTGAGACCTCATGTACATATTATGGTTTAAGAAGATATAATTCTTTCCAAATGGATAAATTATTCTTCATTTCTAAAGCCAGAGCAGGCTATCATAATTTAAAAAATACTTTATCTGCTAACATTGAATGACCCCCTCTCAAAATCCCCCCCAAACCCTCTGAGATTCAGTTGGGATATTGCTGATAAACAACTTGGGGGGGAGGGAGAGAGACACAGTTTCTATCATTAATATGTTCCCTTCCCTCTGTTTATGTATCTAAATTGATTTCCAATATTTGAAATTTAAACAATAAAGGAAACCTTAGTTTTCAACTCTACAGATAAGAGAGACAATGTATGCAACCTCCCCATTGATTCACTCTTCTATTTTCATAGATTCACTCTCTTGAAAGAATCATTAAACACAAGAGAAAATGATTTGTTCTCATTGATTAGGTGACATGCAGCTCTGATAGTCATAGTTTTATATTAAAGTTATTAATTATGTCATCATTATAATTTTCAGACTCAAGGATAAATCATTCAGGTTCTGACTGTATGTTGCATAAATAAATGCCTCTTTTACCAGAAGTGATCCAGGATCAGCAATAACAAATTCAAAGAACAGGAGCTTAGTTTATAAATCACCCCAAGCAAAAGAAAACTTCCGCTGACTAGTTTTTTGATTAGCTCTAAAAATGTGGATTCCTCAGAATTGCCATTATTTCTATACTGCGACAAGCCAGAGGATCATTGTTAACTGCAAGCACAGAGGAAAGATGCTTTGCCATTGTTCATTTAAATTCTATTCTCATTCTCCCAAGAATTTCACTGCTTAAGGTTAATAAATTACAGCCGAGTAAAGCCAGGCTTAATTTGGGTCTTCCCAAAGGCTTTGCTGAACTACATTTTCCATATTGACTAAGGGTTCTCTGTGCTTGTCTAATTCTCAGTAACTTTTTTCCCTGGTAGTGATTGCCAAGAAATTAATTATGACAAGCAGGGAAGTGTCTATAAGTCTTTAGCCTAGCTGCTGCTGACTACACAACCCCAGCTTCCAAGTGAAGGCTTATGTGTTCAGACCAACAGATTATTTGCCCAAGAACTCACTTTCTAGGAAAGCCAATGTTTCAACAGGTCTAGAGGTCTCTAGCCCCTGTTCTTTCCCCTAGGAGATTTTAGGAAGTTCCACAATAACTACAACTGTTACCTTGGGAGCCTAGGCCATATTATGCCTGACATTTGACAGATGCCAGTAAAAGGCTCAGCTTCCTTTTCAGGGTTGGGGAGAGTGGGGGGCTAAAGCATTTGTGAAGTGAGTGACTGATGTTTAAATGTCAAAGTGGTCCTGCTGAATCAATAAGCACAGCCTATTTGTACAATAACAAAGCCTAGGTGTGAAAGGTTCTCTCTAGCCACCCTACAGTGCAAATGCATTTTTTTTCTTTCGTTTTCAATAATGGGAAAACTGTTAAGATATTACTGTTTACATGTCTTTGCCAAGTGCCGAGTGGTTAAATGTTGAAGATTAATTTTGCTGATTGGATGTAAATTTTCTTAGATTAGATGTATTTTCCATCTGAAAATATGGAATAGAGACTTTAAATGGAGAGCTAAAACTGCATGGGCCCTTTAATTAGCTTCTATGTCAAACCCAAAGCTTTGACATTCCAGTACATATCCCATATGTTATTTATTTGAGTTAAAAATCAAATGAACACGTATGCAGTATTCTGTAAAGCAGTATATGCCATTTATAAGATAGGGGAAAAAATTGGGATGGTCATTAAGCCAAACTAATATTAAAAATAAAGTAGGCTTTTTATGTTATATGTTAGCTTATTATATATTTATAATCCTCTCAAAGGAGTAGTAAGAACTGTTTCTGTTTCTTTCTTTACATTTAGAATCATTTTAGTATTCACCTATATAAAATACACACACACACACACACACACACACACACACACACATCTCAGTCTTTGCAACTCTCAATCATCCTTAAATCAGTAGTAATGCTCTCCTAGCACTTGGCCAACTCTGTAAAGACTAAGGTACTTATAAATAGGATATAGCTAGATGGCTCAGTGGATAGGGCACTGGACTTGAAATCAGGAATATCTGAGTTCAAATGCAGGCTTAGACACTCACTAGCTATATGACCCTGGGCAAGCCACTTACATTCTTCCTTAATCCACTGGAGAAGAAAATAGAAAACCATTCCATTTTCTTTCTCAAGAAAACCCTATGAGGAATCAGAGATGACTAAACAACAATGACTTATAAATAGGCCTTCATTTAGTGGGATAATTTCCCCTAAATTGACATGGAATCAAAGTTGCAAGTTGAAACAGGGATAATTACAATTATTATTATAATAGTTAATATTATAATATTTATTATTTATATAAACACAATGATATATTATAATCATTAACATTTATATTCCACTTAATATGTGCCAGGTATATACTAAGTGCTTTACAGTTATCCTTACATTTGATCCATTTTAATGTATAACATTTCTGATTCATAATCATCTAGTCTCTGCTTTAACAATTTCAGGACTGAGAAACTCACTGATGGAGGAGCATCCTAGGAAGATGGCGGATTAGGTTGATAAATTTCAAGCTCTTCCAATTTCCCTCGAAAATAGATCAAGTTTGCATCTTGGAACAAACATAGACTGGTGAAAAAACCAAAAAGATTTGGGGCAGAACAGGGATCCTCTTGATACAACCCAACAAGATCTGAAGAGGGATCTGGGATGGGGATTAACCTGTCTGAAGTGCAAACACCTCTGGGCTAGCTCCAAAGAAACAGCAAGTGGGGACCCTAAGCAGGAACCACGGAGACTTTCACTTCTCCGACTGTTTGTTAAGTAAAGGTTTGAATCTGGGAGGACTGAGTGAACCTTGGCTGATTGAGAAAGCCGGGCTTGTGTTACTGAGATGTTGCCTGGCAAGAAGGAACTAGCACCTAGCACCTAGAAGCAGCAGGGTAGGGGCACTGCTGGCTGTGGGCACATGCAGGAGGGTGGAGCTCTTGATTTCAGGTTCCTGGTCAAATGGAGAGCTGAAGGGAAGCTTGAGGCACCATCCTCCCACTCCGTGATTAGAGGTGCTCACGTTAATGCCTCTTATTAAAAAAAATAATAAACTCTCATTGAAACATATTATGGGAACAGGGAAGACCAGGATTCATCTTCAGAGGACACATTAGTTAAAAAAAAAAAAAAAAGCTTCTACCCCAAAGACTATTATGAAATGGCTTCCTGCCCAGAGAGAATTTATAGAACTCAAAAAAAAAAATCAAAAATCAAATGAGAGATATTGAGGAAAAAAATAAAGGAAAAAAACCCATCCAAAAAACCAAGAAGATTATGGGGTAAACAAAGTTAATCAATTAGAAAAGGAGATACAGAGTCTCAAAGATGAAAATAACTCTGAAAATTAGCATCAGGCAAGGGAAAGCCAGTGAAGCTATGAGAAACCAAGAAATAACAAAACAGATTATATAAAGAATGAGAAAATAAAACAATGTGAAACATCTCATAAGAAAAGCAAGATTTAGAGAACAGATGAAGAAGAGAAAAATATAAGAATAATTGGAGTGCCAGAAAGTTGTGACCAAAAAGAATATCATGACATAATAATGCAGGAAATAATCCTAGAAAATTGTCCTGGAGGGATAGAACATGAGGGAAAAGTAGAAATAGAAAAAAAAATCCACTGATCACTACCTCAAAGAGCTCCTTTGTGGAAAACACATAGGAATATTATTGCCAAATTTTGAAACTCCCAAATCAAAAAGAAAATTTTGCAAGAAACAAGAGAAACTCACTACTTTCCAAGACAGCCCACTCCAATTTTGGACAGTTCTAATGGAGGGAAATCATATCACAGGTCACAGTTTTAGAAATGGAAGGAACCTTAAGTGTTATAGAGTTTTCATTCTATATTGTGCTGCTTCAGGATCTGCTTCTCTATAACTTCTACTCATTGGTCTTAGTTTTGCTCTCTGGGCTAAGCAGAATCTTAATCCCTCTATTTGATCTTCTCTTTCACCTACCAACGCTTCAGATATTTTGAGACAGCTGTTGTGTAAATCTAGTGGAAAGAAAGAAGTTAATTATGAGACCCAAGAGGAGAAGAGTGAGGATGTAATTGTCTTAAAAAGCATTGTTTCTGCATAAAACAGGACAACAGAAAGGAGTTAGTATAAGTTTGAGCCACAGAGGGGTTCTATGCTAGGTAGTTATAATCAGGAAAAGAAAAAGGAAAGCAGAAAAACCTGGGATGAGGCTACTCTAGAGAACAGTGGCCCATGTAATTCTTCAGCGTAAGAACAGAAGAAATACAAACCTTGGTAAATTTGATTGGACAGCTAAACGGCTACAGTTTGGGTCTCAGGAATATTCCTTTTATATGTCTTTCTGTGCTCTGATGAATGCCCTCCCTCATGGGAAAAAAGTTAAAGGAGTTAGGGTGTGTATGGGGGGGTTTGCACATTGTTATGCTGCTCATAAATTGAAAACTAGGAACATTCTCATCTGAAATGGAAAGATTATAGATTAAAAACTGATTTAAAGATTTTAGACTCCCATCTTGTCCAGCCCTTTTACTATATAGATAAAGAAAATGACATGAAGAGAGTTTTGTGTAATTTGGCCGAAGTCACCCAAGTAATGAGCAGCTATGAAGAAAAGCTATGGCTAGGGGTCAGAAAAAGATGTGTCCCACTTGAGTATATTCTCTGAATATTTTTCCTAAAAGTGTCACATCCCTTTAATATAGTTGATTAGGTTCTACTTTATGCTCCTGCTATTCATTATTCTCCAGATCAAATAAAAAATCCTCTGTCTGGGGAGGGAATTATGGAAATCTCACTTGTAGACCAGCCATTTTATAGTTTTAGTAAGTTACCTGGAGGTGCTGAATTTGTCACTTGCTTATGGTTACAAAACTAGCAAGGATCAAGTGTAAAACTGGAATCCAAGTCCACCAGACTTTAAGATTGACCTTACTATCCTCTATAAGGCTGATCTCACTATCCACCTTTACAAAAACTATAGCTATTAGTTAAAAGACATTGTTTAGAAATTATTACAATAATTTTTAAAAAATTCAAGGTATCCCAGATCTTGTAGAACATTATGCTTCTTTATTGGTCTCAACATATCCTACACCTAAATAGTGTGTATATCCATTAGACTGCAAATTACTTGAGTATGAGGGCTGAATATATCTTAACTCTGCATGTCTTCCAGTAGCTAATACCTGCTTTGCCCACATTTGGCACTTAATAAATGTTTGTGGTTTCAATTGCTGTCTTGGGTGGAGTGGCAAATCTGAGTCGTATTTACCTTTTATTTCTTCTAGCCATTATTCAAGATATAGTAATAAATATTTAATAAATAGAGTGGGAGATGGGTAGAATTTGGTCAGAACACCCCAAATCAATTGCTTTTCTACTCAATCACAGCCCAGCTGATGAAATCATAGAAAGTGCAGGTAACAATGTGCTAAAGGAAATGCATTCATGTGTTAAAGGAAATGCAAATAAATCTAATGCTACCAACCTTTCCTTTACAGCACTGTAGTTATTATATACAATTCTTTCTTTTCTTACTTCACTCTGTCTCAATTCAAACACATTTTTTTTTGGTTTCCCTGAGTCCTTATTTTCAATTCAGTCACTCTGTACTTGATGGGCATGAGCTTTATTTCCAATTTATCTGATATAACAAAAAGTTTTACCATAAATATTATACTTATGGTTCTTTTCTTTTCTTTGATTTTTGTAAGGGTATATGCCTAGTAGTGCTAACTCTTTCCTTACTTTAAAATTATTTATTGAATTAAATTGTACAAGTACATTATTTAATTATTCAAGTAGTTCTTATTTTGTATTTACTTAGTTATCATATGTATCCTTTAGAATGTTGGGACCCTAAAGAAACAAGTGTTATAGAATCACAAAATTTCAGAGTTAGTTGGTATCTCAGTCTAACTACTTAAACTCAGATTGGAATAGGAAACCTCTCAACAGCAAATATTAGACATCAAGCCCTAAAGGAACTTACTACTTTCAAAGGCAGTAATAAAATCAGCTAGATTTCAGCAAGCCTAGAATAAATCTAGTGAATTTTGCACCTACAAGTCATTGAGAAAAATGGGTTCATGGAAGCTTAGGAATATTGTAATTGCAGGGAGAAGATACATTGCAAGATACATTTGCAACCAAAACAAGGAAAGAGAAAACCAATTAAGAGAGGTAAATGCAACCAGTTCAGAAATTCTCTTGCAAATTGGAATTCTAAAGGAAGGAAGGAAGAAGGAAAGGAAGAAAGAAAGGAAGGAAGGAAGGAAGGAAGGAAGGAAGGAAGGAAGAAAGGAAGGAAGGAAGGAAGGAAGGAAGGAAGGAAGGAAGGAAGGAAGGAAGAAAGAAAGAAAAAGAAAGAAAGAAAGAAAGAAAGAAAGAAAGAAAGAAAGAAAGAAAGAAAGAAAGAAAGAAAGAAAGAAAGAAAGAAGGGGGAGGGAGGAAGGAAGGAAAGAAGGAAAGAAGGAAAGAAAGGAAGGAAGGAAGGAAAGAAGAAAAGAAAGAAAGGAAGCAAGAAAAGAAGGAAAGGAAGGAAGGAAGGAAGAAAAGAAACATGATTTAGCAAGTGAACAAGATGAGCTAAGCAAAGGTAGGGGAAATAAGAAAAAGAATTTAAGAGATGAAATTTATAAAAGAGGCATTAGAGGTCAGAGAAAGAAGGAATGAAGTAGAAAGAAGGAAAGATGGAATGAGAAAAGGCATAGAATATAACAAGTACAAAATTTTCCAGTGATGGGTATTGTGCAGCCAACAGAAGGGAGAAGAAACTCAGCTCCAGAACTGTCCCCCCAATACAGAACATATCTGGTCCTATTTGCTATACATAGTTTCCCTTGAGTTGAAATCAACAAAACAAATGAAAACTAGTGAAGTAAAAATTTCACTTTTTCCTTCAGTTTTTCCTTCTGACACTTGAATTCAATCTATATAACAAATGCTAAAGCCAAAATAGTCAATCCATCTTGAAAAATCAAGTGGAGGAAAACAAACTATTTTCCAAATCCAATCCAAAATGTCACCAGATTTCCATTTGTTGACTTCATCCCATTGCCACCTTTTTAAATTTAATTATATATAATTAAATAAATATAATTTAATTAAAATTAATTTAAATATATTTAATAAATTCACATTTAACTAAGCAAAGCCAATAGACACAATGATAAATCTCACAATTTATGTATCAGTTTAAGTGTAAAGGAGGGATCTTTCATTGTCTGTTCTCTGGAAGAAAGACTAAGCATTATAATTTTTCTTGTGATTGTTTAGATATATCTGATTCTTTGTGACCCCATTTGGGGGTTTCTTGGCAAAGATAATAGTTTCCTTCTCCATTTCATTTTACATTTACTGAGGCAAACAGGATTTAGTGACTCGCCCAGGTCACACAGCTAGTAAGTGTTTGAGATCAAATTTGAACTTTGAAAGATGAGTCTTCCTGATTCCAGACTGGCACTCTATTCACTGTATCATTTAGTTACCCAGATAAATTGTAACTTATCCAGAGTCCAACTTCCTTCTACTATTCTTTATGTTTATATGATTATAGTCATTAGATATCAAACTGTTAGATGACACAGTGAATAGAACAGTGGAGTCAGCTTAGATTAAGACCTGAATTCAAGTTCTGTCTCAGACATTTACTAACTATAAAACTCTAGGAAAGTTAATTTAACTTTCTGTGCCTCATTTTCTTGCTCTGTAAAAAGGGGATAATAATAATAATAATACCTATCTCCTAGTTAGGGAGTAATTGGTGTAATTATCAAATGAGTTAACAAACAGGAAAAGCACTTTGTAAACCTTAAAGTATGACACCATTTTTTTTTATTGTTTTTTTGGTTCTGCTAACTTCACCCTGTATCAGTAATCTTTCCTAGTATCTCATAATTCCTCAGTCTGTCTTTTTATAGAGCAATAATGTTCCATTACATTAATAAACACTTTCAAGCCAGAGTTTCCTCATCTGTAAAATGAGAGCCTGTGCTCCTGTACAGTAAAATAAATCTCGAAAGCTAGTTTGGAACCAGATTCTAAGTGCCTGAGCCAAGCTAAGGAGATTATATATTATTGGGTAGGCACTGGGGAGCCATTGAAGATGTTTTAGTAGGGAGGTGTCATGATTAGACTTCATTAAGAAGATTACTTTGACAGTGAAAAATGTATTGGAGAAGAAAAAAAAAAAACTTAGAACAGTGAGAGCAAGACTGCAACTGCAGGAGAAGATCACTCTTATCCATTCAACACATTTCATTTCTATTCTAAAAAAAATATGGTCAGATTGACTATGTTGACTGTGATCCTTCTCTAAAGTAAAGAATGTCTGTTCTGGGTGGCCTATAGTAGGTTGTTGAGATGTGGAGTGAAACTTTGTTTAGGACCCCTTGCAGCCCCCCCACTGGGAATTGCGGATAAATTGGACAGTGGCCAGGCTGAAGTTTATCTTTGTTGAGCAATGCCCTTCTTAAGAGATAATGCAAATTAATAGTGAAAACAACATTCCAGGATGAGAACAAAGGGTTTTCCAGCACCCTCACTTCAGAAGCACCGGCTTATTTACAAACAATTGATATGCTAATTACAAATCGGTCTTATCTATTCCTAAGGACTCCTGCTAGGCAACACTTAGTTGGCCTAGTTCTAATTACTACTGTATGCACGAGAAGGAAGAAAGGTTGTCTTCTTTTTAAAGTTCTAATTCATTCTTTTCTTAGCTAGTTTAAATTAGGGATGATTTGTTTCATCCTATTTGTGGGCTTTTCATGCTTAATAATGGCCTGGGAACATTTTTGTTGCTTTCATGCATTATCTAGAAATCTCATGGGAGTTTAGATCTAGGTCTGGAAGTGATCTCTGTATTTATCTAGATGAACCTATCGACAATTCCAAACAATTGTGGAAATAACTTGGTATTTCTTTTGTTTATATTTTTTAATTTGCTAAATCTTCAGACATATTTCCCCCTGGTAGAATGTAAGCATCTTGAAGGCAGAAATTGTTTTCCATTTTTGCCTCTGTATCCCCTCCACCTAGAATATTTCCTGGAATGTAGTCAGTTCTTAATGTCTAGTGAATTGAATGGAAATGGAAACCTACGGAAGTGAAGTTATTTGAAGCCGCACTCAAATACTTTTTAATTCAAAAGTTTCCAGTGCCCTTTCTATGATACCTCCTTTTTTTTTTTTTTTTTTTTTAACCAAGTCTGTTTCATTTTTACGTGGAATGAAAGGCAATTTAGAGTGAAGAAGTTTTTAGTCAGATGGTTCCAACCCCAATTCAATCCATGATCTGCATTTCCAAATGTCAGTGGGAGACTGACCTACTTGGGGAAAAGCATACTGCTGTATAAAAGCTTGTCCTTCTATTTTCTTACACTTAAACATTCAATGGAAAGTTTGCATAAGTAACAGCCTCTTAAGACCTGAGTTTTGTCACCTGTAAAATGACATGGTTGAATTAGATGATATTTTAAGGTTCCATCCAACTCTAATATTATATGATTTATATAGTTTGATGGTAAGATCATTGGATTTGGGACTAAGCAGATCTTGGTTTAGATCCAGCTGTCATTAAAATTACTGTGTGATCTTGCCTCACTTCTGGCCCTCAGTTTTCTCATCTGTGAAAGAAGGGAAATGAACTAAATTCCTTCCTGTTCTGACATTCCATGTTATGTGATTCTTGGATTTTTAAAGTTGAGTCTCTGTTGTGGTAAATGGACCAGGGAGAATCTAAGATCTGCTGTGATTCAGTGATATCAGCCTTGACTTTTTTTTAAATTTTGGAATGAATCAGAACTTTATGCTTTCCCTCCCATATATATATTTATTATTATAGTTTTTTATTTACAAAACATATGCATGGATAATTTTTCAACACTGACCCTTAAGTAACCTTCTGTTCCAACTTTTCCCCTTCTTCCTCCCATCCCTTCCCCTAGATGGCAGGTAATCCAATACATGTTAAATATGTTAAAGTATATGTTAAATCCAATATATGTATACAAATCTATACAGTTACCTTGCTGTACAAGAAAAATCAGATCTAGAAAGAAAACCTGAGAAGGAAAACAAAAATGCAAGCAAACAATAACAGAAAGAGTGGAAATGCTATGTTGTGGTCCACACTCATTTCCCATAAGAACTTTATGCTTTAATGACATAAATTATAAAGCTGGAGTGAGTAGATAAATACAGATGTATTTCTTCATATCAACCTGGAAAGTATTGGGTTATTCCAAGGTAGACAGCTGGGGTATCCTGACCAGACTGAATCAAAAATGTTCATTCAAATTTGCTCCAAGTGGCCCAAATTGCTAGTTTTCTAGGCTACATTTGAACCAGTGACTAATGGGTTTATTCTCATTCCAATCCTGCTGGGTTTTTGCTTTTTCCTTTTCTGTGGCTGACCTAGCCTCATTTTATAGGTTCATAAATGATATACCATATTATAGGCAGTAGTTCATTGTATCTAAAGCTAAGGATATATGAAGAACTGTTTCAAACTGTGGTTGTTTATAGGAAGGAATATGTGCTGGTTTCAAACAAATTATTCTAAATTACTGTTGTATCCTAATAATTATTTTTTCTGTAATAAAACTCTAAATCTTTAATAAGCCTTAAATATAGCTCATTATATTCCCTCCTACCAAAGGGCAAAACCTTTTTATGGATACACTAATGATTAGTTGGAAAAGCAATGTGACAGATACTACATGGTACAAAGTACACTGATAAATTAATATTCAAACTTTTTTCTTTAATGAAATCTGCCTCTCACTGGAGATCTTCAAAGAGAGACTGAATGGTAGATCCTTGTTGGGCATGTTATAAACAGGATTACTGGTTGGGTAGGATTAGGTAACATAGGTTGGGTATGATTAAATTAGCTCTTCCATTCCATTTCTCTTTCCCCATGTAACTTTAAATGAATAGAACATTTAAAGTAGATATGTATTTGCTTATGGGTTCATGATTTTGTTTTCTGTTTTTTTTTATTTTTATTTTTTACACATGGATCCTTCCTTCCCTTCTCTCTTATTGGAACAAGGAGAAAACATTTCCAAATTTGCATCTATAGTAAAAATTGAAGACACACAAGAAGCAAGGGAAAATTTTTAGAGTATGGTCCAAATCAACCCTTAGTTTCTTGGGTTCTATTGAAGATTTCTAGTGAGGAGGAATTAAGGGAAAGCGCATTTGAGTATTAATTTATCAGTGTACTTTGCAGCATGTACAACAATCTGTCACACTGCTTTTCCAATTAATCATTATTGTGTGAAAGAAAGGTATGAAAGAATATGATATATTTTTCAGCCTGAATTGTCAAATTTATACATAGCTACAAAAAGATCATTCCCACTACAAAATGTTATTTGAATGTCAAAATATTAAACTATGGGACCAGATTTTTAATATTATTAAATAATTACCATTACTTACAAATCTGATCCAAAATAGGGAAGAAAAAAAAAACAATTGCAGCAAATTTTTAGATATGTGAGGGCAAATGAAACCATAACTTTTTAGTATCAAAATAGGTATAATTGAGAGCGAATATATTTTCCTAAAGTCTATGGATAGTTATTTTAATTAATACCTTAATAAACTTAATTAATTAATTAAAACTTTGCATAGTCTTTGATCCAGCAATACTATTACTAGGACTATATCCCAAAGAGATTTTTTTTAAAGGGTAAAAGGATCTACTTTTACAAAAATATTTATAGCAATTCTTTTTGTGGTGGCTAAGAATTGGAAATCAAAAGAATGCTCATCAACTGGGGAATAGATGAACAAGCTGTAATATATGATTATGATGTGAAATGCAGGATAATTTCAGAAAATCCTTGAAAGACTTACATGAACTAATGCAAAGTAAAATGAGTGGAACCAGGAAAATATTGTTCACAGTAAAAGCATTATGTTTGATGAAGAACTGAATAACTGGTATTCTCAGTGATATAATGATCTAAGACAATTCTAAAGGATTCATGTTGATATGTGCTATCCACCTCCAGAGAAATAACTGACTTCTGAATATAGACAGAAGTATACTGTTATTCATTTTTTTTTGTTCGAGTCTTTTTGTACAAAATGAATAACATGGAAATTTTTTTTTACATGATTGCACATACATATATATTGAATTGCTTAGATCTCAGGCAGGGCAGAGGACTGGGAGGATGGAAGGGGTAGAATTTGGAACTCAAAACTTTTTTTAAAATGTTAAAATTGTTTTAACATGTCATTGGGAGAAAATACTATTTAAAAAATGAAAACATGACATTCTACCTTAGGGAAAAGGAGAGACAGACAGACACACACACACACAGAGAGAGACAGGCAGAGACAGAGAGACAGAGAAGAGAGAGGGAGGAGGGAGGGAAGGAGAGAAGAAGGGGGAAGAGAAGGAGAAAGAGAGAAAGAGATTGATTCAGCATTAAAAAAAAGTCTTGACTGGCTAAAGTAATAGGCTATATCTGATAGTATAAAATATGAAGCCCAATACTAGCTTTAAAAAAAAAAAAAAAAAGCTGCTTAAATATGGACTAGTGCATCTAAGACTAAATAAAAGCTCATTAAAAAAAAAATAAGGGAGTTGGACAAAATGGTCTGTGAGCTGTAAAACTCCTTCCTAGCTTGATCCTAATAAAATTTGGCAGATATTTGCTGTCAAAATGACTGCATTGTTCTGATTGATTTAATCAATTAACATTTTAAAAAACACCTACTTTGTGCCAATACTGTATTTAGTGCTAGGGATATAAATATAAATAGTCTCTGCTCAAAGTCAAATTAGACTAAATTTTTTATTATTATTAATTTTTTTTCCTGTTGACTATTTTGTTTGTGAGGACATTTCTTAAGAGGGTCTATTCTGCAGAAAGATAGGTAGAGTCTCTTTGACCCCAAAGCTTGGTACATGGGAGGACAATTGGTCAATAATTAAGTAAGGTTCTGGATACAGCCAACTCCACTAAATTCCCCTACCACTTGCTTTGCCATTTCATAAATCTTTCCTGACAGAGAAGTCTGTAGCACGTACAAAAGAAAAAAGAATCAGAAACAAACCAGTTCCTGTCATCTCTGTTGATTTTTCACTTAGTAGACTTCTTTATGGATTAAAAAACTTTTTTTTTTTCTGCTTCTTGTAAAGCACTGTTCATTGAAGCTTGGCCAATAGATGGTATCATTCTTTCCAGAGTCTATGCTATGGGAGGCCTATGGAAGCATATCTGCTCAAGGCATTCATGCAAATTATTACTTACTGCCCTATATGCTCATAAATTAATAGCTTCTCTGTGGATGAAAAACAGAAATTAGACAACCATTAAGGTTGAACAATGTATAAAGAATATTAAATATTAATATATGAAATGAAAAAATATTGCAAGAGATATCAGTAGATATGCCAAAAGCATAACAAGGCAAACCTAAGAATGCAAATAATAAAAACATGTTTTCAGCTAGATATTCTGGATGGTTTAGTATTCAAATTAAAGTTTGTTTTTCCTTTTCAGGAAAAACAAAACAAAGTATTTACTGTTGTCATATTGTATGAGAGTTCATTTTCATACTCAGAACAAAAACAAATTTCAGCTAGAAAAAATGCAAAGACTTTTTTATTGCTGTACTTTCAAGAAGCATTTCTTTGCAATATTAAAAATAAACCCTCTGAATATTTAGAAAATATTTTTCATCAGTTGGCAATGGATTTTCCAAAATAATCAGAATCTTAATAAATAATTATAAAACCAACATGTGAATTTTAATGGCTTGCTGGCAGTCACTATAAAATTGGAATGGAAATTGGTTGAAGAATATATTTAATGATAGCATGGAAAAGAATAGAGGATTGCTCTCCAGGATGAGTGGACATGATTTCTGGTCTTTAGAAATAAAAACTTTGGAGAAAAATGTTCTGGACTGGCTATATTCCCTATATACTAGATATATACTTTCATTCAGTTTAACTGATTATAAAGGACTCCTGGACTATGTCTACCTAAAGCTTACAATGGGCAGAGTTAGTAGTTTGCTAAACTAATCCCATAGGAGGAACACCATATGATATTTCTGTTTTGGGGAAGTGTAATGAAAAAATACTAGGATCCCAGAGAATGGGATTCTGTTTTCATCTCTGCCATTAACTAATTATGTGATCTTGGGCAAATCATTTAATTTCTCTGTAAATCAGGTTCTTTTAAAATTATTTTTAATTAAAATCTTGCTTATTAATTGTTGTTTATTAAAACAGCAACAAATAAAATGAACATTTCCATATACAAATAGAATGAGAAAGGGGGATTGAATGTGAACTCTCAAATACATTTTTATTGCATATAGTTTGTTTTTCTTTTTAAAAATAAAGAGAGAAGAGCTACAGAGAGATATTATATGTGGGCTCTATAACATATAGGATATATATATACATATATGCATATATATGATGTTAAATATGCAACTTTCAAAACTGTCTTAATTGTATTTAGATAGTTACTAAACATTTATTAAGCACCTACTGTGTACCAGACACAATGCTAAACGCTGGAGATATTAAAAAAAAAAAAAAAAAGCTCTTGCGGTCCTTTCTGTCAAAGAGCTCCCAGTCTAATTAGGGCATGGGGGCAGGGACCACATCCAAACTTGTCCAACTAGACAAGTGATATACAAGATAAAATGAAGATAATCAATAGAAGGAAGACACTAGAATTAAGGGGAATCAGGAAAGTCTTCCTGAAGAAAATAGGGTTTTAACTGGGACTTGAAGAAAGTCAAAAGGTGGAGATGAGGAGGGAGAGCTTTCTAGGTATGAGGAACAAGACAACCAGTGAAATGCAAAGTTGAGAAATAGAGTGTCTTGTTGGAGTCCAAATATGGAGGCCAATGTCACAGAATTATAGAATATCTAGTGGGGTGTAAAGTCTAAAAGAGTAGAAAGGATTTTGTGCAGTGGTGGTGAAGGGTAGATTAGGGAGGGATTGGATGAATGGAGGGATAGGGATGGAAGATCACTTGTATGACTGAATGGGAGATGGATGGGAATGAAGAGATACTTATGGCAAGAATATCAACCAAAAGTCTATTTAATAGTCCACATATGAGGTGATGCAGGCCTACTCTAAGGTGGAGACAGAGTCCCAGGAAAGAAGGAAGGATATAGAAGAGATATAAAGAAGTCAATCAATAAGCCTTGAGAATAGATTGAATTTAGGGGGCTGAGAAAGAGTGAGGAATCAAGGATAATTCAGTTTCCTTCCTCCCTTTCTCCCTTGCTTTCTTCTTTCCTTCCTTGCTTCCTTTCTCCCGTCTTCCTTCTTTCCCTTCTTCCTTCTTTTCCTCCTTTCCTCCTTCCTCTTTCCTCCTTCCTCCTCCCCCCTTGTTCCCTTCCTCCCTCCTTCCCTTCTTTCCTTCTTTTCTCCCTTCTTCTCTTCCTCCCTCCTTTCCTTCTTTCCTTCTTCCCTCTCTCCCTTCCTTCCTTTCTTCCTTCCCTCCTTTCTTTCCTTCCTTCCTTCCTTCCTTCCTTCCTTCCTTCCTTTTTTCCTTCCTTTTTTCTTTCCTTCCATCCCTCCCTTTTTCTGTTCTTTCTTTCTGGTGGGAGGGAAAACCCTATTTTTAGTCTTCCTCTACCTTATATCTTTCCTCATTGAAGAATAAACAGAAGAAAACCTCCCCAAATTCAGTCAGACATGCCCCAGATTTCCCCCTGTAACATTGAGATTATAACATTTGTCCTCCCTACCCATAGTGGTATTGCAAAAATATATAGAATCCTAGATTTGGAGTTCAGAGGCACTTTAGAAATCATCTAGTTGATTTCACTGATGGCAAAGCAGAGACCAAGAGAGATGAAGTGCCCAGTATTACATGGTTACTAAAAAACAGAGTTGGGCTTTGAACTCAAGTCCTCTAATTCTTCTTCTACTACTCTTTCCTCTATACACCAAGCTGCCTCATCAGACAACACTGTCTATGTCAAACCTTTTACAATTTTTAAGTACTATATGTGTTAGCTCTTATTGTTATGGTATTATTATAGTAATTATGATTATTAAAATTATTAAGGGCCATGAAATCACTTTGAATAGTTTAATGTAAGTCCATGTTACTAATCTGAATTATCCCCATCACTGGAAGTATGTTAGCAGGCTAAAATATTTCTTTGTTGCTTTATTTGTTTGTTTTTTAAAAATTTTTTCCCCTTGGTAGTATTTTACTTTTCCAAATTCAGGTAAGGATATTTTTACAATATTCATTTTTGTAAAATTTTGCATTCCAAATTTTATTTTAATAGTATTTTATTTTTCCAAATACACACAGAGATAGTTTTCAATAATTCATTATTGTAAAACTTTGTGTACCAAATTTTTCTTTCTTCTCTTACCTCTCCCCTCCCCAAGATAGCATGTAGTCTAGTATAGGTTAAACATGTACAATACTTTTAAACATATTTCTGCATTTGTCATGTTGTATAAGAAAAATCAGATCAAAAAGGAAAAATACACAAGAAAGAAAAAACAAAGGTGAAAATACTATTTTTTGATTCATGTTTAGCCTCCATAATTGTCTTTCTGTTTACAGAAGGCATTTTCCCATCCAAAGTCTATTGGAATTGCCTTGAATCAATGCATTGCTGAAAAGACCAAATCCATCACAATTGATCATCACATAATAAGATATTATTTTGTAAATAATGTTTGACTAGAAGTCTAATGATGGTTCTATAGGGGGAATCATAGCTACTCAGTGACTTCTAGGGGCTCTTTTCTTTAGATTACTGATGTCTTGGGAAGGTGTGCTACAATAGTCGATTCAACAAGCATTTATTAAACAGCTATTTTCTAAAAGGTATTAGGCCAGGTTTAAAGAATACAATAACCCTTTTCTTCCTTCCAAACCTTTAGACTTTATCCTCCAAAGAACTCATAAATGACTCTGAGTTGAGGGAGATGCTTAAGGAAACTCCTTATATGGTTGCAAATTTTCACAGACCAGAAAGTATGGTCACAGAGCAGGACATTTTGGAGTTTTTGGAATTGTAAGATCTGGGTTTAAATGCCAGTTCTAATACTTATTTGTGATCTAAAGTGAGTTATTTCAACTCTTCTGAATCTCATTTTCTTAATACATGACAAACAGTCAATGATATTTACAGTATCTGTTTTTCAAGGTTTCCTTCCTTCCTTCCTTCCTTCCTTCCTTCCTTCCTTCCTTCCTTCCTTCCTTCCTTCCTTCCTTCCTTTCTTCCTTCCTTCCTTCCTTCCTTCCTTCCTGTCTTTCTTCCTTCCTTCCACCTTCCAGGATAAGGAATGTGATTTGTAAACCTTGAACACTTTATAAATGTAATTTTTTTTTCAGAAAACATGGTATTTAACGGAGCCAAAGATCCTTCTTCTTCATCTGGTTCTCATTTTTTAGAGTATAGCGGAATGCTCACTAGAGAATCTAAATTCAAATTTTGCCCCTGAAATTCATTACCAGAGTGACCTTAGTCAAGTCACTTAGCTTTGATGAGCCTCAATGTCCTCACCTGTAAAAATCAGAGGCTCAGGCTAGATGGTCTCTGAAGTTCTAGTTAGAGCTAGAGCTCTAAATTTATGAAACTGAAGTGAATTCTAAAAAGGGAAAGTTCAATTTTATATTTAAGTTTTACAAAGCATTTTCTTTCCAATAATCTGTTGAAGTAGATAACACAACAATTATCTCTCCCTTTTATGGATGAAAAAAACCCCTAAGATTTCCAGAAGTTAAATGATATTCCCACAATAAGCACCTCAGTAAAGACCTGATGACCCCAGTTCCTGTATTTTCTACCCTGCTATAGTCTGCCTTTGCACTGACTCTATACCCCTTTGAAATTCTTATAATTGCTTAACTTACTGCTTATTTACAAGCTTACTGCTTAACAACTAGCAACTATCAACAACTAACAACAAATCAACAAATTTATATTAAGTGCAGGTCACTTAATCTCTAAATTTCCAGTAAGGATGCCAAACATAGGCAGAAACATATTATAGAGGATCTTGAATGCCAGGTCAAGAAGCTTGGACTTGAATTGGTAGTGGGGGTGCGAATTTGTCTGATACCAACATGTAACTTTTCCTAAACGTTTCTATATTGTACATGTACTTCAAGAGGTTGAGGATCTTCATTTTTTGATTCTCTCAAATGGGGAAAGACTGGTTGAGAGGCGTAAGAATAGCTAACTATAGGGACTGAGCCTGTGATCTAGTTGTACAGGGAACTCTTATATGAATATGCTAGATCTGCTGGCATTTTATAATCTTAGAGAGTTGCCTGGAAAATTGAGAGGTTACTGGAAATTGAAAATAGACCAAAAAATGGACTGAAATTTGAGAGTTGCTTAGAAAATTGAGAGGTTAAGTGACTTGCCCCAGGTAATACAACTAGTTAGAAATGGGTTTAGAAACCAGGTCTTCCTGCCCCTGAGGTTAGTTCTTTATCAATTATGCCAGACTGGATTAAAATTTATTTTACTTTGAAGATTTAGTAGAAAATTTTCATGATCTCCTTTGAGTCACTTTGAGATGAATTCAGAGTATCTCATAAATGGACATAGAAAATATTAGCCTAGTGAACTTTCAGGGGACTTTAGAGCTCACCTCAATGACATCTGTGAAATAGCAGATCTTCTTCAGATTGCCCTAGAGTACCCCAATAACATCCTGTTGTCACAGGACCATTTGGAGCCTGTTCTCTTGCACCTGAAATGCAAATTACATTATTTGCAGCTTGAAATGTCCCAGAGTTGTTATCAGACAACCAGGTAGCCTTGTGGGCACAGTGAGGCCATTGCATTATCAACTGCACATCATCCCCACATCACCTGCCATCAGCAAGGAAATTGGGCCAACCTGGGTCAGTAACCGAATTAAAGCAATTTTGTTTAAGAACCTATCGCAAACTAGAGAGTTTTCTAAATAAACTTTCCTAAACATTGAACTGTTGCAAAAAACAAAACAAAAAACAACCCAGTGACAACTAACAGTTCAAATGGCCATGGAAGTCATTATCCAGGGATTTAGCTATGTCAAAGCAGACTGTCACAGCTGCTCTGAACAACTGGGAGATCTCTCAACATGAACAACGGGAGCAATTCTATACAACAACATTCTTTAGGGAGGCACAAGGATGCAAATTTCCATTCATCCTCCTGCCACTTATTCTGTTTGAATCTCTTAGTCAACTTTTTAAAAGAATTGTCGTTCAGAGAATGCTTCTAATTCTAAATGAGAGGAAATGGGAACTGGAAAGAAGAGTTGAAAGAAAGAGTACTCCACTGCCCAGAGTCTATAGGGCCAGTTTGTGAACCACAAACTAACTCTGGAATCACTTATATTACAATTGGTGTATACATGGGTATTTAAGCAGAGGGAGAAAGGGTAGTGTGACAAGTGGAGGAGTAGTTAAGGAGGCAGGACTTGAAAAGTTGTTTAAGGTAGATGAATTCTCTTCCCAATGTTGGTGACCCTTTGCTGGGTCACCAAACTTAAACAAAATTAAACTATTAATATAATCAGGTAAAATGAAAAGTAAAATTAAAGCCTATACAAGTTGCTTTGTTAGTTTGAAAATTCAGTTTAGTCTCAATATTCCTAGGAAGACCAAGGAGAGGATATAAATGGTAGCATGAAGAAGGAGGGTTGTGAAGAGAAAAAGGTTCAGACTGCCTACCTATACCTGTTAAATAGTAAATTACATTTATGACCATCTCAATCTGTTGCAGCAATGTTAAGATTTAATGGAAGTTTTCATAGAAGTATCAGATGGACCAACAATGTACAAAGCTATTCTTTATCGTGGGATATTTCTATTAACAAAAGGAAAGATCACAGGCTTAAAAAGAGATATCTTGGGTGTAAAAGTAGATGAAAGAAAGACAAAGAGAAAAGAGTACAACTGACAAAGTCCCTAGAAGGAAAGGAAAAGGAAAAGGAAAAGGAAGGAGGAAAGAAAAAATAAAGAGGGGTTAGAGATGGTTCATCAGACATACTTACCTTGAATGTTTTATCATTAAGAGAACCAGAAGAATAGCCCCTACTCACTGGTTATGTCTATCTCTCTTTGATACCTATGAAAGGTAATAAATCAGACCTTAAATCCCTACATAAATGTGTAAGATCTCACCATAACAATAGCTATGTGGTTCTTTTCTGTAGTCTGAGATGTAGAAGATATATAAGAGAAAATCTAGTGCAATCATCTCATTTTTTTAGGCAAGGAAATTAAGACCTAGAATAGATAGAATGATTTGTCCAAAATTACTCATTTAGTTAAATAGCAAAGCTGAGGGCTAGCAAAGCCAGGTCTTTTGGCTCATTGCTATACCAACCTTCATAGAAGACAGCATGGTTAAAGGGAATTAGAGGACCTGGATTAAAATCTGGTTTCTGCCATTTATAACTTTGAGACCTGAGCAAATCAAGGCTTCTCTGGAACTCAGTTCCTTTATTTGTAAAATGGAGTTGGACTAGTTGATCTTGGAGATCCCATTTAGCTCCAAATCTATGATTACAGAGGGTAGTGGGGGGAGAGGTGAATGTTGAAGTTTAATTGAAATGGCGCCCCAAGATTTATAACATTGCTTATTTTTTTAACATTTCAAGAAAGTTGCCTTTATATAAAGCAGTGAATGAGTAACTTAGATGCAAAGGGTTTGAAGATCTCCGCCTTAGTTGAAGTGAGCTTAGCTCTCTTGCCTAACTGATGCTTTAGTAAATAGCCTCTTCTTTAAAAGACAAGTGAAAACACAGATACAAATTAATGCAAGAAGAAGGGCCTCAATTGTCCATTTGTGTTGCATTACAAACTGCTTAGCAAAAGCCACTCAGCATGCTTCAATCATTCCATTTTCCCTTTCCTTTTCTCTCATTACATTCATTATTGGTCACAAAAGACTGCTCACAAAACAGCTAGTGATTTTAATTTAATGCATCCTTTCTAAAACCTGCAGGGAAATTAAAGAAGGGAGCTACCTGGGGAGGAATGGGACATGGGAAACGGGGCTGGGCACATCTGAGGCTTTAAATGCTAATAGCCCAACATTTCCCAAATATTCAGCCAAAACTGACCCTAGACAGATTGGAAGGGCTGGAATCATTAGCTTGCAAATTGAGTCAAATTGATCCAAGGCCTTTTCTCACTGTTGCCTCCTGAGCTCTTTGATCCAGGCCAGTGAGTGACCTCTCAATCTGACCAGCCCAATGTTGCCAACCTATAACTAGACCCCAGAAGTGACTTGCCAAGCATCCAAAGCAATCGCTACACCAGGCAAGTTTATTATTATTTTTCTTGGCTTCGTGTCAGAAAATCTCGTGATATCGAGTTAAAACATTTGCTTGCAGACATTAGTAAGCATCCTCATGGAGCAGTAGAAATTGAATCTGACTGAGTACAGATGGTTGGATCTATGAATGGCTCTCTTCCCCTCCCCAACAAAATGGTAATTTCAGGTCAGGTCAGAAGGAGCAGGGAAGAAGAGAAAGCCACACTGATTTAGGGAAGGAAAGAAAGCATGCTTTTAATCTGGTCACAGGATACAAATGTAGTTACTTTAACTTCCTAAAGAATATATCAACTTATTAGTGTGACCGGAGAAATAACAAGGAAAATTAGAATCCAATAATTAATAGTCCAGATAGCCCAGGCTCTATTCTTTGGGCCTAAATAATTTCCCTTCCCACTATCACTGCCATGGAATTCCTACCCTTTATTTGCCATCATTTGTGCAGGCCTAATTGTTTTAGAGTAGGTCATCTTTTCGGATTCTTTGTACCTAGTTCTCTTCTCTATCCTGCTGTACACTCCATAAATTTCTCTTCTTCATTTCCTCTCTTCTAATGACTGTAAACCTATTTTTTTTTCTAACTTCATCATCACAATAAGGCCTGAGGCCCATGATTATCCTACTCACCTTCCAATTCACCAATATCCCTGGTGTTTTGCATAGAATTCAGGACAATGCTGTGGGCTGAAGCCTCACTAGCAATTTATACAATGCCATACCATTCTGCTGATTCCTGAGGCATTCTTCTCTTGATTGGAGTCTGGGATCCAGTTTGCTTTCTTCAGATACTGAGCTTTATTTCAAGGGTCAGAGAATTCAGAGTGAAATTTGTTTCAGAATAGGATGAGAATATTAAAGAAAAACCCAACAAAAAAAACTGCCTTAATGTTAGCAGACCTAAAACAGAAACTTCTTTTCTTTCCTCTAACCCAATCTTCCCAGGGGAATGTTCTCAGAAAGTGAAGAAAAAAAAAATCTTCCCTCCTCCCAAATTGGGGCTCATATATGCAACTATAATTTCAGTACCTTTCACTGAAGGTGAAGGTTTCTGCCATTCAGAAACCTCTTTCTGGTTTCTGAAACCACCTCTTTCACTGGTGGTGGTTTCACCTCTTCCCTGGACTATCAAAGTAGTCTCCTAATTGGTGTCTCTGCCTTCCAGTCTAACCACTAGTCAATTCATCCTCCACAAAATCTGCTAAGAATGGGTCTGATCATTTGCCTTGGCCAATCAATCCCTACTACCTTTAGGCTAAAATTAAAACTCCTCTCTAGCACTGACTTCAAAATAGCTTTCCATAAGGACTTCATATTGCTCCTTCTATCAATCAATAAGTATTTATTAAGTGAATAAAGTACTGGGCCTAGAGTCAGGAAGATTCATCTTCCCAAGTTCAACTACGGCTTCAGATACTTTCTAGTTGTGTGACCCTGGGCAAAACATTTAATCCAATTTGCCTCAGTTGCCTCATTTGTAAAAATGAGCCAGAGAAGGAAATGGCAAACCTTTCCACTATCTTTGCCCCTCCCCCCCAAAAAACAACCCAACAACAAAAAAGCCCAAAAGGGTCATAAACAGTCACACACAACTGAACCTTATTCAAGCGCTTATTAAGTGCCTATTAGATACTGAAGATAAATGCAAAGGCTGAGACAATCCTTATTTGCAATGAGTTCATGTTCTAATGGATGAGACCAGAAGTATCTAAAAATAAATACAATATAGATACAAACTAAATCAATAAACACAAAGTAGTTAAACACAAGGTAGTTTTGGGAAGTACTAGTAATTTTGGGTGAGGATCAGGAAAATCTTTATGTAGAAGATGGTGTTTGAGATATATTTTAATCTGAGAAAGGGACTTTGAAGGAAAAATAAGGAGACAGAGGTAAGGAGAAAGTGCATTCCAGAGATGTGGGAGAGCCAGTGTGAAAGCAGAGAATATCATGGGTGAAGAACAGAGAAAAGGCCAGATTGATTGAATCACAGAATGCAGAAGGGGGAGAAATATACAATAAGGCTGAAAAGATGGGTTGGGATCAGTTTATATAGGGCTTTATAATCCAAAAAAAAGGTTTAAATTTTATCTTGGACCTAATAGGAAGTCACTAAAATTGGTTGAATAGGGGAGTCACATAGTCAGCTCTATGTTTCAGGAAAATTACTTTGGCAGCAAAATGTAAGAATTCCTATGTCCTGGAGCAGGGAGAAACTTGAGGCAGAGAGACTAATTAAGAAGTTGTTATAATAATCTAAACTAGAGGTGATGAGAGACCAAATTAAGGTGGTAGCTGTGTGAAGGAGTCAGATGTGAGGAATGTTAAGTTTTAAGAATCCATGAAAGCTGATGAGGTTGACAAGAGGAAGAATATAGAGGAAGAAGACAAGAAAGTCTTTTGGGTATTCCTCAAGGATAAGGTCTTTGGGAAATACTCATAATTAAGCGGTATGATGTGGATGATGAATCAGTTTTGGGGATCTCACCTTAATTGAAGTGAACTTGAATCAAGGAGCAAAGGTTCCAGAAAAAAGATAGTTGTCTGGGAATAAGTTGGTGAACAGGGTCAAATGCTACAAATATGTGGAGAAAGATTAGAACTAAGAAAATACTATTAAATTTGGCAATTAAGAGATTATTGACAAATTTAAATATAGCAGTTTCAATTGCAGGTGACTAGGTCTAAAGCCAGAATGAAAAAGAGTTAAAGACTAAGTGAGAAGAGAGAGGAAGTGTGGTAATAAATATAGATAGCTCTTTCTTTCTTTCTTTCTTTTTTATTATAGCTTTCTATATACAAAACATATGCATGGGTAATTTTTCAACATTGACCCTTCTATTCCAACTTTCCCCTCCTTCCCTCCATGCCCTTCCCTAGATGGCAGGCAGTCCCTAGATGGCTCTTTCAAAGAATTTGAGGAGGGAGGAAAGATATAGGAGGAGTGCTTGAGAAGATGATATAGTTTAGTGAAGTTTTTTCTTGTTTGTTTGTTTGGAAGACTTGAGCATGTTTGAAGGCAATAGGGAGGGAATCAGTAGTTAAAGAGCAGTTACAGATTTTTAGAGAGGGAGGATGAGTGGAGATGCAGTTTGTTGGGCAAGATGGGAATGGATCTGAGCAAGTGCACTTATGGAAGTGATGGGGGTCTAGTGGTAGAGAATTGAGGTGTGGGAATCCCCTCTGGTCGGGGCAGGTCCAACATGAAAGAATTCACAAACCGGAAAAGTCTAAATGGCAAAAGGGATTTTTATTGGCACTGAGAATCCAGCTTTGTTAGAAAGACAGACTCCTCAGTGGCAAGGTCCTGTCAGAGAAATAACAAAAGGTTATCACTGAAAAGAAGGTATCTTCACAGCAGGCAAGAGAGCATAATCCTACTTCAGACTTTTGCAGAGATTTGGAATTCGAAATTGTCTTTTTATTGGTGGTCTGGGGCTAGGTTCCAGTTGAAAAGAGAGTCAATGCCCCCAAGCCTAGATACTTATCTTGGAGTTTCAAGTCACTTAATAGGAATAACAGGGCCTGATCTCTAACTAAATAAAAATCATTTGGAAGGCTTTTTCCCAGAGTCTTGGGAATTTCTTGAAGGGGGATCCAGGCCACCCCCAGAAATGAATGGGGGGTAATTTGACCAAGATCTCCAATTGAATGAAGCCACTTAACTTGTCTGGGAAGATATACTTTCCCAAAGGAGGGCCTGAGACTCTGAATCTCCCCTCTTTTACAGATTAAAAGGGACAGTTTCAAAGTTCACCCCCATCAGAAGGATTGTACTTAGTAAGAATCTAGGAAACCTCTTTTTCTGAATTGAGGGGAAGGGGAAAGAAAAAAAGTATGGGAGATAATGTCAAAGTATTTTAAGATAAAAATAATGAAAGAAGAGGCAGCTCATGTGATCTACCTTTCAGCCAGATTGGCTGGTTAAAATTTATCCTTGCATGCATTTTAATCCCTTAATATTGGCTAGTGTATTTAAGCCTTTAAAATTTGTAAAGAACTTTGCAAATATGATCTCATTTTATCCTCACAACAACTCTTAGAGTAGATGCTATTATATCCCTCTTTTACAGTTGAGTAAACTGAGGCAGAGATTGAGAGACTTGTTTACGTGGCATAGCTAGTCTGAGAACAGATTTGAACTCTTTTCTCTAAGTTGTTTCTATACCTGGCTTATGGTCCATTGCTATGTATCTCTCCTCACCTCAAGCACACTTGTCTTTTTCTCTCCTCTCATCTCTCTCCCTCCCTCCCTATATGCCTACTGTTGGCTTCACTCCAGACATCAGCAGGTGGATCAAGGTAGAAGAATGGAAGAACCAGAAGTGGCAGGAGGGCAAAGTTGGAAGAATGTTTAGTGATTAAATGGGAAGGAATAGGATGATGTTGAGCCTTTTTGTGCTAATAAAATCCACTGATTCAGGTCATCACCTATTCTACCTTCATGACTGGAATCACTGCATCTGCCTCCCAACAACTGCTCCTCTACTTAGTCATACACCCACGATCAGTGGCCTGATGGAGGAACAGTGTCAAGGTTAGAGGATCTTCTTCTTGTCAACATGTTTGATGATGGAGTTGATAGCTAGTGAAGTGCAGAAAGTAGAGGGAATAATCAACCTTTCCAATTCAAATATGGGATATACAAGATGTGATCACTGACCCTGGGTTCCTGGGTAAATCATTTCTGAATGTCTGAAATGGAGATGACAATAACTGACTATCATAGGATCCTAAATTTAGAGTTAGAAGGGACCTTTGGGTCTATTCATTTTACAAAGAAATGAAGGTATTGAATGATTTACCCAGGATCACATACCAATAAATGGCTACAGTATGATTTGAAAACAAGTTTTCCTTAGTCTAAATCCAATGATCTATCTACTACTCGTTATTGTTCACTTGTGTCCAACTCTATAATCGAATTCGGGGTTTTCTTGGGAAAGATACTAGAGTGGCCTGCCAGTTCCTTCTGCAGCTCATTTTATAGGTGAGGAACTGAGGCCAAAAGAGTTAAATGTCTTGCCCAGAATCATGTAGCTAGTGAATGCTCAAGGTCAAATTTAACTCAGGAATAGGAATCTTCCTGATTTAGGTCAACTACTCTGAACTACTTAAATGCCCATCTATTATTCTACACTGCTACTAATCCTAGCAGGTTTCTGGAAGCAGAGTTATTGCTTAAATCAAAGCTTTTGGTGGTGGTGATGGTTCTATAGTAGAGTTTTACACTTGAGACTTCAATGAGTTTATGGAAATGATAATTTTTATTTTTATTTCTCCCTGTGGTGGGCTTTGCTAATAAAGAGATTACTTAAGTAGTGCAAAGGGCTTGATCATTAATGGTTAACCAAGAGTAGTCTGTTCATATTTATTACTGTATGATCTTTTTTAGAAGAGAATCACGATTAGTAAAAGGTGGCACCAGATTGTATTGTTTGATTTAATTCCAAAGGTTGAACAATTTGTTATTCCTTTAGGATAAGACTTAAACCACAGACATGTTTATCATTCAAAAAAATGAAAAAATTATCCTCTTCAAAAATAATTTTTTATTTTTCTTTATTTTATACAGTTTACCCCAGAATTTTGTCATGTTACAGCATCCATATTAATTTTCAATGACACTATAAATATTTAATGATACATATTTGGCATACAATCACAAATGTGAAAATTAGAAACCAAAATAAAGTTGAATAATTATTGAAACTACTTGAGGACTTAATTAAGGAGGCGGGGGATTAGAAATCAAATTTAAATGGGGCCAAGAGGCAAAAATGGAGAGTTTCAAATGTCTCTAGAATTAAATATCACTTTTTAATGCAATAATTATAATAATTTGAGTAAATTTGCCAACGTCCTTGTTCCTTCTCTCTCTGGAAAGACATTTACCTAGTCAAAACCTCAGGTACAAAGAGGCATCTTGAGTTTTCAAGCAATCTGAATTCTACCACAATATCAGAACCATCAGATGCAAGGAACAGAGAGAACTTTCCCTCAGGGGCCAGAGCAGAATTGCTTTCTACAAAAGATCTGCCTGTATTTTCTTTGGTTTGTTTTTACACATCTTGAATGATGAAGCTTCTGCTACTTCCCTTGAGACGCTATTCCATAATATAATAGTTTTCACTGTCAGGATCTTAAATCTATCATTCTCTTTTCCTTCCTTCCTTCCTTCCTTCCTTCCTTCCTTCCTTCCTTCCTTCCTTCCTTCCTTCCTTTTTTGCTTCCTTCCTTCCCTCTCTCCCTTCCACCCTCCCTTCCTTTCTTTCTTCCTTTCCTCCTTTCCCCCTTCCTTCCCTCCATCCTTCCTTCCTTCCCTCCCTCCTTCCTTCCTTCCCTCCCTCCCTCCTTCCCTTCCTTCCTTCCTTCCTTATTTCCTTTCTTCCTTCCCTCCCTCCTTCCCTCCTTCCTTCTTTCCTTTCCTTTGCTTCCTTCCTTCCTCTCTTCCTTCCTCCCTCCTTCCTTCATTCCTTCCTTCTTTTCTTTCCTTTCCTTTCCTTCCTTCCTTCTTTTCCTTCCTTCCTTCCCTCCCTCCCTCCCTCCCTCCTTCCCTTCTCCCCTTTTTCCTTCCTTCCTTCCTTCTTTCCTTTCTTCCTTCATTCCTTCCTTCCTTCCTTCCTTCCTTCCTTCCTTCCCTCCCTCCCTCCCTTCCCCTCTCTCTCACTCCCTTCTTCCTTCCTTCTTTCCTTTCCTTTGCTTCCTTCCTTCCTACCTTCCTTCCTCTCTTCCTCCCTTCCCTCCCTCCCTCCTTCCCTTCTCCTTCTTTCCTTTCTTCCTTCCTTCCTTCCTTCCTCTCTTCCTTCCTCCCTTCCTCCCTCTCTCCCTCCTTCCTTCATTCCTTCCTTTTTTCCTTCCTTTCCTTCCTTCTTTGCTTCCTTTCTTCCTTCCTTCCCTCCTTTCTCCCTTCCTTCCTTCCTTCTGAGGGTAGATTTAGGACCAGTGAATGGAAGTCATTAATATAGGTTTGATGTCAGAAAGAACTTTCTAACAATTAACAATTAGAGCTGACCATATCTTCCCTCCGCGAAAAAAAAGAAAAGAAAAGAAAAAGAGCAGCCTTAGACAGTTTGTGAGTTTATTGAGTTCTTCAAGCAGAAACCAGATAAAAATTCAATGGGTATGCTAAAGTGAGGAGTGGTTTTGTGTGTGTCAGTTCACACTAAGTGTTTCATAAATGCTTGTTGTTTGACTGATTAGATGCTGCAGAAATCCTTTTTTAAAATAAAGCTTTTTATTTTCAAAATATAAGCACAGATAAGCTGACAAGAGCATAGCCTTGTATTTCAGATTTTCTCCTCTTTCCCTCTTCCCTAGATGGCAAGCAACCCAATATATGTTAAAATATATGTTAAATCCAATATGTATAAATATATTTATACAATTTTCATGCTGTACAAGAAAATCAGATCTAAAAAAGAAAATAAATTAGTAAGAAAACAAAATGCAAGCAAACAACAACAAAAAGAGTGAGAATGTTATGTTGTGATCCACACTCAGTTCTCAAACTCCTATCTCTGGGTGTAGATGGCTCTCTTCATCACAAGATCATTGGGAACTGGCATCAATCTTCTCATTGTCAGGAAGAGTCATATTCATCAGAATTGATTATCATATAATCTTGTTATTGCCATGTACAATGATCTCCTTTTTCTGCTCATTTCACTTAGTGTCAGTCTCTCCAGGCCTCTCTGAAATCATCCTAGTAGTTTCTTATAGAAGAATAATATTCCATAACATTCATACACCATAATTTATCCAGCAATTCTCCAATTGATGAGCATCCATTCAGTTTCCAGTTTCTTGCCGTTATGAAAAGGCCGACACAAACATTTTTTGCACATCTAGGTCTCTTTCCCTCCTTAAGATCTCTTTGGGATGTAGACCCAATAGAAACACTGCTGGGTTTGCACAGTTTAATAACTTTTTGAGGATAGTTCCCAACTTCCTCCAGAATGACTGGATCAGTTCACAACTTCACCAACAATGTATCAGTACCCCAGTTTTCCCACACTCCTCCCAATATTTATCATTATCTTTTCCTGTCATCTTAGCCAATCTGAGAATTGTGCAGTGATAATAAGACAACAGAGTTGTCTTAATTTGCATTTGCAGAGATCCTTTATAATGCATTCATCTGGAGGATGAGCCCAGTTTAATCATACTTCATTCCCCTCCTGGATGCCTTTCTGACTCTACAAATTTTACTGTCATCCCCTGACATGAGTACTTTCCCCAGCTTTCCTTAGCTTTTCCATTCCATTTTATGATCTATTAGCATGTAAGTTCCTTGAGTTCAGGGACTGCCTTTAGTAAGCACTCAATAAATGCTTGATGTCTGTTTCCTCTGAAATTCTGTGATTCTGTGACTTGCTTAGAGTCATATAGCTAGTAAGTGTCAGAGCTGAATTTTTTTTTAGGGATGAAGTTTGAAGTCAGATATTTTAGTACCAAGTTCCATACTCTTTTTACTATAACTTTATTAGACATGGCACCAGTGGAGCAGTTAGAGATGGGTTAGTCTTTGAAGACACTAACATCATCATTGAATCCTAGGTCATCTCTGACTTGAATTTTGTCTTGCTATTGTATTTTGATGACTTTGGAAGAGAGAGATTGACATTTTGCAACTCTACTTCATTTAAATCTATTCACCATCAAGTCAAAGCATCACCATTGATGTCATTGGTCCTCTTCAAAAATGAAGGACAAACAAGAGCTACCATATAATGTTTAAGATTTAGAATAGAAAGGGACTGTGGACAATAATTAATCCAACTATCTCATTTAAAAATAATAATAATAGCTATTTATTTTTCAAAATACATGCAAAGATAGTTATCAACATCCCTCTCTCCCACCCCAGACAGCAAGTAATCCAATATAGATTAAACATGTGCAGTTCTTCTAAATATATTTCCATAATTAGTATGGCAGAAACTAGGCATTAACCCACACTTAACACCGTACACCAAGATAAGGTCAAAATGGGTTCATGATCTAAGTATAAAGAATGGGATTATGCATAAATTAGAAGAACATAGGATAGTTTACCTCTCAGACCTATGGGGAAAGAAGGAATTTGTGACCAAAGAAGAACTAGAAATGGATCACGAAATGGAAAATTTTGATAATATCAAATATATATAATATATATATATATATATATATAACAAATAAAACTAATGCAGACAAGATTAGAAGGGAAACAATAAACTGGGAAAACATTTTTACAGTCAAAGGTTCTGATAAAGGCCTGACTCTGATTTATAAGAAATCAAGGCATTCTCCAATTGATAAATAGTCAAAGGATATGAACAGACAATTTTCAGATGAAGAAATTGAAACTATTTCTAGCCATATGAAAAGATGCTCCAAGTCATTATTAATCAGAGAAATGCAAATTAAGACAACTCTGAGATAACACTACACACCTCTCAGATTGGCTGAGATGACAGGAAAAGGTAATGATGAATGTTGGAGAGGATGTGGGAAAGCTGGAACACTGATACATTTTTGGTGGAATTGTGAATACATACAGCCATTCTGGAAAGCAATTTGGAACTATGCTCAAAAAGTTATCAAACTGTGCATACCCTTTGATCCAGCAGTGTTACTACTGGGCTTATACCCCAAAGAGATCATAAAGAAGGGAAAGGGACCTGTATGTGCAAAAATATTTGTGGCAGCCCTCTTTGTAGTGGCCAGAAACTGGAAATTGAATTGGAGCATGGCTGAATAAATTGTGGTATATGAATGTTATGGAATATTATTGTTTGCTAAGAAATGACCAGCAGGATGATTTCAGAAAGGCCTGGAGAGATTTACATGAACTGATGCTGAGTGAAATGAGCAGGACCAGGAGATCATTATATACTTCAACAACAATACTATATGATGATCAATTCTGATGGACGTGACCCTCTTCAACAATGAGATGAACCAAATCAGTTTCATTTGTTCAATAATGAAGAGAACCAGCTACACTCAGCGAAAGAACTCTGGGAAATGAGTGTGAACCACAACATAGCATTTCCAATCCCTCTGTTTTTGTCCGCTTACATTTTTTATTTCCTTCTCAGATTAATTTTACCTTATTTCTAAGTCCAATTTTTCTTATGCAGCAAAATAACTGGTATGGATATATATACATATATTGCTTTTAACATATACTTTAACATATTTAACATGTATTGGTCTACCTGCCATCTAGGCGAGGGGGCAGGGGGAATGAGGGGAAAAGCTGGAACAGAAGGTTTTGCAAGGGTCAATGTTGAAAAATTACCCATGCATATATCTTGTAAATAAAAAGCTATAATAATAAAAAAAATTAAAAAAACTACAGCTTGATATAAAGAAAAAAGAAAACTATCTTTACATGTTTGGAAAAATACTATTGACATTTTAAAAAAAGAATTGCTTTAAATAATTTTAAAAAATAAATACATTTCCATATTTATCATGCTTAACAAGAAAAAATAAGATCAAAAGGGGAAAAAATGAGAAAGAAAAAAACAAGCAAGCAAACAACAACAACAAAATAATAAGTTGTGATCCAGGTATGGTCCCCATAATCTTCTCTCTGAATGTGAATGGCTCTCTCTATCACAAGACTATTGTAATTGCCCAGAATCACCTTATTCCAACTATCTCATTTTATAGATGAAATAACTTAGGATTATAAAGGTTCAAAGACTTTCCAAGTATCACACAGGTTACAAGTCTGAGAGTCATAATTAGAATCTGGGTCTTTTGGGTCCAAATCTTTTATTCATTTCCTTATTCAATGCTGTTCTTGTAGCAAAGTGCAATGTGGCTTGTTTTCATTAGGCATTTACTATATACAATTAAATTGAATAAATTCTATTCAATTTTCTCTTTTTGTCTCTTTACTCTTTACTTTCATTTAAATCCAATTCACTTTCAAGTCATGTCATCACTTTCCTGATGTCATTGGTCTTTTTTATTTTTATTTTATTTTTTTTTTTAAAGAATGAAGGACAAAGCATGGCAGGAGGAAAAGTTTAATGACTGTAGATGCTATATTATTGATATTATTTAGCATTTGGGTAGAGCCAGTCTCAATGCCAGAAAGGCCTAGCAGATTAGCTTGTATTTGCATGATTTCATGCCATATAACAGTACTCTTGTCCAGTCTCTATTTTACAGGGAATAATGTGAGAAAAAATGACATATTTGCAAATCTACTTTGAAAGTAAGAGCATTAATCTGTTCTCTGCAAAAGTGAGGGATGATGGATAGATGATACTATATACACTGTCAGACATAGTTTGTGTTTGTTGAACCATTTTTCCCCTCTTTTTTTTCTTTATTATAGTGATGGCTCTTATGATAGGAGATATGGGAGGTATATATTTGGAAATCTGAGATAAATCCAGAAATCGGAAATATAAAACAAAAGACATAAACTTTAAAAAGAAAAAAACACTTATTTCTAATGTGTTTGGACAAAAGAAAAAAAGAAAGTAAAGACAGAATGGAAATATATAAGAGCATTAGAAAAACTTTTTATAAATTTGTTTCTCAGAATTATCTTGTTTGGAACCAAAATGCATATGAATAGGTATATGTGTATATGTATGTGTATAAGTAGAGATATTGGTATGTGTATGTATACATGAATATGTATATGTATAAATACATAGACCTACATTGATAACCTTCTCCCCCCTACCTTGCCCACCAATTTGGACTTGTGATTTTACTGTTATAGGGAATTTCCAATGAAGAAACTCAGTTTATTAGTGGAAGTCAGCAACACTCTGCAATTTATAATCTTAAAGAGTGAGCTTATATAAGGTCATATAGCCAGGATATATCAGAGGTCCTGGTCTTTCTACTATTAAGATTGGATCTCTGCCAAATTCTAAATAATATCAATAACATAACAAGCAATTATAATGAGTCAATAAATTTTTTTTCTGCCTCTAGTTGATATTTATCCTTTATTCTCAAAGAATACCATGGCATCAGGACGGTGATAGTATGACTCACAAGTGAATTAGATTTAAGTGAGGGACAGCTATGCAGTCACTAGTGTCACTCTGTCCCCTAGAGCCATTTGGGTCCAGTGGCAAGATATAAATCAGTAGTACTGAAGATAGCCCTGGATGCCGAGACCTTGGCTTTTTAAGCTGGTCTTCCCTAGGTCTTAGTTTGACTGAGATAAGGCCTATTCAGTGATTAAAGCTAGCTAAGAAATGAAGCAAAGAATGGCTTCCTTTACCTAGTCAAAAAAAAATCAATCTTGGAGGGGAAGACCCTTGGGGTTTCTGGCCAAAAGAAAAGCAATTGCTATTTAGACTCACTTTGAGCCATCAGAACACAAACAATGACCAAGTGAGGCTTGTTCTGGATTTATTGTTGACTAATCAGTGAGAACTAGAATGATTTGGATTTAAAGCATGGTCCTGAAAAAGAAATCTAGCCTATAAACTCCAAGATATTTTGCAAGGTTTCAGCAATCAAAAGTTATATTTAACTGGACAAAGGCACCCGTAGGTTAGAGTATGATTCCCTATGTGAACAGAGGGAAAAGAGGGAGAGAAAAGAAAGAGGGAAGTAATGAGAAAAAGCAGAAGGGAAGGAGGAGGGAAGAGAGAAGGACAAAGGAAAGGAGGGAAAGAAGACTCCTGTTTTCAATGATGTTTACAACATTATACGTGGGTAGACTAGTCTATCTTTTAGAGCCACTGGGTTATCAGACAGTCCTTGAAGTTTTTGATCTTCCTTCCATCCCATAAGGTTGGGGGGTGGGGAAGTGGAGTTTAGTTTATTCATTTATTCTCTGGGTCAAACTAACCAACCAAATTAAGATATTGGGGATGGGAAATAACACATAAGGAGCAATGAAAACCACACAAAATAATGGTTAAATATTGAAGGCTGAGTGGAGGTCAGAGCAAATAGGTTAGAGTAGGAATCTGGCTAAAAGACTTCAAGCTGGGCATCAAATGATGCTATGTTATTCTGCCAGTCTCACCTACAAAAATTTGTTCCAGATTGCCGTGAAGAAGATAAAACTTCCAATTCTTTAAAAAACAAAACAAAACAATGCCCCCCAACCTGAATTGCCCCCCAAAAAGATAATATTTAGAATCATTTACCTTGGGAACTATCATTTATAACCTAGAACCCTTTCTACTTCTTCCAGTGAAAACTTCAAAAAGAATAAAAGGTGGGGCTGCAACAGAAGGGAGAAGGAGGTTGGGCTGGTGATTGATGAGGAAAAGCAGTGAAGAAAACTCTGACATTTCTTGCACAATCATTCACGGAGAATGTGTCAGTAAGCATGAGGACAGTTTAAACTGGCAGTAATACAACTGAACAGATCATTTGAAAAGGGGAGGAATATTACTAAACCACCAGGCCTATTGACATGTGTTTGCCTGCCTTGGAAGAACTAGAAATATGAACAGGAAAGAGTAAAAAGTGAATGAAAATTTATCTAATTCATAATCAAAGGAAACCGCTACAGGCATTTTTGGATTGGACCTTTCCAGTGCTCTAAATTTAACCAACTGAAATCTTTTCCTTATTTTATTTTATTTTTATTTTTTAAGAGTCATACCCATCAGCCTCTTGAAATAAAAGATTTGCTTCCTATTGGAAAATCTATTTCATCATCTAGAAAGAACATGTCACAGAATTTTAGGACTAGAAGGGATTGTAGAGGTAATCTACTTTAAACCCCTCATTTTACAGATGAGGAAACTAACATCAGGTACATTAAGTGGTCACAAAGATAATAAATTGTGGGGTAGGGATTTAACCTCACCTCAAAAATTCATTCAGTTCTTTCCCTTCTTCCCTCCACTCCTCCATTTTATAGATGTAGATCAATTTCAGATTGAATGAAATCCTCTTTTTTTTTTATTATAGCTTTTTATTTGCAAGTTATATGCATGGGTAATTTTACAGCATTGACAATTGCCAAACCTTTTGTTCCAATTTTTCCCCTCCTTTCCTCCACCCTCTCCCCCAGATGGCAGGTAGACCAATACATGCTAAATATGTTAAAGTATAAATTAAATACAATATAAGTATACATGTCCAAACAGTTATTTTGCTGTACAAAAATAATCGGACTTTGAAATAGTGTGCTATTAGCCTGTGAAGGAAATCAAAAATGCAGGTGGACAAAAATAGAGGGATTGGGAATTCAATGTAGTGATTCATAGTCATTTCCCATAGTTCTTTACCTGGGTGTATGTAGCTGGTTCAGTTCATAACTGCTCTATTGGAGCTGATTTGGTTCGTCTCAGTGCTGGAGATGGCCAAGTCCATCAGAATTGATCATCATATAGTATTGTTGTTGAAGTGTATAATGATCTGGTCCTGCTCGTTTCACTCAGCATCAGTTCATGTAATTCTCTCCAGGCCTTTCTGAAATCATCCTGTTGGTCAGAATGAAATCCTCTTAATCCAAATCCAGCACCTCAATTAGGAAGCTTTCCTTTACTCCAAACCCAAATTTTCCTTTCTGCAAGGAGGTCTTCTGAAGCTAAGCAAAACAAATCTAATTCTTCCTCAATACAACAGTTTTTCAAACAATATTTGAAGACAGCTACCATGTCCTACCTAAGTTTTTGCTTTTCCAAGTTAAACATCCAATTTTCTTTAATCAAGCTTCATGGGGCAGTAACTTGATTCCCTTTACCTTCCTGGTGACCTTTCCTTTGAATGCTCAAAATTATCAGTATCTTTTCTAGCTTTGGTTTCCAGAATTGAACACAATACTCCAGATGTGATCTGCTCATAGACAGAGTACAATGGAACTCTCATCTCCTTAACCCTGGACATTATGCCTTTCTAAAAGCAGCCCCAAATTATATTTATCTTTTGGCTGGCAAATCACACTGCTGACTCAGTTTGCAAAACTTCTGAGATTTCTTTGCAGAGAACCTGCTTACCTTATCCATTTTGTGTTTATGAAGTTGATTTTTAAAATTCTAAGTGTAAAACTTCACATATGTTTATGAATATGTATGGATTTGGATAGGTGTATATATGTATTGTGAATGTGTATAAGCATAGATATTATATGTGCATGTGTACATGAATATGATGAATATGTGAATATGCATGTGCATGTATGTAGGTATATGTAGGAATATAGGTATGTGTATGTATATATGACTATGTACAGAGTGTATAAATAACTATGCACATGTGTATATACATATAGATACACACACACATACAGATATATATATATAGTTGTTTGTCCTTCAATAAGAGGAACAAAAGGACATCATAATATAAAGGATCAATAAACAATGTTCCTGGCCATGGATAATCATACCAATATGAGTGCAGAAGGCTCTATCACAGTTGAACACAAATTGTCTGTATGACCATTTGGGAGGAAGATGTCTTAAAATGTACATATCTCATATTTCTTTTGAGCTACTGCAGTTCTCCTTTACTCATAGAGCATGGACATGTCATTCAGAATGTCTCCCATATTTCACAGTCAATACCCAAGTTTTTCAGAGAGCCTTGAGAATTTCCTTGTATTGCTTCTTTTGATCATTATTTGAGTGCTTTTCTTGCATAACTTCTTTATAAAATAGTCTTTTAGGTAAACATACATTTGGCATTCAAAAAACATGGCCAGCCCATTGGTGTTGATTTCTCTACAGTAGAATTTGAACACCGTAAGATAGGTATATGTGTATATGTATGTGAATAGGTCTAGGTATGGATATGAGTATGTATATGTGTATATTGTATAGGTATATGTATGAATAAAAATAGATATTAAATATGGATATATATATATATAAATATATGTATATATGTACATGTATTTATACATACACGTATGTCATACTTTTAATTTTGGTCTAGTATCTATGACATTTTATTTCCTGTCTTTGTTCAGACTGTCCCCCATTACCTTTTGAGATCTTTTCAGATTCTGACTAAAATGGTGCTCATCTGGGATTTCTCTAGAATTTGGTTATATATAGTAGGAGTGCCTTCAATTCACTTGTAAGTCATAGCACCACCTTCCTGATGTCATGGTCATCTTTGAAAATGAAGGACAAACAAGAAAATGTGAATACTAAGAGTTGCTCTACTGGTCATGTCCACCATTACAACAATGCTCCTTCATTCCTTTTTTTATTCATTTATTCCCTCCCTCTCTCCTTTTCTTTCTCCCTCCCTCCCTCCTTCCTTCCTTCATCTCATCCTCCTTTCCTTCCTCCCTTCATCCCTCCCTTCCTTTCTCCCTTCCTCCTTTCTTCTCTTCCTCCCTCCCTCCCTCCCTCCTTCCTTCCTTCAGTCACACTGAGATCTATTAAAGACTTTAGCTTAAAAAGCTCAAGGTCTCCCACTGCATCCAGGACCATCTCCACCCATTCTGATCTGTATCTGGCCACTGAATCCAGATGGCTCCAAAGGAGAGAGTGATTCTGATGAACTTGCACAGCCTCCTTCACTTAAATCCTATTCACTCACATCTCATGGCATCACCTCTCTGATGTCATGGTCCTCTTCAAGAACAAAGGACTAATAACAATAACAGTCCATGACATTGGTTTCCTTTTTACCCTTTTTGTCACCTTTATAATTTTTTCTTCCTTCTCCTACTTCCAGTCATGGGAGCTCCATCTTTTAGTTCTGTGCTTTTGTTGCTCCATATTCCTTTGCTGAGGTAATCTCAATCATCACCCTTATAGTGATGATTTCCAAATCTATGTCTCCAGCCCTTTTATTTCATCTAAATTTCAGCCCTATATTTCCAACTGAACAATAGGATATATAAACTTAAATTTTGTTAACGCCCCCCCAAATGTAACAAGGCCATAACTGAATTTGCCATCTTAGTTGAGGAAAATGCTCTGTCAGCTATAACGTAAATAGTATTATGTACAACAGGATTACCAATAACATCTGGAAAATTGTGTGTAGGAGTTTGAACCCCTGGAACATTAACTAGTAGTCAAGAAAGATGAAGGCAGCGGTTTTTGGTTTTTTGTTGTTTGTTTTTTGCCTAAAGAATGCTTGGTGAGGGTTCTTCTCATTTCATCTCTAATGCCATCTCCCACTTTAGGCCTTTCTAGATCTTGCCTCCACCAATTGCTAGGGGCTTTCTGCCCCCTAAAATCATTTTGGGATTATTTTGTATGTATTTTACATACACTTACATGTGCACATACTGTTTTTCCCTATAAGGAAGGGAACAATCACCTATTAGGTGCCTATTATGTCCCAAGTTCTATACCAATAGTTTTACAAATATTACCTCATTTAATCCTCATACTAACCCTTTGAGGTATATTCTGTCGTTATTTCCATTTTGTAATTGGGGAAACTTGGGTTAGCAGAGGTTAAGTAACTTCCTTAGGATCATACAACTAGTAAATTATCTGAGGCTGTATTTGAACTCAGGTCTTCCTAATTGCAGGCTCAATTATGTCTATGTAATACTCTGATATTATGAAAGTAAGATGGCCTTCAGAAAATTATAGATTTCAGGGACTTCATTCTTACATTTGAGGAAACTGAAGGCAAGAAAGATAAGTGGTTTGCTCAAGATCAGTAGTAAGTGTAGTAGTAAGTGCTGAAAGGAATTTGGTTTATTTTTTTTTTCCCTTAGAATCCCTCTCTCCACCTATGTTTTGGGCAATCATCTTGATTGCTATTATTTTTCCAGTGGTCTGCTATCTGAGATCTTTTAATTTCATTGCTAAACATTACTCTTTTTTTCTTTTTCTTTTTTTTTTTGGCCATGTTCTAATATTAAGGAGATCTAATCTGTTGAAGGTGAGATGTCTGGATTGTTTTAGGTATGTCAACCCCTACATTCCCTTTCCTCCTATTGTTCCTTAACTGAGAGAAAAAAAAAAATTACCTTTCTGGTGATGCTCTTAGATATATATGAGCCAGGAAGTCTGAAGTCTAATTTTCTTATAGACAAATTTCCACAATGATTTATAAGACCTAGAATGGTTCTGAGATTTATTACAATGATCCACTTGGATTAAAGTAGACAAGTGACATATGCCAAAAGTCTTCACTCTCATAAAATCCACAAATAGGACTTCCCTCCTACATGTGCTTCTTTTATAAGTAGTCACATAAAACTCATATGTGAAGTGAAAAGGACTACATATGGCTGGGAGTGGAGATAAGGAAGAAAATCTAGAACTCAAAGTTTTAAAAACAGATGTAAAATTTTTTTTAACTGGAGAAAAAATTTTAAAAATATTAAATATATATAAAGAAAAGTTCTGGTGTGAAGTAACCAGTTTGACAATCACCAGGAGGGATGAACTGATACAGCTTTTTTTTTTTTTCTTTTTACATGACTATAATTGCCTAGTAGAACCCAATTACTGGCAGGTTTCCCCAGATATCTTGGTCTATGCTTCCTTTCACAAGTGTATTGACTATTAAAAAATAGTCCTTATATTGACATGGGTGTGTTTGAGATGTCTGACCTTTACTCAGGTTTTTCTTTTTACTTGAATTTACTATTTCTAGAGGGCAGCTAGATAGCACAGTAGATAGGGTACCAGGCCTGGAGTCAGAAAGAACTGAATTCAAATCCAGTATCAAATATTTGCTAACTATGTGACACTGAACAAATCACTAAGCCTTGTTCACTTCAGTTTCCTCATCTATAAAATGAGTTGGAGAAGGAACTGGAAAATCACTTGACTATCTTTGCAAGAAAACCTCAAGTGGAGTCATGAAGAGTTAGACGTGACCAAGATGACTGAACGACAAGCACAATGTTAATTCTAGGAATTTGGAGGAGAGCAGAAAGATTTTCTAATTGCTTGTTGCATTTCTCTTTTATTTTGTGTCAAAATCAGTTATTTTTACATTTTCCCTTGTCCTGTGGTTTAAGGACCAGAATTCCAAGTTATAGTTTTTGCCTTCAGTTCTATCTCCACAAATCCCATATCTATATCTTAATTTAATACAATCAGAAAAAAATTTGATGTGATATATTTCTTCTAGATTATTAATAAAATTATTAAAGAAAGTAAACTATGATATATTTTTGCTGCATTCTCTGGATGGAAAAAAAGTGTCTTTTGGGTCTATAATGAGTCCCTCAGCTATTTCTCTCTTGTGGAATTGATCTTGTGGATGCTCCCTCTTCAATACTACTGCTATGCTTTGTGCTGATAGAAAGATCCATTCAAGAAAATGTAGTTACTTGGACAAATGGGAGCAATTCAGTTTCTTGGCATGGCACACAATGAGGTCAGCACAAGGGCTCTGTAGACCTTCAATTTGGTAGGTGGTGTAATACCTCCTTCTCCCACACTTTCCTTCTGAGCCTCCCAGACACTGAGCTAGCTCTGGCAACGTATGTGTGTCAAACCAAATCAACCCAGACCAAAACAAAACCCACTTATACATGTAATATAAAACTCCAAGGGAGAAAAGAATTCATCCCTTTAGCACTTGCATATTTTAGTCAGGAGTTTTTACCTGTAGTCAATAACAGGACAGAATTACTTAAAATATTTTTTTAAAATCCCAGTTGAAAATCAGCTTTGTATAACCAATATATATGATATATGCACTGCATTGTGCATTATAGGTATTAACTAAATGCTTATTAAGGGAAATTTTGTAAAAAAAAAAAAAATGTAAAAACCCTGAAGGTTCTGAAAGCCAACTTACTATTATTATTATTGAACACTTTTTATGTGCCAAGCACTGTGCTAAGCCCTAGGGATGCAAAGAAAGGCAAAAATATAATTTTGGCCTTATGGAGTCACAAACTAGTGGAGGAAACAATATACAAATAACTAGTTACATGATAAATACAAAAAATATACATGTCTGTGCTATACATGTATACATAGTATAGATATGTGTATATGTACATAATATATATTATAAATGGAAAGTCATTTCAGAGGGAAGGCCCTAGGTATGGGGAGAGGGGTGCTAGAGAATCAGGACAGGATTCTTACAGACTGTGGGACCTAAGTTGAGCCCTATGTTAGGGGAGCCAGGAGAGTGAGGTGAGGAGGGGGAGAATTTCCAGACTTGGGAGATGGCTAGGGAAAATGATCAGAGCTGGGATAAGTAGTATCATGTTTTAGTAATATTAAGTAAATTAGTGTGAATATCATAAAGTTTAAGAAGACTGGGAAGGCAGGAAGGGGTCAAATTAGGAAAGATTTTTAACATCAAACAGCATTTTATATTTAATCTTGGAAGCAATAGGGAGCCACTAGAATTTATTGTTTTGGGGAGCAGCAGTCAGATTTGCCTTTTAGGAAAATCACTTTGACAGCTGATTAGAGTGGACACAGATCTGAGGCAGGGAGACCCTTCAACAAGCTATTGTAATAGTCCAGATGTGAGGTGATGAGAGCTTTCTTTCCACTATACTTCAATGTTCTTTAATACAGGATGTAGTATTTATCAATATAGCAATTTAAAAGCAAAAGAAAGAAAGAAAACTCTGTGGCTCATTGACAGCTAAGACATGTAGCAGACTGAACACATTTGTGATTCCAGTGATTGATTGGTCCTACAGGGCTTCCCACAAACCACATTATAATTTCCCAGTGCAGTCCAGTCCATTGTCTTCTTCCCATTTGATACTGAGCCCAACCGAGTGAAAAGGACAGTGGACCTGACATCAGGCTGAGCTGGTTTCAAATCCCACCTCATTTGCTTACTAATTGTGTGACCATTTTTTGCCTCAATTACTACCTAACTTTAAGCACTGAATGGGTACAGTCTCAGGAAAACTGAGAACAGTTAAAGATTTTAGTTTAAAAAGGCCATGGTCTCCTACTGCATCCAGGGCCATCTTTAATCTCTATATCCAGCCACTGGACCCAGATGATTCTGGAGGGAAAGTGAGGCAGGTGACCTTGCCCAGCCTCCCTCACTTAAATCCAATTCACTTGCATGTCATAGCATCACCTCCATGATATTATGGTCCTTTTTGAGAACGAAGGACAAACAACAACAATGACTCTGGGCAAGTGATTTCATCTCTCACATTTATATAGCAATTTAAGTTTTATTTACTAAGTGCCTTCCTTACAAAATCCTGTGAAATAGATAATACAATCATTGTCCCCATTTTACAGGTGAACATACAGAGTTAAAGTGATTTGGCCAACAACACTCTGCTATTAAACATCAGACATAACACCAGCAGAGACTAGTTCCTAGTGTCCATGTAGGACATTCTCCATACCTTCAATACCTACAACACCACACTATGCCTTGTGTTCATAGAAAGATCCATTCAAGAAAATGTAGCTACTTGGATAAATGGAAGTAATTCAGTTTCTTGGAATGGCACACAATGAGTTCAGCACAGCAGCCCTGTAGACCTTCAGTTTGTTAGTCAGTTTATTACCTCTCCTCTCCCACACTCTCCTTCTGAGCTTCCCAGACACTGAGCTAGCTCTGGCAATGTGTGTGTCAATCTCATTATTAATGTGGAAATGCCTGGGAACTATATTGCCAAGGCAAGAGCACTCATCCATAGCATTCAAAACTTCACCATTTACTATAACTGATGGTTCCACATATGGATGGTGCGGTGCTGGCTGATGAAGGACCTGTATTTTCTTATTATTAATTATTAGACAAAAAAAATTATTCGTCTTCTAGATGAATTGTTTAGGGAGACTTTAAAGATTACCTAGTAGGACAAGGTACTTTTTAAAAATTAACATCCCAACTCTACTGCAGAGAGCACAACTCCATTGAGCTGTCCACATTGTTCAAATGCCAAATGTACACTTGCCAAAAAACTTATTTTTATGGAGGACTCACACAGGGTAAGCACTCACAATGGGGTCAGAAAAAGCGGCACAAGTTCACTTTCAAGTAATCCCTTAAGAATTTTAGAATCAATTGTATGACATGGGAGACACTGACAGAGTATTGCCCAGCTTGGCGTACCCTTGCCTGAGAATGTGCTGTGCTCTTTGAGCAAAGCAGAATTGAATTTGCCCAAAAGAAATGCAAGATGCTCAAAATTTGAGAATCCTCCCCAAATGTTCAGAGGGACTATTTGCATCTAACCTGTGGCAGAACGTTCCATACTGCTCTGATTAACCACAGTTGGACACACTATAACTTGACTCTAACATAGGGATGTCATTTTTGGTCCTCTTTGAGAACGAAGGACAACAACCAACCAGCTACTTGGGCGCTAGGTACCAGGTGTTCATTCATTTGTCTACTTGCAGAACTGGAAGTGATTCTTAGTCCCCTTTTCCCTTCTCCCAAGTACTGGAAGTACTCTCAGAACTGGAAGTGATTCTTAGTCCCCTTTTCCCTTCTCCCAAGTAGCCATGAGGCTTACCACTTTCTTTTGATGGGCTTGACACATAGTGGCCATTTAGTAAATGCTTGTCAGTTTACTATTTCTTACTGGCAGCAGATCTTTGCCTTTTGTGGCTACACATTAATGTGGATAGACACCTGTCCATCTTCCTCCACTGTCCCCTCCTTTACTTGCACCGTGGACAATGAACAAACTGTAGATTTAATCATGCCACTGATTCCTGACACAGCTAACAGCTTTTGAGAGGTCAGGCTGAATTGAAAATGGCAGCAGACAGAAACTGCTACTGAATTCACAGTGGAAATCATTTATTTTAATTTACTTTAATATAAATTCATCTGGGCTCTGTCATTTTTTTTTATTCTATAATTATTATTCAATAGTAATTTGCAACAGTCTGGAAATAATCTGCTCTGGCAAAGCAGCCTGGGACCAGGGTACTGTTCTTAGAGAATTTGATAGCTGTCCTTTCTGATGATGGAGATACCAAGATGAATATTCACAGAAGAAAGGGGTAATTCATGTTCTTTCTGCCCATGATGGAAGTTGTTACACCACAATACACCAAAAACACAATGTTACCTCCTGATTTCCCCAAAACTTTCCCCTACAGTTACTTAGCCAAGTTTAGCAAGTACCCAGATTCCAAAGAGTTACTTGTTGTCAACTGAAAGAGTAAAACTGTTATCACCTGCTTAAGCACTGCTGACTGATGTATATTCAAAAGCAAATCAACACAGCCTCACCCACTTTCTTGCATCCAGGAAGCCAGATGAGACCAGTGTCTCAGAGATATGGTGTCAATGGATTTCTTTTCTTTTCTTTTTTCTTTTCCTCTTTTTCTGGGGAGAAGGGGAGGAAGGGCAGAATTGCATTAAAATGTAATGTTTGTCAATGGCAGTGATGATAAAAAAAAAAAAAAAAAAAAGGAAAACTTCCCAGCCCATTGCCAGTTATAAGGTATGCAGCAATCTGAATACATTGGTAATGTGAGGGACTGATTAGTCCTGTAAGGCTGCCTACAGGTTAGCAGGCCTCATTTCAAATCTCTGACAGCAATATATGTCGTTTCATGCTTCATCCTCATTCCCCATGTTCAACACAAACCGGGGTCACTCTATATATGGAAATCACTGTCTTCAGGGCAAAAAAATTAAAAAAGGTGAGATTGCCGCTTTAACCTCACTGGCCTCAGAAAATATGTTTTAGTCTGATACATTATACTAGTAGGAATTATTTATCAAGAAGATACAAGCTTGATATTTCAGAAATAATGAGATGTTCTGGTTTTGCAGCTGAAATTTTATGGTCCAGAGAGCATCAGCTATGAATCCGGGGGAATGAAGTAAACTTGCAATGAATGATATACACCAGGCAAGCCAGAGTAAAATGGCCGTGCAAAGGGCAATATGGCAGTTATAACACAGCACAAAACTGCTGGTGGCCAGAGGCCCTTTGTTGCTTTAAAAAAAAAAAAAGGAATATATTTTAAAAAGGGATGAGTTGGGTCCAGGCATGAAAATCCTTGAGCTTTACTTACAGATATTTTATGTGGAGGAAGTCCAACAGGATGAAGAAAAGGTAATAAACATTGTACTCTATAGCCAATATAAAATATTTAAAAATACAAGAACATAATTTGATGGGGATGGTGACTTTTCACAATGCTCTCTAGTGCAATTTGTCATGTCATGTCAAAGTTATAGCCAGTGTTACTTATGGTATCTGTAGTGACATAATAAATGCATATATTTGTGAAAAATCTGAGTTTGGATATCTTATTTAACTTTAGGTTCTTGTCAACTAAGTTGTCTTCATTGATGGAAGACCAGTGATCATGTGACATTTCAATGCCTTTAAAGGAACATCTGGTAATTTTATATTCTCATAGATATCAAAATGAAGTATTAAAAATGGATTATGAAGCTCTTTAGTGCACTATTGGTGGAACTATAAACTGATCTAATCATTCTGAAAAGTAATTTGCTGCTATTTTCAAAAGGTTTTTATGTTGTGCACACTTTTTGATCAAATGATGTCATTACTAGGTCTATATCCTAAAAAGATAGAAGAAACAGGAAAAAGATGTATAAAAATTATGTATAACAGCTCTTTTTGCAGTAGCAAAGAAGAAGAAACTATCAATTAGAGGATGGCTGAACAAGTTATGGCATGTGGATGTAATAGAGTGTGCTATAAGAAATCATGTAGGGTATGGTTTCAGGAAAAATAGGAAGATTTATATGAATGGAAGTGAAAAGAACCAGAAGAACAGTTTATCCAATAATGATATCCAATAACAATATCAACAATAATGATAACAATAATAACAAGATCCAATAATGATCCATTCTGAAAGACTTGGCAACTCTGATCATTGCAATGACCAACTACAATTCTAAAGGACTCAGAATAAAACATGCTATATACCATCAGATATGAAGCCAATGGACTCAAAATATAGATCAAAGAATATGTCCTTTTCATTCATTTAAATTATCTGTTGGTTTGTTCTTTTCTTCCTTCAGTATGACTGATATAGGAATTTGTTTTATATAACTAAATTATTTGTCATAGGTTTTGCCAATTTTGTCTTCTCAATGGATGGGAGAAAGAGAGGGAGAGGGAGAGAATTCAGAACTAAAAAATAAAATACAATTGGAAATGAAACAGACTTTGAAGTCTAGAATACAGATCCTTGTTCTGAAGGAACTTTTTTTTGTCACAATGAAACATTGGAGAAGGAGTTCAAAGGGGGATAGACATTAACAATTTATAAGTATGGCAAAAATCTACCTAGATTCTGTTTTTTCCTCTGGTTCCCTGGGACCAATTATGGCTCAAGATATCAAATACATAATTCATAAAAATAGGGATGTTGAGCTCAGAGAAGACAAGACTCAGGGGGCACATTACAAATGTCTTCAAGTATTAGAAGGTATGTTTTATAGAAGACAGATTAGATTTGTTCTACTTAGACTCCAGAAGGTAGAAGTAATGGACTGACCCAAGAGATAGCTGTTTCCCCAACATGAAGTTTCTAGATAGGTACCAAATAACCATTTTGGCAGGGATATTGCAGAGGAATCCCTTCCAATTCTGAGATTCTACAACTCTGTGAAAACTAAGTTTGGAGCATCCCAAGGCCCAGAAATTCAATGACATGTTTCAACATTCCATGATTTCTGAAGAAATTAGAATGCTTAACAAATAAACTTAATCTCCTTCAACCTTTCCCTCCTCCTCCCAATTTCTCCTCTTCCTCTTCCTCTTCTTCCTCCTTTACTGTTTGATTTCATTTGTGAGAATAAATACCATTTGTGGGACTTCCTTCCACTCATGGATGAACAGTTGTGTAATTTATAGTCTCAGACAGCTTCCTGGGTCACATGGTGAGAAACTGGGACAGCTCAAATATGTAGTATATATCAAAAGTAGGACTTAAACTAAAATTTTCCTGAATCTAAGGTCAGACCTTTTTCTACTTTAGCAGGCCTCCTTTTGAGGCACAATATCACTGATTTTTGATTTGGGAGTTGGAAAAAATCTTAGTCATTTTATTTATACCCTTTATTTTACAGATGAGGAAACTGGGATCCAGAAAGGTCAAATAATTTGGCCTTACACAAGTGGGATTTGAACAAAAGGTCTCTGCCTATCCCTCATTTCACTATATATCACAAAAGTTAATTATTCAAACATGTTCCAGAATTAAAATGGTTGGGGAGCACTGGCTTAGACTCATAAAAACGTTCTTACTTTGACTTTTATGATACTTCATTTTCCTAAGTCTTTCCTACTTTCTGATTTCATCTCCTCTTTCTTTATTGATTCTTCTTGTTCTTCCTATTTATACGCCCCAGTCTTGATTCTGTTCTTCTTTCATTTACTTCAGTTCTTTAAGACCTTATCCAATATTGTAGCTTCAATTCAACATTGGGACTAATGATTACCATATTTATATCTCCAGCTTGAATTTGAACTCTAATCCCACATTTCCAATAACTTCTGTATATATCATCTTCTTGTGCTAAATCAAATATCCCATTTCTACTATTAGAATGACCAATATTTGAGATACTCAAGTTAAAAATCTTTTTTTTTTCCTTTTTTATTTTTCTTGGATTTTTTTGGTCTGTTTTCTTTTTTTTTTTTAATTATATATATATATATATAAAGCTTTTTATTTTCAAAACATATGCATGTATAATTTTTCAACACTGACCCTTGTAAACCTTGTGTTCCAAATTTTCCCTCCTTCCTCCCACTCCCTTCCCTTAGAAGGCAAGTAATCTAATATATGTTAAACAAGTTAAAATATGTTAAATCATATGTGTATATATATATATATATATACACACATACATATTATACAGTTATCTTGCCGCACAAGAAAAATCAGATCAAAAAGGAAAAAAATGAGAAAGAAAATAAAATGCAAGCAACTAGAAAAAAAAGAGTGAAAACACTATGTTGTCATCCACATTCAGTTCCTACAGTCCTCTCTCTGGGTGTAGATGGCTCTCTTCATCCCAAGATCACTGGACAAGTTAAAATCTTAAAGCCATTTTAAACTCTATCAAGAATCATGCAATGGCCCTTTTTGTAGTGGCTAAAAACTGGAAACTGAATGGATGTCCATCAGTTGGAGAATGGCTGAATAAATTGTGGTATATGAATATTATGGAATATTACTGTTCTGTAAGAAATGACCAACAGAATAATTTCAGAAAGGCCTGGAGAGACTTACACGAACTGATGCTGAGTGAAATGAGCAGGACCAGGAGATCATTATATACTTCTACAACAGTACTATATGATGACCAGTTCTGATGGACCAGGCCATCCTCAGCAATGAGATCAACCAAATCATTTCCAATGGAGCAGTAATGAACTGAACCAGCTATGCCCAGAAAAAGAACTCTGGGAGATGACTAAAACCATTACATTGAATTCTAATCCCTATATTTATGCCCACCTGCATTTTTGATTTCCTTCACAAGCTAATTGTACAATATTTCAGAGTCTGATTCTTTTTGTACAGCAAAATAATGTTTTGGTCATGTATACTTATTGTGTATCTAATTTATATTTTAATATATTTAACATCTACTGGTCATCCTGCCATCTAGGGAGGGGTGGGGAGTAAGAGGTGAAAATTGGAACAAGAGGTTTGAATTTTTTTTTTTTATTAGTTTTTTATTTACAGGATATATGATTTTACAGCATTAACAATTGGGTTTGGCAATTGTTAATGCTGTAAAGTTACCCATGCATATATCCTGTAAATAAAAGGCTATTAAATAAAAAAAAAAAAAAAAAAAAAAAAAAAAAGAATCATGCAATGTTATTGGCAGAAGTGATGGCCTTAAAGGTAATTTAGTTTAACTTCCTCATTTGATAAATGAAAACAAACAAAACAAAACTCATGAAGTTTTACTTATTTGGCTAAGGTCAAATGATTTCCAATTTAGAGAATCAGGAGTAGAACCCAGATCTCTTGAGTACTAATCATCTTCTCTTTCTTTATATGGTATTGTCTCCCTCTGATTCTCTCAATCAAGCATAAAAAACTCTTTGATTATTCTTTTACAATATATTCTTTCTTCACATATTTCTTCCCATTAGTATGGGAATTGTGCCATAGAACTTAACACATTATAGGCACTTGACTCACTTCAACTCTCAATGATACCTAGGAAACTAGGTGTCTTTCTTGTTTCATAGTTGGTCTTCCCATCAAAGCACAATGTCCAAGGTTTTTGTTTTTGTTTTTTAACAGACTGTTCTCACACCATGCCTTCATCCAGACAAAGATGAATGGATTTTTTTAGGCCAGACTTATGATCAGTTTTTCAATGTATATCATCTCATTGATTTAGAAGTTCCTTTCAACTTGTGAGTTGCAAAATTCATATCTGCTTATCTGCGACTTTCATCCCTGATTGCCCCAAAGTTTATTTAAGAATCGCACGCTTAGAAGTGCTGGATCCTTTCTACAGTATTTAGTTTACACTTCTCATTTGATAAGGTTAATCAAACAAAACAAAACTCATTGAAGTTATCTTATTTGGCTAAGGTCAAATGATCTTCCAATTCTAGAGAATCAGTAGTGAACCAGTTCTATGTAAAGTATAACCAAATCTGTCTTAATGAAATTGTCATGAATTCTCTAATCAGCTAAATTAATTTTATTCTTTACAATGTAGTGATTCTTTGCATTCACATACTTTTCCCTTAGGTATAGGGAATGCATAAACTAAAATAAGGATGAGAAACCCAAGAAGACTAGAGAAAACAGATGCTTTCTTTTCATAGTATGGTCTCTCCCATCGAGCACAAGCAAGAGTTTGATTGTTTTAAAGACTGTTCTCACACATGCTCACCAGATAGAAAGATAGAAAAATGGATTTTAGAGCCAGACTTAGACAGTTTTTCAGATATCACTCATGATTAGACAGTCTTAACTATGTAGTTGCAAAATTCATTCGCTATCAGAGACTTACCTGATTGCCAAGAGTTTGCTAAGAGAGATCACTAATGCGAGATCCTTATCACAACTAGATCACACTGTATTTGAGAAGAGTTAGTCAATGGAATATATGATCATCATCCATCCTTCACACTTCTTCATTGACACATCATAATGTATATGGATAACGAGAAAGAAAGAGAAGTCAGAGAATTTGAAAAGATGCAACATCAATTAAGCACACTTTAACAAGTAGAAATGTGACTTGGAATAAGCTCAGGTACTAGGAATAAAAGAAAAAGAGAGAACAGAGAGAGAAGAAGACAGAGACAAAAGAGAAAAAGAGAGAAGAGAGAACAAGGCAGAACAGAGAGAAAGAGAAACAAGACATAGAGAGTAAAAGAAAAGAGAAAAGAAGAGAAAGAGAGAACAGAGAGAGAAGAGAAGAGAAGACAAAAGAAAGAGACAGAAGACAAAGAGAGAGGAAGAGAGAGCAAAGAGAGAAGAGACAGACAGCAAGAGACCAGAGAGAGACAGAGAGGGAAGAAGGAGAGAAGACAACAAAACAGAGCAAACAAGAGAGAGAAAGAGAGAGAGAGAGAAGAGAGAGAGAGAGAAGAGAAGACACACAGAGACAAAAAGAGTAAAGAGGAGAAAAGAGAGAAAGAGGAGAGAACACAGAGAAGAGACAGAGAAGAAAGAGAGAGAAGAAACAGAAAAAGAAACATGAAGAAAAGAAAAAAGAGAAGAAGAGAGAAGAGAGGAAGGAAGAAGAAACAGAGAAGAAGACACAGGACAGAGAAAGAGAGAGAGAGAAGAGAAAAGAGAGAGGAAGAGAGAAAGAGAGAAGAGACAGAGAAGAGAAGAGAGAGAGAGCAGAGGAGATGAAAAGACAACAGACACACAGAGCAACAAACACACACAAACAAGACACAGAAGAGAGGAAAAGAGACAAAAGAAAGAGAGAGAAAAGAGAAGAGGAAGAGAAGAGAGAAGAGAAAAAGAGAGGGAAGAAAGACACAGAAGAGAGAAAGAGAGACAGACAGAGAGGAAGAAAGAGAGAGAGAGAGAGAGAAAGAGAGAGAGAGAGAGAGAGAGAGAGAGAGAGAGAGGAGAGAGAGGCAGAGACATACAGAAAAAGACACACACACACACAAACAGAAAGAAGACAGAAAGAGAAAAAAGAGAAGAGACAGAGACAGAGAAAAAGAGAAAAAAAGAGAGGGAAGAGACAGAGAGAGAAGAGACAGAGACACACAGAGAGAGAGACAGAGAGACGGAGACAGAGACAGAGAGAGACAGAGGGGGGAGAGAGATAGAGAAAGAGAGAGAGTAGAGAGAAAAAGAGAAGAGGAAGAGAAAGACAAAGAGAGAGAAGAGAGACATACATAGAGAGAGACAGAGAGAAAGAGAGAGATAGAGACAGAGAGGAGGAATGGAGAGAGAGACACATAGAGAGAAACAGACAGAGAGAGAGAGAGAGAGAGAAGAGAGAGAGACATACACAGAGACAGAGGCAGAGGAGGGGTAGAGACAGACAGACAGACAGACAAAGAGACACACACAGAGAGACAGCCAGAGGCAGAGACAGAGAAAGAGAGAAGACACACACATACACAAAAACAGAGAGAGGAACAAAAGAGACAGCAAAAGAAAGAAGAGAGACAGACAAAAGACATACAGAAAAAGACACACAGAGAGAGAGAGACAGAAAGAGAGAGTAGAGAGAAAAAAGAGAAGAGGAAGAGAGAGACAGAGTAGAGAGAGAAAAGAGAAACAGAAAGAAGACAAAGAGAAAAAGAGACAGAGAAAAGAGGGAGATCCAGAGAGACAGAGACAGAGAGAGGGGAGAGACAGAGACAAAGACACAGAGAGAGACAGAGAGAGAGCAACAGAGAGAGACAGAGGCAGAGAGACAGAGAGAGAGGAGGGATGGGGCGAGAGACACACACAGAGACAGAGAGACAGAGACACACAGAGAGACAGAGAAAGGGGAAGAGAGAGAGAGAGAGAGAGAGAGAGAGAGAGAGAGAGAGAGAGAGAGAAGAAAACAGAGAAGAGGAAGAGGAAGAGAGACAGAGTACAGAGAGAAGAAAAAACAGAAAGAAGACAGAGAGAGAGAAAAGAGAGACAGAGAGAGAGGAGAGAGAGACACACACAGATAGAGAGAGACAGAGAGACAGAGAGACAGAAACAGGGAGAGACAAAGAGACAGAGAAGAGAGATAGACAGACAGACACAGACAGAGACAGAAAGAGGAGAGAAAGAGACAGAGACAGAGATAAAGGGAGAGAGACAGAGGAGAGATAGAGAGACAGACAGAGGAGAGGAGAGAGACAGACAGAGACCGAGAGAGATAGAGAGACAGAGACAGAGATAGAGAGGCACACACACACACACACACACACAAAAGTCCTGATCTCATTCTATGGGAAACCTCTTTCCTTAATAAACTTTTTCTAAGTATTTTTCTAGGCATTAGTGGCTCATTGATCAGTCAGTTTCAACCTTTGCTTCTATGATTAACAAGGCTAAGGGAAAATCAACAATGTTATTTATTTGAAGAAATGCCTCTTGAAGGCTCTATTAGGAATATGTATCATTTCCCAAACCCTGCTGTTATCACTAATACTATTATTTTAAAAGCACAGGCTAATGACCATATATATTCAAGGAAAGATACTGGTTCTTCTAACTCCACTCAAATTAGGAGATTTAGGGAGTACCAACTGTTCCTACCTCTGAGCCAAATGGAAGAAAAGGATGCCAATATCTCCAAGAAGAGCTGAGAATGACCAACAGTAAATTAATATAGCTAAACTGGCCAAGAATAGCGGGTGAATTATAAATTTAAGGATACCAGAGCACCTCCTTAAAAAAACAAAAACAAAAACCTCTGTGTTGCTTAAAACAACAGAAATCACATTTTAAAGGCCATTGGGGTTTCTCCTATTTATAGAAGGGCTGCCTAGAATGTACTGGATGAAAAAACAGACATAGCTTCACCTCATTTTAAAATTCATTAATTCAGGGAAGAGGAAGAGGAAAGTCAACAGGAAAGCAAAATTTTTATCTTTTTTTCAGTGAAGTTAAACTTATATTTCCTGCTGCACCATCTTCTGCGTGATTTCCAGCCTTCAGAAGTAGCTCTATATACAGTAGATAGAGCTCTGAGTCTGGAGTCAGGAAAACCTGGGTTCAAATGTGACCCCAGACCCCTACTTGCTATGTGATCCTGGGTAAGTCACATAGCCTCTGCTTGCCTTAATCCAATGGAAAAGGAAATGCAAACCACTCCAATATCTTTGCCCACGGACAGTATGGTCCCCAGGATCATGAAGAGTCATACATGTCTGAGTTACCAAACAACAATTCAATAGCCGTGTTTTCTTCTTGTCTGTGTTTCAAAAATAAATTACATTACTTATGCTTAACTAGAATACTGTATGGGTCGTTCATTTATTCATTAAACAAATACTTATTGGTTACCTATTTTTCCCTACTATGCCAGGTCTGGGGTATAATGAGCCAAGGAGAATGATAAAGAATTCTGACTCTTCTGCTAAGTGATGAGGCTTCCCCACTACTATATTCAGTCCAGAGTATGTATTTGGGACCAGAATAGATAAGCCCTTTAATGGAAGAAAATTGAAAACTTTCCATCTCTAGCTGTGTGTGGCCCCTGAGAAAAGGTGGCAACGTAGTAGGAAGACTTCAGTTTAAATTATACAACTACCCTTTCAAGAGAGACTTTCTAAGTTCTACTGATCTCCAGCTTTAAAGGAGAAGAGGAGTGAGACCTTCCTCTGATTTAATGGTTTCTGACACCTGCTTCATTGTTCCTTGAGGGAGGTTTGCTAAGGGCCACTGGAGTGACTTTCATTTTCATCAATGCAAGGCAATTTAACCTCTTGCTGCCAGCCTATTCTTCAGCTGGTGATGTGAGGAGCTTCCAATTGGAAGAGAAACATTTCTTTTAATCTTCGATTCCTTGAGAGAAGAGAAAGAGGAAATTCAAAGGAAAAACAGGCCTTCCATTTCCTGTAGTGAAAATTCAACTTCTATCTCCTACTGCAACATCTTTTACCTAATCTTCAGGTTTCAAAGGGAAGAAGAGCAAATTAGGGCCTCCAAATGGACAATTTGACTACATGTCTACCTTTTTATTCTAGTTTGTCTCCTGCCTAATCTCCAGCCTCTTCTGAGAAGAGGAACAGTCCTTCCATATAATATCAAACATGATCATACCTAGTCATAACCTCTATATAGCTCAGCAACTTTGAAACTCTATAGGTCATCATCTAAATTATATTCCCCATATTCCACCATCTGATAATTTATTACCATTTTCCTCAATCATCCCACCCCAAAGTCTCAACCAAACCCCATCCGCTACTTCCACTGTGCCCTCTGCTTGTTCTATTTACTTATATGCTTATTCCATATACAACAAATTTCCTTTCATTGCAAACATTTTCCTTGCCCACTCTTTCATTTTATATCAATCGCCAGTTCCCCTCCTCCTCCTCGAGAAACAGTCTTCCCGGCCATCCTTTCCAGAACTACATGTACCTTCACTCATTCCTTTTGGCTTGCTTATCAGAGGAATGGGAATATTTCTTGCTCCCCATTGATTATCTCCCTACCTCCAAAACTCCATAACCTGTTGTTCTTTAAGGGACATTAAATTAATTTTTATTGCCTGATTAAACTCCAGGTAGATATTACCTACAGACTTTCAGATGATTTCTTTTCATTCTTCGATGAGTTTGATACAGGGTACACAGTTTTTCTCTCTTCCTCAACTCCTGCCTTCAGATCAGGGGGGACTTCAATACACATAACGACTCTCCTTTTAACATCCTAACCACAGCCTAACGATTTCCCATAACCTTTTCCTCTATGCTGTCTTATCATACTGCCAACTATGCCGTGACAAGCACCGGCCTTAGTTGGCTCCACCATTTGCTACTATATTTCCTATACACATATCCTGCTGAATGAAGGTAAAGAAAATCATGTAACCCATTCTGATTGAGCTCACTACAGATTTATGTTATCCAACCTCAACTGGGCTCTCACTGGCACTAGAATTCTATACCTCCCTTAACAAATCACTCTCCTACTGTACACAGCAGCAATTCCAAATCATTTCATCTTTCCTCAAACTTTCCATGGCTCCCTCCCTCTCTCCTCCCTCCCTCCCCCATATTTTATGGGAAAAAAATTGAGGATGCCATGAGGTCTCTCCTTTCCTTCTTCCTCATCTCTTATCACTCAGATGGCTTCAAGCACTATCTCCTCCTTCCCTTCTATCTCACATGAAGAGGTGGCCTTATTCTGCACAAGCAATTCTATTCCATCCCATCTCCTTCAATAAATTGCCCTCTCTGTCATTCCTACTCTATTACTTATCTTCAATCTCTCCCTGTCTATTGGATCCTTCCCTATTGCCTACAAATATGTTCATGTGCCCCCTCCCCATCCTCAAAAGATCTTCATTTGATTCTTCCACTCATGCTAACATATCTATTCGTCCTTTGTGATTAAACTCTCTGGGAAAACTATCCACAATAGATTCTTCTACTTTCTTTCTTCTTAACTTCCTACAATCTAATTTCTTATCTTTCCACAGAAAACTCTGTTAACCATAATTACCAGCGATCTCTTAAATGTCAAATCCAATAATCTTTTCTTAATCCTCAATCTTTTTTAAAAAAAATTTCTGTAGCTTTTGATACTGTTGATCATTTTTCGTCTTTGATAATTTTTTTGAACATTGCTCTCTGCTTATTCTTCTCCTTCCTCTCTGACCATCCCTTCTCATTCTCCTCTGCTGAATCCTCAAACAAGCCCATGAATTCAGTTTTGTGTATTTCAGATTTAAAGGGCTCAGGACATCAAGATGGATCAAGCAGTATGCAGTTACAAATGAGAGGAGCAGGGAGAGGAAAGAGTCAGACATTATAGAGAAAACCAGAGAAATCAGGAGGAAAAGATAAGAGAGAGAGCAAAGATGAAGACTAAGAAAAGGACATAGATGTTGGTAATTAAGAGCTAATCAATAACTTTAAAGAGAAAAATTTCAATTAAATGATGAGGCTGAAAGCCAAAATTCAAAGGTATGGAAAATGAATGGGAAGAAATACCCATTGATTGGGAAATGACTGAACGAAGAGTATTTATGTAATATAAAAATACTGTATAGTAAAAAATTACAAATATGAAGAATTTAGAAAAATCTGAGCAAACCTGTATTAACAGAGGCTATGTGACTTACACAGGATCACAAGAGGAAAAAAGCAGAATACATATAGGTACAGTTATGTAATTGAAAGCAACACTGAAGGCAAAAAAAATGATATTCGTTGCAATGACCAATTTCACTTCTAGAGAAGATGATAAAACACACCCTCAATTATCTATTGATTACCTTCTCTTCTATATTCTTGGGCAAATTCTTTAATCTCTCTTGGCAGTACAATATAATGCAATAATACAATATAATATAATATAATATAATACAATATTATTGATCTAATATAATGATGTGATATGTATCTGTCTCTGTGTATGTATACATATATATGTATGTATGTAACTTGAATCAATCTGAAGATTAAGTCTAACTTTCTCTCTCCCCAGTACACATATCATATTCCAATCATGAGTCTCATCCCACTAAATTTTTGTGACGTCTATAAGGTCACATTCGCCTCTCTGTACTAGAGTCCTAGAGACACCAACTCAGCTTGCTTATTAACCCCCCTTACCTTTTGCATATTTGTGTGTAGACATTTGAGGCAGCAGGTTTTATTACTTTGTAATTTTTTGGATTTTATCTCCATCCATCAGGATATCCATCTCCTCTGTGTTTCTTTGTCCTATATTATAATTATTCTCCATAGCAAGACTTCTAAAACTTTTTCCATTCACAAATCCTTTTACCTTTTACCTATTTAGAAATTTTTATGTGACCCCCATACATGGGCATATAAAATAGGCATACAAATCAAACATTTATTGATAAATCATAATTTCATGATTTCATTCATTCAGTTATGAGACCCTATATACGGGTCATGCACCACAGTTTAAGAAGCTGGATTCTATATTACCTGGTTCTGTAGATTGCTGCCTTCCCCTTGCATCCTCCCATTTGATTAAGGAGAACATCAAGGTCTATTTGAGTCATATGAGTACTGTTGTGAATGTGATTACTAACATCACCTCCATCATCAACATTGTTATTATTGTTATTTATAATAATAATTGAATGACAGGCTATTTAATTTGGAAAAAGAAGTTTTGGGGGAATAATTTTCTTTTCTTTCTTTTTTTTAAAACATTTTTTCAATAATATTTTATTTTTCCCAAAACACATAAAGTAATTTTCATTTTTGTAAGATTCTATGGGAACAATTTTCTAATTGTACAGTGTTCTTTTCACTACAACAGTTGGTCTTTGCCATTCTAAGTGGATAGAATAAGCAGTTTCCTCCTTCATAAGGGCAGAGACCATCCATGTTCTCCAGGTGCTTGGTCCAATGCTTTTAAATCAGTAGTCACTTAATAAATGTTTATTAGTCTGACATTCTTGATGTTTAGTGATATGTAGGCTATTCCAAACGTTGCAGCTGCTATTTTAAGCTTAAATATGTTAAGGATAATAAGTTATTATTAGAATAATTAAGCTATAAGAAAAAGATATTAAAGCTTACAACTACATTTAAGACTTTTTGAGACACCCTTTGTATCATTAAATATACCCAAGTCACAAGTTTAAAATACAGATAATAAGCGAAAGACCAATATGAGTTGGAGTTGACAGAATCATAGCTTTAGTGCTATAAGAGCCTTGGAAATACTTAGTCCATCTCCCTCAGGGAAGGAAATGTGGTATCCTGGAAAATGTACTAAGTTTGAAATAAAATAAAGGGCATCAGTTTGAATCCTCACTCAGTGACTAAACATCAACTTAACCCTCAGAAAAGAAAAAAATGACTTGCCTAAAGTCACACAAATGCTTTTCATATTTATTAAGTGCCTACAGAACACAGTGCATAGAGCACTGGACTAGGAATCAGGAAGATTCATCTTCTTACATTCAAATATGGTCTCAGACACTTAGTAACTATGTAATCCCCAGCAAATCACTTATCCCTGTTTACTTCAGCTTTCTCGTTTGCAAAATGAACTGGAGAAGGAAATAGAAAACTACTTCAGTGTCTTTGCTGAGAAAACCCCAAAGAGGATCATGTAGAATATTAGTGATTGAAACAACTGAAAAACAATGAATGTGTGCAGACTCTGGGAATACAAATACTTATAGAACTGTCTAAGGTCTCACAAGTGATTTTATATTTCTGGGTCTCATTTCCATCTTCTTTAAAATTATAGGATTGGTCCCTCATTTTTCAGATGAAGAAGCAGAGGCCAAAAAAGATGAAATGATTTGCCAACAACACCCAGCAACATTGAGATTTTTTAGTCCTGTTCTCTAACACTAACACATACCATGTTGCTTCAAGGATTCAAGGAGATTGCCCTTGAAGGATGAATAAGATCTAGAAAACTGAAAAAGGGATGGAAACCTGGCAAGAATAGGGCACTCCAACTCTTAAAGATAGCAGAAAACAAGTGGGCAAACTCCAATAATTCAAAAAGAAAAATTGTGGGCGGTGGTGGAAGGAGAACAAAACATTAAACCTACCCTGAACCTGACATTCCCACCTACTTCCTCCGTTGTTGACTAATTTTTCCAGGTGGACTCTCTGCTCAACTCTAATATTATAAGAGGCTCTTCTACTTTGGCATGCCTACAGTGAGGATATGCAGAATAAACTGCATTTATGAAATGTTGATTGTCTGCAAACAGTCTTTCTGAATTTTTGAGTTTGTCCTTCACTTTCCTGCTTTTGATCCTAAGTTTTGAGGGACTATGAGAAAGAGGAAAGAAAATGTCCTCACAAAACAAAAACGGTATTTTCAGAATTCCACTCTGCTGCTTTCAGACTATTTCCATCAACCCTCTTATTCATTTTGATTTATTTCTATCCATAAGCAGACTAATGCTTTTCTATGCTTTTATTGTTCATCAAGAATAGGCCTTCTATTGGAGAAAAATAATGTCTCTACGACCACCACTTTGCTCAATGCAGATCTTCATTAATCTGCAGCCCCAGTACAGGCTTTTAGCAGCAAGCACTTTTGATGGGAATTGAATTTGATACTGCATTATGGTTGTAGGGCTTCTTACAATAGACTGTGTTCTTTTCTGTGTCTCTGCACAATCAGAGAGACCCAATTAAATAATTTGGTGCAATAATGGAGAACAAAAGAGTATGAGGGCTTAAAGTGAGGACTTCAGCATTTGCATTCTGCCTTTCCTATATCATGTTAATTAATTTGCCTCAAAACCAAAGGAAATAACACAATGAGAAACAGCAGAGCTCATCTACAACTTGGAGACCCTTTAAATGCAGATACCAGACCAAATCAACACTTAACAAAAGAACATTCTTTACATTTCCATAAGAAAAAATAAAGTTGCCTCTAATGCTAATGTTGAATGATCCTAAGATTAGGGTAAGAACAAATACAGTGATGCTTTTCTAGCCTTGGGGAAAATAAGATTTTATGAAAACTCAGATAAAAGTCATATGGTAACTTCTACAAGTAAAATTGATTTTTGTTTTTTTGTTTTTTGTTTTTTGTTTTTTTGTGTGGGGAAGAAGGAGGTCTGGACCTGTAAATTCCCAGAATGGAAACTCCTTTCACAATATAGATTGGCAACCTCTTTGAAATTTGTAGTTTAGAGAGTTTGCATGAGAGATAACGTGATTTGTTCAATGTCACCAGATAGTGATATCAGAAGCAATATTTGGACCCAGATTTTCTTGAAGCTAAGGTCAGTCTGCTGTCTACTGTATCACAGGCACCTCATAAGTAAATAGTATAACTCAATTAGGGCCCTTATAATGGATAAAACTAACTCATGTTTTTATGATCTATTGACCATATCAATGTTTCAAATAACATAATATAATATAACACAACATAATAATATTTTGGCAGCCTTCTCGAGGTTGTATAGAAAATGTCGGCATCCTCTCTTACCTGTGTGCTGAAGATAAATCTGCAAAAGAAGTTAAAAATTTTTTACTAAGGTCACATGGTAGTATGTGGCAAAGGTGGGAACTTGAGTCTTCTGACTCCAAATCCAATTATCTTTCTAGTATTTCTATAGCTCCTCTCGTTATTATTGTACCTGCTCTGGGAGATTCTCTCAACTCATATTTGTGCAGTTGCTACCTTAGACTCTAGGATAATCTTGAGGCCTTACATTCCTAAAAGCAAATAGCTTGAGAGCCCCCATCAATCTGTTTCCTCATCAATAATCAGCCAGGAGTTTCTATTATTTTTTAATAAAAGCATTTACGAACCAGCTATGCCCAGAGAAAGAACTCTGGGAGATGACTAAAAACCATTACATTGAATTCCCAATCCCTATATTTATGCCCACCTGCATTTTTGATTTCCTTCACAAGCTAATTGTACAATATTTCAGAGTCTGATTCTTTTTGTACAGCAAAATAACGTTTTGGTCATGTATACTTATTGTGTATCTAATTTATATTTTAATGTACTTAACATCTACTGGTCATCCTGCCATCTAGGGGAGGGGGTGGGGGGTAAGAGGTGAAAAATTGGAACAAGAGGTTTGGCAATTGTTAATGCTGTAAAGTTACCCATGCATATATCCTGTAAATAAAAGGCTATTAAATTAAAAATAAAAAAAATTAAAAAAAAAATAAAAGCATTTACTCAGATGGTATTGTTATGCCAAAGTTCCCTTTTAATGGGGTGACCAGTTCCTCCAATTGTCCTATTTCGTAATTCTGCCTTAGGCTATAACCGTCCCCTCTTAGTATTTGAGATAAAGGTTTTATAGACATTCCTTAATGTTTGACAAGATAAAGGTTTATCCATTTCAGATGTCATTAGAATATCAGTAATGTCATTGTTCTTGTTATTCCATAAAAAGCTTGCTGCCCCATACTCGGGGCTAGACTCTTTGAGATGATAGTCTCCTCTAGCCCTGGGATCAACATGGATGCATCGGTCCCAGTATTTCTCTCCATTTAATAAATTATTGAATTGGTCTCTAATCTCTGTCTTGCTCAGTTTCTTTGGCATTACAGTATAGCTCACGATGTAGCTACAAAACATTTCCCCCTGGAATGTGCTCTTCCATAAATACACTCAGTATCTGCAGGAAGAATGAACTTAACCAGAACATAATGATAATGAAGCATATGTGTAGGATACAAATATGGCAAAATCAATTTTAATTTCTAGGACTATAGGACCTTGAAGTCCCTTTTTTATTTTTTATTTTAATTTTATTTTTTAAATTCATGCAGCTCCCATGGGGAAGGATGCTTCCATTGAAATGATTGCTCAGTTGTATCTCCATAATCTGCTTCCTTCCATATATTGATTATCTTCTCTACTGTCAGAGATCATGGTCCTTGACGCCTCTTTCTCCTGGATTTTCTCTCTCTCAGTATCTATTTGGAGTATATCTCTCTGCTCCCTATCAGATACAATATCTCCCATTGATACAGTACCTATCTCCCTTCAAAGCTCTATGGCTGATGCGGGAGAGATAGAAGAGAAGAAAATTCTCTTTCCCTACTGAAGGGGTTGGTTAGAATCATTTCCATTCTGCAACATCTGAAAATTAGTTTAGGGCTTGCCTATTTAAAGTCTCCAAAGGCATAGCTAATTTGTTTGCTTAGCCAATTGAATTGTTCTCCCCTTGACCAAGAGAGCTATTTTCACCTCATAAAAGGACCATAGAGTTTTACATCTTATAATACATAACAACTTCATCATATTTTATAATTCCATTAAATGGAGGGGGGAAGGGAAATCACCTTTTCCCTCTCTTAAGTTATTATTACATCTGCTGCTACATCAACAGCTACTACTGCTTCTCCTCTTCCTCTTCCTCCTCCTTCTCTTCCTTCTCTTACTACTACTACCTCTATCACTACCACTACCACTACCACCATTGCCACCAGCACCACCACTGCTACAACTACTACTACTACTACTACTATTACTACTGCTGCTGCTGCTACTACTATTACTACTGCTACTACTACTATTACTACTACTACTACTACTGCTACTATTACTACTGCGGCTACTACTACTATTACTGTTAGTACTCCTATTCCTACTACTACTACTATTACTACTACTATTACTGCTTCTACTACTACTACCACTACTACTGCTACTGCTATTGCTACTACTGGTGCTGCTGCTACTAATGATGAGGAAACTCTGAAACTGTCCTTGACTTTTGGGGTAAGCCCTGAAACTCTCCTGACAGGGACCCACCCTTGGGACAGTTAAGTGGTTTCATTAAGGCTGGCCCAGCAGCCCTTTTTGAAGTGGCTAGAAACTGGAAAATGATTGGATTCCCATTAATTGGAGAATAGTTGAGTAAATTGTGGTATGTGAATGTTATGGAATATTATTGTTCTGTAAGAAATGACCAGCAGGATGAATACAGAGAGGCTTGGAGAGACTTATATGAACTGATACTGAGTGAAATGAGCAGAACCAGGATATCATTAAACACTTCAACAACAATACTGTATGAGGATGTATTCTGATGGAAGTGGATATCTTCGACAAAGAGAAGATCTAATTCGCTTCTAATTGATCAATGATGGACAGAATCAGCTACACCCAGAAAAGGAACACTGAGAAATGAGTGTAAACTGTTTGCATTTTTGTTTTTCTTCCCAGGTTATTTTTTACCTTCTGAATCCAATTCTTCCTGTGCAACAAGAGAACTGTTCAGTTCTGCACACATATATTGTATCTAAGATATACTATAACATATTTAACATGTATAAGACTGTCTGCCATCTAGGGGAGGGAGTGGAGGGAGGGAAGGGAAAAGTCGGGACAGAAATGAGTGCAAAGGATAATGTTGTAAAAAATTACCTATGCATATGTACTGTCAATAAAAAATTATTTAAAAAAAATTTTTTTTTTAAATTAAAAAAAAAAAGACTGGCCCAGGACCACTCCCTACTTAGCTCGAACTTAAGTAGTCTCATTTAGCTGGAGATCTGGACATGATATTTCTATTGAGTAGCTGGCTGCACCCTCTACTGAGTTGAAAATTAGCCCAGGACCACTCCTATTTAGCCCAAACTTAAGTGGTCTCATTCTACTGGAAATCAAGGCCCGGGGGCAGTAACATTGAAGTAATTTCATTCAATTGAAATGTCAGTCTCAAATTTCCTTTTTAAAGGCAATTTTGGAGCTCATTTCTTTGCAGAGGTCTAAAAGCAGGAATCATGCCATGCCAAGGGACCTCTCTTTGGCATAGCTGCCTGCAGGATCCCTGCCCTCTGTGAAGACATTCTCTTCTCAGCATTAATCCTCTTTATCTCTCTGCCAGGTCCTTTGTCAGGACCTTGCCACTGAAGAAGTCAGTCTCCTAGCAAAAGCTGACTTCTCAGTGCCAATAAACTTCTTTTTGCCAGTCTAATATTTTGGGTTTGTGAATTCTTTCATGTTGGACCTGAGCGGACCAAAGAGGGGTTCCCACAGCTCTTTGCACTGCCACTAACTGCTTCATTTGGTTCCCTAACCTCATCACTACTATTACTATTGCTACTACTGCTACTGCTACTACTACTTCTAATACTACTACCACTATAACTACTACTACTGCTACTATTACTGCTACTACTACTACCACTACTACTACTACTACTACTGCTGCTATTACTGCTACTATTACTACTACTGCTATTATTGCTACTGCTACTACTACTTCTACTACTACTACCACTACAACTATTACTACTGCTACTATTACTACTACTACTACTACTACTACTGCTGCTATTACTGCTACTATTACTACTACTGCTATTATTGCTACTGCTACTACTACTTCTACTACTACTACCACTACAACTATTACTACTGCTACTATTACTACTACTACTACTACTACTACTACTACTACTACTACTACTATTACTACTACTTCCACCACTACTATGTCTACCTCAACTTGGAATTTTATTTTAGTCAGAAGTTCCAACATAAAATTTGCCTCAGGATATGTGATTGAGTATATATGTGTGAGAGTGGGGGAAGGATGGGATATGTAGTGGTGAGATGGGTGTGGAGGGATGGATGAGTATTGAGACAGCAAAAGGGAAGACATCAAAGTGCTTGGGCAAGAACAAATGAGTGGAGGGTGAAATGATACTAGAAAGTCCCACTACCTTCCTGTCCAAAGGCACCATATTTATCTGATAATTCAGTTTTTATAAATGAAACCAATTTTAATATAGGGAAGGAAAAGGTAATGGAAAAGAATTCTGTTTTTTTTTTTTTTTTAAAGAGGGAAAAACTCATTTGTAAAGGGAAAGAATCCTTTTTAAATGTTCATCTTAGGTTTGTCTAAAATCAATTCTATCAGTAAAGTGCAATGTGTTGTTCAAGCATGTAGGTCTACCTCTATTAATAATTATAACAATGATGATTATAACAATAATAACTCACTTTTGTGTAATACTTACTTTAAGAATTGCAAAGCACTCAAGGAATCCTATGGGATAGATAGTGAAAGCATTATTATTCCCATTTTGCAATGAAGAAAACTGGGACTATGAGAATTCAAGTGAGTTGCCTATGATCACATAGCTAATGAGTGAATAAAGCAGGATCTTCTAATACGAATTCCACTATGAAAACCACTGTACTATAGGGCTTCCCATCAAAACAGAGAACTCTCCAAATTAATTCAATAAGTACTTACAAAGAACCTATTATTTTGGGGGCATTTTCCAAAGCACAGGGATGAAGACAAAAATGTAAGGAGTTCTCAAGGAACTTACTTTCTTCTGGGAGAAAACATGAAATGTTCACAGACTAGAGACAGATTTTGAAAATATTTAAATGTCAAAGAGAGGAGTTAATATTTTTCCTATGAGCAATATGGAGCCACCAATATTTCTTGAATAAAGAAATATTGAGATCAGACCTAAGCTTTAAGACTGAATTTACCAATATGGCAGTTATGTTGAAAAGGGCTTCTTAAACTTTTTGCATTTACAACCCTCCTTTTCTTCTTAATAGTATTTTATTTTCCCAGTTACATGCAAAGATAGTTTTCAACATTCATTTGTGTAAGATTTTGAGTTCTAAGTTTTTTTCCTCCCTCTCTTACTGCCCCCTCCCCAAGAGGGGCAAGTAATCTGATATAGGTTATACAGATATAATCATTTTAAACATATTTCCATATTTGTCATGTTGTGAAAGAAAAGTCAGACCAAAAGGGAAAAAACATGAGGAAAAAAAAGGGAACAAACAAACAAACAAACAAACAAAAAAGATGAAAACAGTATGCTTGATTTGCATTTAGTCTCCATTGTTCTCCCTCTGAATGCAAATGGCATTTTCCATCCCAAGTCTATTGGAATTATTTTAGGTCACCACATTTGTAACCCTTTTTTTAATCCAAGAAATTTTTATGTGACTGAGTATGTAGAATATAAAATAGTTATACAAATCAAATATTTGCAGAAAATAAATCATAAGAAGTAGATTTTAAAAATTCTTTGGAATATATAATTTAACCATTTATTAAAGAAAAACAAATGTCTGCAGTAATGAGATGGATGTACTTGTTTATTTTTACATAAAGAATTAATTGTGCTGAGTGAAGTGAGCAGAACCAAGAAAATATACACAGCAACAACAAGATTATGTGATTATCAACTGTGAAGGACTTGGTTCTTCTCAACAATGCAATGATTAAAGGTAATTTCAATAGATTTAGGATGAAAAATGCCATCCGCATCTAGAGAGAGAATTTTGGAGACTGAGGGTGCATCAAAGCATACTAGTTTCACGTTTTTGTTTGTTTGTTTTTCTTGATTTTCTCCCTTTTGGTCTGATTTTTCTTGCATGACATGACAAATATAGAAATATGTTTAAAAGAATTTTAACCTATATCAGATTGTTTGTTGTCTTGGAGAGGGGGAAAGTAAGAGAGAAAAATTTGGAACACAAAGTTCTACAAAAATGAACGTCAAAAACTATCTTTACATGAATTCGGAAAAAATAAAACAGTACTGAATTTTTTTTAAAAAAAAGAATTAGATCTTGGTGTATATGTGATACATTTTATTGCTGCCAATTTTTTTGTGATCCCCACATTCAGTTATATGACCCCAAATGTGGTCACAACCCACAGTTTGAAAAGCTTTGGTGTAGAGGATATCTTGGAGAGAGGGAAATGAATCAAGAGGTTATTGAAATAGTGCAAGTGAGAAGAACATGAACTATGGTGATGACTTTGGGATTAGAGAGAAAGGAATGGTTATGATGGATGTAGTGAAGGTATAATCAAACAAAACTAAGGAACTGATTGGATGGGGGAGGTAGTAATAGGGAGTAAAGCACTGGGGTTTATTCTGAAGATATTTCCCCTATTGCCCGTAGTTCTTATAACATCATGGTGGTCAGACATCTCTATCATCTTTTTTTTTTTTTTTTTTTTTTTTTTTGTCCTCAGAGCAGTTGTTAACATTTTTTTTTTTTTAATTTAATAGCCTTTTATTTACAGGATATATACATGGGTAACTTTACAGCATTAACAATTGCCAAACCTCTTGTTCCAATTTTTCACCTCTTACCCCCCCTACCCCCTCCCCTAAATGGCAGGATGACCAGTAGATGTTAAATATATTAAAATATAACTTAGATACACAATAAGTATACATGACCAAAACATTATTTTGCTGTACAAAAAGAATCAGACTCTGAATTATTGTACAATTAGCTTGTGAAGGAAATCAAAAATGCAGGTGTGCATAAATATAGGGATCGGAATTCAATGTAATGGTTTTAGTCATCTCCCAGAGTTCTTTTCTGGGTATAGCTAGTTCAGTTCATTACTGCTCCATTAGAAATGATTTGGTTGATCTCGTTGCTGAGGATGGCCTGATCCATCAGAACTGGTCATCATCTAGTATTGTTGAAGTATATAATGATCTCCTGGTCCTGCTCATTTCACTCAGCATCAGTTCGTGTAAGTCTCTCCAGGCCTTTCTGAAATCATCCTGTTGGTCATTTCTTACAGAACAGTAATATTCCATAATTTTCATATACCACAATTTATTCAGCCATTCTCCAACTGATGGACATCCATTCAGTTTCCAGTTTCTAGCCACTACAAAAAGGGCTGCCACAAACATTCGTGCACATACAGGTCCCTTTCCCTTCTTTATAATCTCTTTGGGATATAATCCCAGTAGTAACACTGCTGGATCAAAGGGTATGCACAGTTTGATAACTTTTTGAGCATAGTTCCAAACTACTCTCCAAAATGGTTGGATTCGTTCACAACTCCACCAACAATGAATTAATGTCCCAGTTTTCCCACATCCCCTCCAACAATCATCATTATTTTTTCCTGTCATCTTAGCCAATCTGACAGGTGTGTAGTGGTATCTTAGAGTCAGACATCTCTATCATCACTAGGAGCTAAACTGACCCAGGAGCCAGGTTTTCTATCTGCTTCTTCTTTCTGAAAGCTTTTTCTAGTTTATTTACTATTTTGACCTGGACCTGGCTCTTATTTAATCTTTCCACTGACACAAGGTATAAATTAAATAAATTCTATTCTGGTTTATTATCACAACAATAATGACTAGAATTTCCCTCAGTCGTTGATATTATTTACCAATAAGATAGTTGGAGAGGAGGAAAGGTAGAGAGAAGGAAGTGAGAACAGGAGGACTGACAAAAACATGATCCCAACCTCCCAATGGGGAAATGGAGACTACTATTTTTATAGGAGGGGAGTTTTGTTCCAAAGTAGATTATTTATTTTTTTTTCCTGATTGAAGCATATTTTTTAATAATAATTTTTTTATTTTCAAATTATATGAAAAAAATAGTTTTCAACATTTACCCTTGCAAAACCTTGTGTTCCAAATTTTTCTTCCTCCCTTATTCCAACTCCCTCCCCTAGGCAGCAAGTAATCTATGTTAAACATGTGCAGTTCTACTATACACATTTCCACATTTATCATGCTAAACTTGTTTATCTATTATAAATAGATATGAAGAAATTAGTTTCATTCTTGTTGAATACTTAGCATTCGGCACTTTGTGTGGCACATAGTAGGTACTTAATACATACTTACTGATCAAATGAATGAAAGATGGCTTTCTATGAAGAAATAATAGTGATGAGGAATTTCTAAAACTAAAAAGAATTAAGTATTAAATTCATTTATAGTGTGTGGTTTTGTTTTGCCTTTAGTATGGACTTGTGATTTCATTTGTGTTGAGGAATTCCTCGTTTGGAATTTTCCTACTCTAAAACAGATGAGCAATAGTTCTTTATCTTGTCTTTTTAATGGAGTTGCCTAGATGCATGGAAAGTTTAAGTGAATTGCCCATAGTCACATAATGAGTACATGACAGAGAAAGGATCCTCATGCCATACTTTTTTCAGTTTAAAACAAACAAATAAAAAATCCTAAATATCAGGAAAGTTGTTTTATAGCACATTGACAAAAGTAGAAAAATATTGACCATCTTGACCACCAATGGAAGCTTTCTATATGTTTTAGTGGGGATTTCATAACATGTCTAAATTATGTTTCCTGAACTTAATTTTAGTGGAAATATTTCTCACCCCATGCCCCTGCAGCAAATCTGTGTCATCATTTTGTTGTATGAGATAAATAAGCAAGAATCAGAAGGAATTTATACAAAGTAGGCTCTTCTAAATGTTTATTGAATTGTCTTGAACTGAACTGAATTAATTGAATTCATAGTCACAGAATATGTTTTTCCTCTTTGGGTGGCATTTTTCTTAGATTTTAATTTCCCTCCCTCAATTACATGAATAAAAATATAATTGCAGGAAATTGTTATTTGTCCTTCATTCTTGAAGAGGACAATGATATCAGGGAGATGATGCCATGATATGTAAGTGAAGTGGATTTAACTGAAGGAGGACTTGCAAGGTCACCTGCCTCACTTTTTCTTCTGAAGTCATCTTGGGCCCAGTGGCCAGATATAGATCAAGAGGACTGGAGATAGCCCTGGATAGAGTGAGAAACTTTGGCCTTTTTAAACCAAGGTCTTTAACAGGTCTCAGTTTGACTAGTCAACACCCAAATAGAAAGTAAGGCTAGGTAAGAATTGAGGCAGAGAATGGCTTCTTTTACCTAGTCAAAAAAAAAAAATCATTCTGAGAGGGAAAGAACTTCAGTGTTTCTGGCCAAAACACAAACAATTACTATTTACATTCACTCTTGGGTTCCAAATAATTGCGTCACCTTCCTGAATTATAGGAGACTTTAGGAAGGAAGGCATAGTGTCAAGGGAGGGGTTAACTCCACCATACTCTTTTGTACTCAGGCCATTGATAAACTGAAGACTATCTCTATGTAGATTATTCCCAGTTCAAAATATTTATCCCTATTCTTTGTGCTGAGAGCCAGTCCCATGTCACCCATTAGCTTTTTCACATTTCCAACTGAATGCCCCAAGAGCATTTTAAACTCAATCATTTCAAAATAGAATCAATTATCCCTTCAGTCTCACCTGAAAAAAACCGACATTCTTCTTCCTATATTTCCTGTTTCTGTTGAGGGAGCTATCTTTCTATTGGCTTGAGTAAGCCTCAACACTTCAATCTCAAATTTCATAACTGATTAGCTGCCAGATTTTGTCAATTCTGCCTCTACAACATTTCTTACTTCCATTCCCTTCTTTCCATTTTCATAGTCACTGATGTAGATTGGGGTCTCATTCTAATAGGTATCCTTTCTTCAAACCTCTGGTCTCCCTAATGTATTCCCTTACATTGATCAATAAGATATTCCTAAAACACAAATCTGACTATGTCACTGCCCTTCTTAAAGAGCTTCAGAGATTCTCTCAGAGGTTTTTCTCAATTAATTAATTAATTTTTGCTGAGGCTCTTGGGGTTAAGTGACTTGACCAGGGTCACACAGCTAGGAAGTGTTAAGTGTCTGAGGTCAAATTTGAACTCAGGTCCTCCCCCTAGCCGCCCCCCTCCCCATGCTCATTTTGTAAGAACAATCAGAATTGCAAAGTGTGAGTTACCCCCAACTCTCATGTATTTGTCATATTAATCAAAGCAACGATGCATTCCTTGTCTTTCAAAAATATGCTCAATCATGATTATTCTTTTCAAATTTAATAAATAATTATTGCCCACTATAAGCAGGGTATTGTGCCAGGTATCTAGATATAAAAATGGAAAATCATATAATTTCTGCCCTCAAGAAGCTTAACATCTAATGGATCAAAAGGATGTAATAAAAGTTGTAGACATAATACAAACTAGAAAGTGCTAAGTAGGTAGAAGGGAGCGATCGGAGATTGGGGAGGGAGTTCATTTCCAGCTGTTATTAATTTTCATAACATCCCAGAGACAAAAGGTTTGTGTTATTAGAGATAGGAACGGGCAAGTGTTAGCGCCTAAGTGACTTTTCTGAGCTTCTTCCATAGCGGAGATGGCCCTGCTGGGTTCTCAGACAAACGTTCTACCCCTCGGGCTATCTACTTCTATCGGATTCTGCGAGTTGGTTACTCTCCGCACTAGGAGCCTGGATAGACTCCAGGATAGAGTAGAGCCATTATTACTTATCGGGCCATTTGGGAGCCCTTGCAAGCTATCGTTATTAGTGCTGTCCATTTTGGTGGTTCTTCAGCCCATAATTGAAATAAACGAGGCATGCCGTTGTTACATTACATTTCTGATTTCCTCATGAGAGGATGAAAACAGATGAATGTGGAATGGTTTGCTCAGAACTCCTTAAATGCCTTCCCATAAGTTACACTGCAGGGGGGAAAAGTAGGCAGAATCTGCATTTCCTTATATTCTCAATTAATTCAGTCTAAAAGTATCACTCTTATTCAGCAGCAGTTAAAATAGGCTGTGATGAGAGCATGACAATTTTCAGCTAAACTAGAGGATAATTAGAAATGCCCTGTAGCAGGCAAGTCAGTGCTTCAATTTATTTGCTGTTTATTACCAAGTCCCTGCCCCTTGGGTGTAATGACTGTAAAGCAGCACCTGCAACTTCCCCGGGTTTGATTTAGTGCCGTAAATGGTGCTCAGAGAGTAGATTAAGCTGGAATGTGATCAAACCTTATTTGCAATCCGATTATACAAACTGCTCCTTGCACTGACCAGATTGAAGTAATTTCCCTATAGAAACGTTACACTCACTTTGGTGTAAAAATGATTAACATTTGCTGACTGTAGGTCAGCCTTTCACTTCCAGTGTAATCCTTTATCAGGCAATGTGCCCATCTTTTTTCTTATGTTTGTCACATCCACGGACTGCGCGGTATTTAACCAATGCATATCATCAAGACCCAATTTGGGAAAATTCTAAGTCACCTCACAGATTTTTTTGATGATGAATGATTACAATAAATAAGCATTCCCTCCCCCCATAAGCAGATTAATCATATGGGTTACCTCCCTCCACCCACACCCCATGTTGATTGTTCAATGTTATTGACTTGCTTAATGGTCTAATAGAGAACTCTTATGGACCACCAAAGAAATTTCCATATTCTCTTGGAAAAGGCGATTGAGGTACTTAAAAGGAAGTAGTCTACAATTACTGCAGGCACCTTAGATGGTTATGATTTATGAGCACCTGCATGAATCATTGAGCCTTCCTGTATTTCTTTCAAAAAGTGTTTAAATATTGACTGCCACTTTGACTGCCTTTCTCTCTTAAATAATTATCAACATAAGACTTTTGGGTTCCTAATAGTCTCTCCCTCTTTCTCTCTGTCTGTCTCTCTCTCTTCTATCTCTTCTCTCTCTCTCTCTCTCTCTCTCTCTCTGTTTTTCTCTCTCCCCTCTCTCTGTCTCCTCTCTCTTCTATCTCTTCTCTCTCTCTGTCTTTCCTCCTCTCTTTCTTCTCTCTCTCTCTCTCTCTCTCTCGCTTTCCTCTCCCTCCATCTCTGTCTCTCACCCCCCCCCCCATTTTACTTTTAAAATTTTTGTATCATATGAGGGTTCTTGGATATGCAAACAGTTTCTTCTACAATTAGCCCCTGGTAATGAAATGCAACCAAAGACACGCTCAACACTGAAAGCATACACTTGGCTCTCCACATATTTTTGTGACAATCAAAGAAATATTTGAGTCTGAAATTCATTATCATAGCCTCACTCCAATACCCGCAATAACATGTTTTGTTGTACAACATATTTAAGCTGATTTTCTTCAGACATTTTAGGCTTAACCCTTTGAAGACTATGAACATAATATAAATATCTTCCCAGGCTTTGACTGAGGAAATTGAAAAATGCCAGGGCATTGCAGGTTAATTGTCTGGGGGCTGGGGCAGGGGGAGAGGGATGCATTTCTAAGTGGTTTTAAAAAGATGCAGCAGCATTGAGTAAAAAGAGGCAGATCCAGGAAAATTCCTAGTCTATAATTTGGGTTTTGTTTCTTTCTTTTTTGAAGGAGGGTAAAAATCCAAATACTATCAATTGCAAAAGAAGAGCACAGGTGCTGATTTAAAGGATGGGTTTCCTTTTATGTGTCCTTCCTGATATAAAATGCCATTTGGATTTCTCAAGGTCAGGAAGATGCAGGGGAACAAAACCCATGTCATTTTCTGTCATATGGCTGCTCTTATTTAGAATTGACAGTACATACAATACATAGGAAATGACATCAGGTACTACAGGACTCAGTTCCTGCTCCAGTTAACAAGGTCTGTACTTTCTTCCTTCTGTCCTTTCCAGAGCTCAGAGGGCATTTGGGAGAATAAGTGTATAGTTACTCAGGGCCAATCCTGATCCATTCCAAATGTTGTGTGCGTTTGAAAGTGTGTATATGTATTCTCTAATAATGAACCACTAAAAGGCTAACATATCAAAAGCTAGGAAAATGCCACCTGATTATATCTACAATCTGTGAGCTTCCCTGTAGTTTATAAAGGAAATGCTCTATTATGAAATGTGAGAAAGAACATGGTTTGATTAAAATAAAGTTAAAAGGGATAGATTAACACTTCATGATTGAAATTAATTCTGCTTGTTAATTCTTAAGAAAAAAATCTCAGCCCATTTGCTTTTGAATTCTGACAATTCTGACAAATAAGACCCATAATATATGCAATACAGGGCCCTCTTGAAGCCCCATCTGTGTTTATAGATCATGCCCCCGGCACCCCAATGTGGTCAAAGACTTTGGTCATCTTTTAAATCATTATTGTTTGCTATCTGAATCCTGTCACTGTATATTTAGTCCTATGAAAAGAAATGTATTAGAACAGCAGAAGTAAAGTTTATTTTATCCTTTTGACCACTGGTACAATAAAATTTTTATTGTTTCCAAGGCAAAAGGGAAGATCAGTATAGAGGAGAAGACTATGAACTTGTGTGCTACTTTCAGCATCTAATACTATTGTCTAATTTTGATGTTTAGTCTGGCTCTCCTATTTAGTGGAATGTGGCTTTTGCTCAGCATCCCTGCATGAAATGAAGGCTGATAATCACAAGTGTCCTGGAATGGAAACAACCAGCACTAGAGCAAAGTAAATGCAAATATTGAAAACAAGTGAAGTTAAAAAGTAAAAAGCCATAACTAACAAATTGCAACTTTTTTTTTCTCTTCAAATTCTCCTCCCTCACATCAGTCTTCTATTCATCTTCATCTAATGACTACCATTCTTTTTAAGGGAGATCTTAGTATTTGTACCTGTTATCCTTATCCTTAGCTAAAGAGATCTCTTCAGGAAAGAACTATATGTTTAGAATTGAGAAAGAAAAATGGTAATATGTATCAATGTTCATCCTGGAAAAAGCATTATTCCGGGTTCCTTCCTAAAAAACTCCTACTTGCTCAAATGCTACATGAATGTTTTCTTTAGAATTATTGGTTTATTTGCTAATTACCTCATCTTCAGAGAGAAAACAAAGATGACAATATCTTAAATTTGTCTCAAATATGACAACTGTAAAAATGTTCAACTAGCTTGTCTCTACTGGCAGAAATGAAACATCTTTGCATTAAATGGTAGAAAGGGTCTGTTTCTACTACAAAGAAACATCCCTCAGGGCCTCTTGGTTCATGTTATAAGTTTTGCAAAGTGTGCTGGACTGGATAATTTTGTAATACCACATTAAAAATAAATGGCACATGTGTCTTTCTCCACTAATAAGATCTTGTAGTAAAATGTTACAAAAGTCACTGTTTGGGGACAGTACTTATGAATTATTCCAAACAGTCTAGGGTGTGATACAGTCTGACTAACATGATTAGTGTGTATGCTATTTGAAATGTTGCACCTATCCTCACCAAGAGAACGTTTCCTACAACGAAACTTTAAAAAAAAAAAAAAAGTTGGTTTTTTTTTTTTTCATTTTAAAGATTACTTATATTGATGCTTTATCAATTTTTGGATCTCTTTGCCTCTTTGCCTTATGTGATTGTTGTGAATTAGTATGGACTGCCTCTGCTCTCTTAACACTCCTGGATAATCACAAAGGAACATTCAATAGTAATTTCTCTCACTGGTTGAAATATGGCTTCAATCTGTGCATCTGTGTTGACGGGGCATCTAAGGGAATGGATTGGTCTTACTTTGAACATAAACTTTCGATTAGGTCCCTTATAAACTCTGAAGAGAACACTGAATCCATACTGGGAGTTGCTCCAATAAAGTACTTTGGCCTCCATCTCATTTTTTGAGCCCCTGTCTCTCCTGTGACAGCCAATATGTGAACAATAACAAAATTTATAAAACATTTTGCACATAAATAGCAAGTGTAATTTTTTCCCCTTGATAACCCAGGGCTGGCTCATAATTTTTCATAGCTAGTCCAGATTCCTCACTGAGAAAAAGCAGCACTAAGGAACAGGGGCTGATTTTAGGGAATGAAACATTACTGCTTTTTGCCATTTGTTTTTCTTAGGGGTATAACTTGATGTAGCTAGATGTGTCATATCAGCGTATCAACCAAGGCTCATAGAGAATTATGTGAAAAAAAAAAAGGAAAATGGAGAAGATGAGCAATTGTTTTGATGTTATAGGATTTAAGGAAAGGTAAGACCTAGTCTGAAGTGAGACTCAGTCTGACTTCTTAGTTGGCTTAATACCATGCAGCTTTTTTCACATGTCATGAGTTAACACACAGTCTAATGAAAGAAAAACAGTCACCCAAACACTGACAGAAGTGCAAAACCATATTTTCTTTTAATCTCTGGACAATCCTTACTATGAAAATTCTTCCAAACAAGCAGCATGGGTGTTTTCTTATTTCCCAGTATCACAGAGAATGTGGTAATATGGTCTCCGGTATAATATATAATTAAATGCAGGTGGCCCTAAACCTCTGCAAATTCTGTTTACCTGCTTCAGAATGGAAGAGTTTTTAGGAATGACTTCAAAAACTCTTCTTTTAACTTTTCCACCAGAAAGCTTAGTTTTCCCCTGAGGTTTCCATGTGGTTTTCCTTTAACCACAGTTGTAGATTTTGTTTTGCTTGCTGCACATTTAAATCTCTGCGGTACATAGGCAAGTATGTAGATGTATGTGTATGACCCTAATTTTGGTGCTTACTATAGAATTTCTGTTGCAATCGCATTTTAATCCTGCAACCGAGCTTTTGATAATTCTTTGAAAAGTGATTACCCTGGGCTAGTTACCCCAACCAGTGTTTCTGAATGGAAATTTGACCCTCCCTTGTGATTGTGATACATAATGGAATAAAAAGGACACATTGGGTGGCAGATTTACTCTGAAGGTTTTAAGACACCTCAGTAATGCTTTTACTAGCGGGGAAACTGAGTTGGCTTTTTAAAAGCCAATTTGAAGATTAAATCTAAAGTGCTTATTGTGATTTTTCTCTTTGTTTTAAAATTCCCTTTTTAGTAATCAGAAAATCTTGAAAGTCCCTGGTGTTGTAACTAATGAGATCATTTGGCAACGCAGGACAAAATGCAATCTTTGAGGTGAAGTGAGAGGCATCAAATAATGTGGCAGAAAGAGTATTTGACTTAAAATTTCGGGACTGAATTCATAATCAGCAGAGTGCTATCTCTTTTGGAATATATCTTGCATACAGCTTTATGGGGCCATTTATCAGGGAGAGTCACAATAATGGCAAACACTAAGGTTTTTATTTTAAATTAGATTTTTGTGATTTGATGCTAATGGGATTGAAAGCACCAGCCTCAGCTAGGCACCCTGTGACAGCAGACACTAGATAGGCTTCCTTTCACTGGGCAACAGCTCTGCCAGTTTAGTGCCCTTTTCCCTTAGTTCTCATCTCTGTTTTTCCATCCTTGATGGCGTTTCTGAAACATGAACTTGTCATGCTCCCATATAAATTACTTTTCCCCTCTTGCCAGTAGTGAGGCTCTGGAGTATTTAGAGAAGAGATGTGGATCAGGATATGAAAACTCTGTTGTTAATATCACTGAGATTACAGCAAGAGCTGAGATAGAGATAGGAAACTTCCTCTGGCTGCTAAGTTTAAAGGAAATTCTGTAGCTGGGGACTGAGAGAACAAGGCACAGGTTCACAGATTTAAAATAAAATGGACTTTGGTCCACCATTGGTGCTCATCTGGTCCAAACTCCTCATTTTACAAATGAGGAATTAATATTAAAGATAATAACTAATATTTATATGGAATTTTAAGGTTTCAAAAAGATTTTATATATTTTATTTCTTCTGATCCTCACAGCAGTTCTCTATGTAGGTACTATTATTATCCCTACTTAATAGATGAGAAAACTGAGGTAGACATAGGTTAAATGGCCTGTCCAAGATCACACACCTAGTAAGTGTCTGAGGTGGAATACGAACTCAGGTTTTCCTGACTCCATCCCTTGCACTCTGTGATTCATCTTGGCTAAGTGACTTGCACAGTTATATAGGTCATAAGTGGAGGAGAAGGGATTATTTAAACTCAGGTACTCTGTTTCCAATTTCAACAATCTCCATTGCACTCACAATTCCTCTCATTGCTTGAAGGATAAATGCAATGAAAACTAATCAAGTAGTGTCAAGCAATGCCAATTTGCAGAATAATTGAAAAAAAACAAACAAACTATGATTCTGCAAAAATTTCCATTCCTGTTTCCATCCATGCCAGTGCTCCCAGTCAACAGAACATCAGGGCAGGTTGTAGCTTGATAGCTCACTCACCAAGATAAAGTCCCCAGAAAATATGTCTAAAAGGAAATAGAAAAGAAACCCATTTGGAGCCAACCTGACTTACCTGAGGCTGTGGTGAAGTGATATAAGGTAAGCAGCAAAACCCTAACATTTTAACACTATGTTCTTTCTTCTCATTTTTTACAAGACACACAAAATGAAGTGAAAAATGTTGTTTAGGGCCCTAAAGAGCCAATTCTCAATTACCTGCATCCACTGTCAGTTTCATTTGGCTATTAAATGAATCATGCAATTATTCTTCCAGCAGATTATTTCCCTAATTATATTTTTTTTCTCAAGCTAACATTGACAGTTGTTGTTTTTTTTTTTTTTTTTTTTTTTTTTTTTTCTTAATGGTGGAAGTAAAAAGAAGAGAAGATGATCTGGAACAGAAGTTTTTAGTCTGGGATCCATGAATTCAAAAATTTTTTTGTGAGGTCCAGAAGCTTCATCAGATTTTCAAAGGGCTCAATCACACACACACACACACACACACACACACACACACACACACACAAGTCAAGAATCCCTGATCTAGAAGTTATTTTAAATTTTAAAAATTTTAAGCCATTGGTGGCTTAAGAAATTTATTGTAATTTGTATGGGGTATGCCCCACAATATGACTGCACTTAGGTTAGGCACTCTTAACTGATATATGGCAAATCTGGGATTGATTGCATCTCTCTGAGTTGCTCTTAAAGGTTCCAGAGGAGCTTGAACAGTTCCCTGGGTGTTTCCTGTGCTATTCTTTAATACTACAGTGAACAGCTATGGGCAACAGAGGGGCAGTTTGATTGGCTGTCTATAGTCACAGTGATCTGATCTGATTTTGATTCAATTCAACCTATCAAATACTTATTGAACATTTTGTATGTGCAAGGCAAGAGGCAGCTTGCTACAGTGGTATAAAGAAAGGGATGGCCTTGAGATCAATAAAACCTGAGTTCAGAATTCATCTTTGATACATTTTAGCTGTCAATTATCCTCTTAGTGCTTCAGTTTAAAAAAAGAGGTCCCATTTTTATTTCATTTCTACAAGACATTATTTCTGAATATGTTCCTCTTCTCTTCTATCCAGAAAACTAAAAAGAGAAAAGAAAGAGAAATAAACAGTTCAGTAAATCCAAACAACATATTGTCCATGTCTGACAGTATTTGATATTCCACGCTTATAATTCCCTACTTTTATATTAAAGGGAGGAAGGTATGTTTTCCTAGCTCTTCCCAAAACTTAAGCCTGGTCTAATGTTAAATGAATCACACAATTAATATTCCAACAGATTATTATTTACAATGCTATGTCCTAGTTTTTGGTTCTTTCTTTTTTAAATCACTTATCTTGTTTTTCCTGGTTCTGTTTACTTCACTCTGCATCTGATCATCTAAGAATTCCCATACTTCTCTGAATTCTTTAAGACTATATTTTATTTGTTGATCTGCATACTAGAGTTCCTTTCATTGATAAGATCAGAGATTGGGACCCTTCTTCCCTACTCCTCCAAAAATGAAACAAAAATATCTTATTTTTTTCCCTTGGGAAGTTTATAATCTAATATGGAGAAATATATGTATTAAAAAATATATTACCTAGCACAAAAGGCTGTTCACTAAAGGGATTAAGGATGTTTCAAGAAGCAAATGCCTTGAAGGACAAAAGAGATATCACCATGAAAAGATGTTATTGTAATTGTATCTAAGTCTTCATGACCCCATTTGGGACTTTCTTGGCAAAGATATTGGACTGGTTTGTAATTTCTTTCTCTAGCTCATTTTATAGAGGCAAATAGGGTTAAATGACTTGCCCAGTCACACAATTAGTATCTGAGGCTGAATTTAAACTTGAGTCCTCCTGACTCCAGAGCCAGTACTTTATCCAATGTGCCACCTTGCTACCCCCAGGGAAAGAGGTAGAGGGAATGCATTCCAAGCATGAGAATGGCTGGCTTGCAGAAGCACACAGAGAGGGAGCAATGAGATCAGGAAATCACAACCAGTATGACCAGAATTTAGAGCAGAATAAAGTGAATAGACTTCTAGAGCTGGATTCAGAAGATCTAGCTTCACAACCCATTTCAGATATTTATTGTCAGTTCAATTTTTTAGGTCTTAGTTCATCATCTCTAAAATGGAAGGCAGGCTTAAATGTCCAAATCTATGATGATAAAGAAAGAAGGTTATAAAGGGAGGTCAGAGGCAGGCTAGAAGTCCTTCAAATAACAATGATAATAACAATTATTATATGGTACTTACTATGTGCAGTCACTGTGCTAAGTACTTTACCATTATTATCTTATTTGACCCTCACAACAACTTATACCCAATTTTCAGACAAAGAAACTGAGGTAATAAAGGTCATACAGATTGTAAATTTCTGAGATTGTATTAGAAGTACACTTATCCCATTTAAGTTGCAGGAGTGTGCAGCAGCTCTGCAACCTTGAAAATCCATGTAAAATATTTTGGCTCTCCTTTTATGCCAGAGAAGAATTCTGAATTACTATGGTATTAAAAAGCAAAATATGTTGATAGTATATAATACTATGTATATACTTTATGCATTTCTGAGTTTCTAATTTTTTTTCTCTATCATCTGCTGGCTTTCACGTGTCATTTACATTTGCAATTTCTGCAAACCTCCCCCCTCCCCAAATTTTCATTTCATTTCTTATGCTGACCTGTGATGTATCAAAACTGCAAAGGGAAAAGTGGTGATGTAGAAAGGATAACTGAACTCAGATCTTCCTGATTCCAGGCCCAGCACTTCAGTTACTTTCAAATATAGCCTTAGGGAGTTTCAATTTTATAGTATAGGCAATAGGGAATCACTCAAGGTTTTGAGCTGGGAAATAACTTGATCAGACCTGTACATTAAGAAGATTACTCTAAAAAGAACTGTGAAGGATGAATTGAAGGGTGAAAAGACAGGAGACAGGGAGATCGGTTAGGAAGCTATTGCAATGGTCCAGACAAGACTCAATGAAAATCTGAACTAAGTTAGGAGTGGAAATAGTAGAGTAGAAGTAGAGTAGTAGAGTAGAAAGGAGGAGAAGAGATTAGATTTTATAAGATTTGACAATTGATTAGATGTGCTGTGGGTAAAAGAGAAAGATTGGATCAAATGTGACCTCAGGTTTGAAATCTGGGTGACTGAAGAAAGTTAGATTTATCCACAAAAATGAGTTTAAAAAGGGAGGTGGGTTTTGGAGAGATAAGTTAATTCTTAGACATGCTAAATTGTGATGCTGGTGTGGTGTTTAGGTGGAGATATCTGGGTAGCACTTAGAAATTCAGGATTGGACCTCAGTGAAAGGGACAGCACTAGAGAGCTTGTATATCATCTATATAGAGAAAGTTATTAAAACCATGAGAGATGAGACTGCTAATGAGAGTATATACAGAGAGAAGATAAAAGAGTTAAAGACAGAGCTTTCACTCACATGTGCAAAAAATGTTTGTAGCAACTCTTTTTGTGGTAACAAGGAACTGGAAATTGAGGGGATGCCCATCAGTTGGGGAATGGATGAATAAGTTATGGTATATATGAATATAATGGAATATTGTTGTATAAGAAATGATGAGCAGGCAGATTTCAGAAAATCCTGGAAAGACTTATAGTAACTGATGCTGAGTGAAGTGAGCAGAACCAGAGAACATTGTATTAGTAACAGCAAGATAGTCAATGAACAATTATATTAGACTTAGCTTTTCCCGGCAATAGAGTGATCCAAGATGATAGAAAATTCCACCCATATCCAGAGAAAGAATTATGAAGACTGACAGCAGATAAAAGCATACTATTTCCATTTTTTTGTTTTTTTCTTTCTTGTAGTTTTCCCTTTTTTGTTCTATTTTTTTCACAACATGACTAATATGGGAATATGTTTAAAAAGATTATATGTGTATAATCTGTATCAAGTTGTTTGTTGTCCTGGAAAGGGGAGGCGGGCAAGGGGAAAAAAACCCTCAAAATATTACAAAAATTAATATTGAAAACTTTCTTTCCATGTAATTGGAAAAAATAGAATACTAATAAGTAGGGGGAAAAAAAAGAACAGTCTTGGATGATATCTTACGTTTAGGATGTAGGAGGAAGAGGGGAATTCATGAACAACATGAGGGGGTAGTCAGAAAGGCAGGAGAAGAAGGATTGAATACCTTCAAGGAAAGAGAGAGCATAGAGAAAGAAGTGGCCAACAATGTCAAATGTGCCAGACTGTTAAAAGAGGATAAAGACTGAGAAAAGTTAGACAGGTTAGACAGACTGAGTCAGACAGGTAAGATTTTCAATGACCTTGGATAGAAAACAGTCTCAACAAAGTGGAGGCCCAATGTAGTCTATTGGTAAGAGGATCAAGTCTGGGAGTAGCAGAATATTTAGATCACTATAGGTAACTCACTTACCTCTTATGCCTCTTGGTAGCTCTCTAAGAGTATTGACCTGCATTGATAGAGAGAGTTGCCTTACTTGTATGTTCCCTTTACCAATGAAATAACCTTCATAAAGTTTTGTCTTCCCCCTTTCCATTCTAGAGATAGAACACAAAGGTAAAAGAATGACCAGCAAGTTTCAAAATAAAAGGAAAGGTTATTTGAACTACTCCAAGGTCTATATCCTAATCAGATTTCCATGTTACCATGAAATAACTTTTTTAGGCACATTGTTTATAATACCTCAAACACTTTCAGTTCCAAAATTTGCAAATGATGAATTCCTCTCCCTCATCTCCATTATTTTGCAATAAAAATGGCTTAAGGAATCTTGCTGAAATTTTTGGGGAAGAGCTAGATTTTTAAATCTGAAATGGGTGTCAACATTGGAAAAAAATTGTATATAATTCTTTTTCACTCTAATTTTGCTAAGCACTCAGCATTAGTGCCTTGCACACAGTTGGCATTTTATCCATGTTTGCTAAATTGTATGATGCTAAATTGTCTGGCTCCTTTCTCCTCTTTAAATATTTCTCTTCTTCTTTTGACTCTTTCCTCTTCCCCCACACATGTGCTTAACCCTGTACATACTCACTATTCCAAATGCCCTTCTTCCCTATGCAACTACTTATCTTTTTCCTATGCTGGGTGACAGCTAGCTGATCTGAATAAACTGATAATGATACATTACACGCCTACTTTGCTTTACAGTTAAATAACAATTTTTCATACATTATCTCATTTGATTCTCCCAGTCACTCTGTATGGTAAATAAGGTATGACCATTTTACAGATGAGAATATTAAGACTTGGAGAGATGAAATTACTTTCCCACAGTCACACAAGTAGAATGTTTCTCAGATAAAGCTGAACACAAAGTTTTTGATTCCAAGTCCAAATCCAGGGCTCTTTTTCATAATGCCATCTTTCTCTGTTTGGTACTCATTAGTACCATTCCAAGTACTACTTTCCATTCCAGGGAACATCTTTGATTTTTAACTTGTAGTAAGTATAATATTATGATGCAAGCACTGGATTTGGAATGAGAAAACCTGAGCTTGAACCATCTTTGCCAGTGCCTTGTTTCTGGTCTCAATTTTAGTATCTATAATATGAATAAATAATTACAACAATATAAAGACGAAGATCAGTATGAAAACAAACTCTATGTCACTGGGAAACAGATAATGGTTTCAGAAAAGACATAATGAAATTTACTTCCTTGTGATAGAGAGATAGAAGGCTACAATGGCAGACTAGTGTAGATGTTGCTAAATATTATTGAATTGGGTGATTTTGCTTTAATTGTTTTCTTTGTTACATGGGAAAATACAATTTGAGTTCACACTAGCATTTTTTTTTAAAGATGCTAATATAAACCCAAAAGGCATTCATAAAATTTATTTAAAAACAAACCAAAATGCAGAATGTCCAAATGTAGAATTTGTAATTCTATGACCATCAAGGAATAAATAAATCAAAGAGTTCACTCTCCATGGAAGGAATTCCAGGCTTAAATCATACTCCATGAAGAGCTGTGTATTTGAATGATGATGCTGCAATTCCATAAGCATATGAGTCTGTGAAGTTTTTTTTTTTTTTTTTTTCAGAAGATACTGGTGATAAAAGTTTTTATTCAGAAGATACTGCTGGCCAAGCGATACTATCTTCCAGACTTTCAGTGGGCTTACTTCTCTTTCCAGTGTTTCAAAAAACTGCCCTGAGGGAAAAGTTTTTCTCTCACTCATTCCTACCCTGGTACTTGAGGAATGTTCTCATCAGGGCCTGTTAACTTATTCCTTCTTGATGGAGGCTAAGAGAAGAGAGCCTCCTACTCTCTCATTCAAGGTGTGGGTGGCTGAGGGAAGCTCAAGAGAGCCAGGCATGTGAGGTGTTTGTTAGGGCACGCTTCTTTGTTGAGGCACGCTCCTTGGCTCTTACTTGCCTTCTCCACTTGCCATCCTCAGCCATGAAGACTTTTAGCTGGGCTATGTGTCTTGGGGTCAGGCCAGAGCAAGCATCCCCAGGCAGAGCCACTTGATCCAGACACAGCAGCATCCCCTGTCCTATAGCCTTGTTCTCCCTACCCAGAATGAACACTTTCATGTTCAGCACACCATCCCCATCCCCATCCCCATCCCCATCCCCATCCCCATCCCCATCCCCATCCCCATCCCCATCCCCATAGATGTGATGATTCTCCAATGATTTCTCCTTCCCTGCCATCTTACAAATGAGGCTGAAAAACCTCTTCTCTTAGTGGGATATCATAGGAATAAGTCATTTAAAAACCTCTCTACTCTTTCAGCTTATCTATAAACTTCCAAGAAGAGATAAAGTTCCCTATAGCCTCTTCACCATCAATGTGTAAACAACAAGGCCAGGTAAAAAGCTGCCTATAATCTGGGGCAGCATTTCCTGTTATTTAGCTCTACAGACAAATCTCAAGGCAGGAATAGGGAAAATAAAATGAAAATAGCTTAAATCAAAGTTTTTGTCAGATGAACTTTAATTAAAACCAATAAGTGAACAAATAAAATAACCTTTGATAATTTAAAATAAAAGTAGATCTGTTGAAATATCCAATACCAACTATGAGAGTTTAGTGTTAAAAATCAACTAAGCATGAAGAATAAATGTTTTACTAACTCCTACATAAATAAAACAATCACCTCATGATGAATTTAGAGAAGCCTGAGAAGACAGATATGAAATAATGCAGAGAGAAGTGTACAAAGCTAGAACAACAATTTATATAGTGATCATAATAACAAAAAGGGAAGCAATGGTGAATGACATCAGACATTTGGTCAATGCTGGACCAAGTACAACTTCAAATGATACCTCTGGGTAGGGAGTTTATGGATGATACTTAAGAGATAAGGCAAATACTTTCAGACATTGCCACTGACTTCAGACATTGTTTACCTGTCCTTATTTGTTACAAGGGAGGATTTTTTTTTTTTCTGGATCGAGTGTAGTCATTTGGAAGCTTACATTCATTTTTTAAAGCATCAATATATTAATTTTAAAAAAAAATAACTGACATCTTATTTTCTACATCTAGAATTCTAGATATCAGAGAAAAGAGCCATCTGATTTTTAAGAATTTAATTTAATTTATTTTTTCTTAATTACATGTAAACAAAAAATGTTGACATTTGTTTTTCAAAATGATGAGATCCAAATTCTCTTCTTTGGTCTCCTCTCTCCTCCTTGAGAAATCAAGCAGCTTAATAATAAATTATACATGTGTAGTCACACAAAATATTTCCATATTAACCATGTTGCAAAAGAAAGCACAGACTAAAAACAAAAAGAAAAAAGTGAGTAAAAAAAGGTATGCTTCAACTTGCATTGATATACAATCAATTCTTTCTCTGGAGTTGAAGAGCATTTTCCCTAAGTCCTTTGGAAATGTGTAGGATCATTGTAGTACTAAGAATAGCTAAGTCATTCACAGTTGATCATTGTACAACATTGCTGTGTTCCTGTGCAGAATATTTTCTTGTTTCTACCTATTTCATCCTGCATCAGTTCGTAATAGTTTTGATTTCTTCTATAAAATTTATCAATTGTGGAATGACTCATATTCTGGTAAATCTCATTTGACCATCCATTTCAATCTTTTTTAATCTTCAATTCAGTGGAGAATAATATGGTAAGCAGTACAGACAGAAGCCAAATCCAGATCTTTTTCAGCTCTAAATTCATATTCTTTCCATTTTGCTATCTTCAATTCGGTTCCACCAACATTTGTAAGGCTTCTACCTCAAGATTTGTTAACTTATTTGTATCATGGGATCTTCTGGCAACCTTGTAGTTTATGGAGCTCTTCTCTAAATAATATCATTGAATGTTTAAAATAAAACACATAGAATGACAAAAGGAAACCAATTATATGGAAATATTGTCATCAAGTTAAACAACAACAAATTCACAGACTCCAGGTTAAGATCCCCTTTTCTTTAGTATGTAGAATACTGTGTTAGACCATTGGTGAGATGCCAAATTTGTCTAAGACATGGAGGTCCTGCCTTGGTGGATCTTTTATTTTAGCAGGGGATATGACATAAATGTAAGAAGAGAAGGAAAGGGAACAAACTTATTGATCACCTATGTGACAGTCATCATGCTAAGTACTTTACACATGTTATCTCATTTGGGATGACTATAACATAAGCAATACATGGTGAATGCAGAAGAAATCCACAAGCAATGAGATCTAAAGAGAAAATGTCATTTCCTTTTGTCATATCAAAAGAGGCCTCCCAGAAGAGGTGACTTTGCAGCTGAGTTTTAAATTATAGTAGGAATTCTATAATTGGAGAGGAAATGGGACTTCTGGGTACAAGGACACTTAAAACTTTATAACTCCTCAAAGACATACCTTATTTCTTGTTATATAGCCCTAACATAGAACTGAAAATAGTCAGGAAGAGCTGGAGTTGTAGATCATCCAATCAGGTTCTCTCATTTTTCAGAGGAGATTAAATAACTTGTCCAAGGTCATATACATAAGAAGGAAAGGAAGCATTTAATAAACCCTTATTGGGTGGCAAGCATTATATTAATAAGTTAGTGGAAAATCAGAATTTGAACCTGTATTCCATGACCTCACACTCTTTCCATTGAATAATTTACTTTCTCTCTCTATAGCAGTCATTTAATAATAATAATAATAAAATCTTGTTGAATTAATGAAGCCTTGGCCATAATGATAGTTCCCCTATCATTTCCCTTGACAACATAAATCTATTCTTAATAGGGCTTCATGATTGGCCACCCTATGGGCCAGGCAAGAGTTACTATGGACAGAATCTCCTCCAATTCTACCACTATTTGCCCCAAAGGTACAAACATAAACCAGTAGGCAAAATAGTTCAGTGTCCTCCTTGCCCCTCAGTTAAATGATCAGGGAATCTTTATCATTGAATATTTAGGTAGCTCATGACAGTTATTCTGGATTTTTTTCTTTCTTAGATTCTTCCCATTACTTCATCTCCTCTGGTATTTGTAACTTTCATGTATTTGTTGAACATCTGTCATTCAGTCAGCAGGTTTTTATTGAGCACCCACAAAGTACACAGCTCAATGCTTATGAGGTGCTTGTCTTTTCTTAGCCAAGTTGTATTGTATATTTAGCTCTTTTATTTTTTCTGTGTAAACCAACATCTTCATTCCTTTCATCAGTCTTATTCTGTACTGGAGTGCAGCCAACTTTTCTACATCTTTACGAGACCCTGCCCTGCCTAAATTGAAGGCTGTGTTCCAAATTCAACCTCCCTGGGGATGAGAGATGTTAGGCCACCCTTCCCTTAAAGAATTCCATAATCACCAGATCTCACAGCTGAAATGGATCTGAGATTTCATTCTAATCTAACCAACACTCCAACAGGAACTCTCTCTATCAAATTCATAGTAAGTAGTTAGCCAGAGTCTATTCGTGTATATTTTCATGCAGAAATCCAGTTGTCACCAATTTACCAGCATATCTCTGAATAGTCTTTCTGTATTCCTCTCTGCACAGACCACAACTGGAGTATGATATAAATTGCTGGGTGCCAAATCTTTGGAGTTTATCCAGAGGAAATGAGTGTTGGTGACAGTTTTGGAGACCATGCCAAGGATTAGCAGAAGAAAATTGCAGTGATTAGACTGGAGGTGACAAGTGTATGTGACTTGTTCTGTTGGTTCTAGCTACCAGAACTAGCTAGGATCAATGGTAGAAATTGTAAAGTTGTTTTATTTCATATCTTTGATATGTTCCCTGAAAACAAAACATGTCTCCTCAAATCTATTACATATTTTCTAAGGTCTCTCTTTTGAACTTCTGTCTCTATCCTGTATTCTTCAATTCTTCAGCACTCTTATACAGATTAGGATTCTCCTTCATGTCAGATTTCTTTTCCTTTTTGTTTTTACTTCAAAAAATTCTTCCAAGTTTTTCAAGATGTACTGCCTTCCACTTTAATAATCTGGGGAGCAGAGAGCTATTATATAAATTCTTCATATTCTTCTCTTATAGAGAAACCAAGTTATATTTGATATGCATATGTACTATATACCTACATACTTGTGCACATGCACACACATAAAAAGAGCAATTATTTGACACTAGCAGAAACTCTCAGCCTAGCATACTGAGAAATTCATTTTGCCAAGTCATACATATTGGTTTAAAATCTTTAGTTTACTATTCTTGTTGTTAGGTCTTAAGGAAGAGTCTTTGTTCATAATTCAAAAGACTCTATTTCTTTATCATTGCTTCCAATCTTTTCGGGGGTACTTTACACAATTTTGCAATCTTGCAATATTATATTATAGGTCAAATCTAATACCTTTTTCTTGATCTCTCTATAGCTTTTTGACACTCTTGGACACTTGGATCATTTTCTTCTTCTGATATTGTCTCTCCTCTAGGTTTTCATGACATTGCTCTCTCCCAGTTTTCTCTTTGTCAACCTCCTTTGATGGATTTTTATATGTCATTTCCACTAATTGTAAGTATCCCTCTAAGGGACTGTCTTTGACCTCTTTTTTTTGCCCTTATATTCTCACTTAGTGATTTCATTAGCTTTCATGCAGTCAGTTATTATCATTTTAGGTGCAGATGATACTCTCCTAATCTCCAATCTTGCATTACCAACTGCATAGTGTGCATTTTGAATTGGATGTCCTATAGACATCTTAAACTCTACGTATTCAATATAAAAATTCCTCCTATATCATTCCTGACAGATGATTTTCCAATCTCTTCTTGACTATCATTTCTGGTGATGTTGTACGCATTGACTCACAAGATAGTTTGTTTCATTTTCAGCCTGCTCTATGACTCACATTAACCTGAAATCTGTCTATATATTCTAGACACTGGAACTTAACTCTTTAACTTTTCTGGAATTAAGAGAAAGTCAGATCCTTTTCACATGATAACCCTTTCAATATTTAAAGATAACCATTATATTTCCTCAAGATTTAATTTTTCTAGTTTAAACATTCCTTAAATATGACTACTAACCTATTCAGCCTTTTTGGGTATGTTCTAGTTTGCCAATGTCCCTCTAAAAATGTGGTACCCCAAAAGAATGGATATTTCTGAAAATACTTCAGAAATGGTATACTAGCATGGACCTTCCATATTTTAAACACTATATTTATATTCCTAAGAGCTTTTAAAAATCTTGGTAGACAGATCATGTGGTGGAAAAGGTACATGGGGGAGCCATCTTCAATCATCCTGATTTATATTTGGCCACTGGATCCAGATGCCTCTGGAGGAAAAAGTGAGGCAGGTGGCCTTGCACAGCTCTCCCTCACTCAAATTCAATTCACTTGCATATCCTGGCATTGTCTCCCTGATATTATGGTCTTCTTTGAGAACAAAGGACAAACAAGAGAAAAGTATTTTGTAAATTCTAAACCACTATATAAATCTGAGTTATTGTTATTACTATTATTATTATCAGTGTTAGTGGAATACTGAAGGCTTTATATTTGGCCCTGCCTTGTTTAACATTTTAGTAATAAGTTTATTTTCAACAAAGAAGGCATGTTTTTCACATTTTCATAAGCTGGGATAGCTAACAGACTAGTGACAACAAACATTCAAAAAGATCTTGACAGGTCAAAAAATGTGCCAAAATAAGATGAAATTTGATCAGGATAAATGTCAAGCCTTGAATTTAGAATATTTATCAGTTACAATTTCCACTGATTTAATTTCATTCAAATATTATAAAATGAAAACATTCAAGGAATGATGAAAAGCTTCAAAGATATTTTAGGATGATTGAATCATAAAAATCTCAATGTTGGAAGAGACAACAGAAATCATCCAACCTGCATTAGAATATTCTCTACAGCATTTCCATAAAATAATCACCCAGTTAGTTGTTGTCCTTTGTGCTCAAAAAGGACCAAATGACATCATTATATTGAAGTCAAGGTTCCGTGTGTCTGACTGTGACTGATCCGACCAATTTGAGCTTGAAAAGCTCTATTACAGGTGAAGCACAAATAGTCCACATGAACATTTGGAGTAGAGATGTCTCTAAATTCATTCATCTTGAGCTTTCTTTGAGCTACAGTAATTCTGCTTTGCTCGAAGCACAGGACCTTCTTTGATGCAGGAGTGCCATATTGGGCAGTCTTGTGCCCTTTTCTTCTTTATCTCATAATCAGTTCCAAAGTTCTTCAGAGAGGCCTTGAAACTGTCCTTGTATCACTTCTTTTGACCTCTGTGTGTGTTTGCTTTTTGTGAGTTCTCTGTAAAATAATCTCTTAGGGAAATAAATGCTTGGCATTCAAACCACATGACCAGCCCATGGGAACTTCCCTCTTTGCAGGAGAATTTGAATGTTTAATACTTACCTGAAGAAAGTGTTCAGTGACTTATCTCAGAACTTCTTAAATTTTTACCACCCATGACCTCTTTTCAGCAGAAAATTTTTTACACAATCCCAAATATGTAGGAATGTATAATAGGAATTAAACATTTACAGATAATAAATCATAATTTCTTGACTCTCACATTCAGTTATACAGCCTCATATGAGGTTGTGATCCTTAGTTTAAGAAACTTTGCCTTATCTTCAGAATCCTTTAAAGACAATTCAAATGAAAGTGACTCGGTTTTCTTGCATGGCACTGGTAGACTGTCCAGATTTCACAAGTATACAACAAAGTGATAAACAACAAGAGTTCTGAAGACCTTGAGTTTCTACGCAGCCTAATTCCTCTTCTCTTCCACACTTTCCTTTGGAGCCTCTCAAACTCTGAGTTAAGTAATTACTTAATACCATATAATCACTAAGCCTCCCTTTGAAGACTTCTTTCAATGGAGAACTCAAATCACCTTTGAATAGTTCTAAAAGCTAGGAGCTTTTTCCTTATATGCTGACCCAAATTGAAATTGAAAGAGCTATATTATATCTATAGATAGAGATGTTTCTATCTATAGATAGAGATGTCTCTATCTATAGATAGAGATAATGGAATGGATACCATGCCTAGATATTGAATGAAGAAAATCTTGGTTCAAACTACATACCTGACAAGAGCAGACTAGTGAGCTTGATACCAATTTCTAATATGAGGTATATTCCCAACACTTAAACACCAATTAGGGTAACTATCAAGATATTCTATGTTCTGATACCTTTATCAAATGAGAACATTTCTTTGATAAAGTTACAGAATGAATCATAATGTATGAACTAGGTACAAACTGACTGAAAAGAGATACCGTAATATCTTTTATAGTTGGTTGAAGAGAATAAATCATGATACTGGATCAAAGGAGCTAATATTTGCAAAGTGCTTAGCACAATGTCTGACATGTTTAATAAATGCTTACTTCTTGAACTCTCTGTGTGTCTGTTTCTGTCTCTGTCTTCTCTCTCTCTCTCTCTCTCTCTCTCTCTCTCTCTCTCTCTCTCTTTCGTGCTCCCCCTTCCCTTCCCTTCTCTTCTCTTCCACTCTTCCTCTTCCCCTCTCCTTCTCCACCATTATTTTCCCCTCTCCTCTCCCTCTTCTCTCCTCTCTCTCCTTTCTTCTTTTCTTCTTTCCCTTTCCCTTTCCTCTCCTCCTCCCCATCCTTCTCTATCTCTGTCTCTTTTTCTATTTCTCTTTCTGTCTCTGTCTCTCTCATACTCCCCCTCCCTTCCCCTTCTCTTCTCTTCCACTCTTCCCCTTTCCCTCTCCTTTTCTACCACTCACTTTCCCCGTTCTCTCCTTGCCTTTCCCTCCCTCCCTCTCCTTTCCTCCTTCTCTGTCTCTCTATCTTTCTCTCTGTGTCTCTCCCTCCCTCTCTCCCTCTGACTCTGTCTCTCTATCTCTGTCTCTCTCTGTTTCTGTTTATCTCTGTCTCTCTCTCTGTGCCTCTCTTTGTCTCTTTCTCTGTCTCTGTCTCTGTCTCTCTCTCTCTCTCTCTCTCTCTCTCTCTGTCTGTCTCTCTCAAAACAGAAAGCCAGTTAGGAGTTCAATATTCCAACAGCAGACTTGTTTTCTAGAGCAAGACAGACCCCATGAGAAGGAATTGATATCAAGGAAGACAGAATCTCTCTCCTCCCTGCTCTTTGACCAAAGAATGACTTTGGGAACTTCAAAAGGGCAGAAGATGTGAACCTCTCTTTGATGTCAATTGTAGTACTTCCAGTGCAGCAGTGGCCAATATCATACTTAGTCTTTGTATCCCTTTTACTGACTAGTAAAGTACTCTGTACTCATTAATATTTGTTGGAGTTGAGGTTAATCAAAAAGGAAACATTAATTTGACATGATTCTTAGTGAAATTATACTACTTCCAATGATCCTCTATATTTTATCCTAAATGCTCACAAATCATTTTTTGCTAAAGGGTTACTATTCTAGACTTGCCAGATTTCATCTTTTTCTGTCTTTGAAAATTGGATTTACTTTTCTCGATTCTTCTAATACTCCTAGCATCCAGGACAATCTCCAGTCATCCTGATCTTTATCTAGACACTGGATTCAATGGCTCTGGAGGGGAAAGTGAGGCAAATGACCTTATACAGTCCTCCCTCACTTAAAGTCAATTCATTTGCATGTCATGACATCACTCCCTGATGGCACTTCGTCTTCATGAAGGACAAACAACAACAAGAAGTATTCTTCCAGTTTTCCCTAATTTCTCATGGCAGTAGTTCCAAAATCAGATGTCCATATTTTTTCAGTAGTCTCCCTGATGGCACCTTCTCTTCATGAATGAAGGACAAACAACAACAAGAAGTATTCCTCCAGTTCTCCCTAATTTCTCATGGCAGTAGTTCCAAAATCAGATGTCCATGTTGTTTCAGTACTCTCAGATTCATTGAGTGGGGCCTGGAAACTCAGACTTGGAGATATTAGGTTCTCTTTTGTACTCTTTTTCTATTCTTTGATTGACCCCCATTTTGACTATATTTTCTTCAAATCTGAAGATTATTCTCTTCACTGGGGAATACTGAAGCAGAGTAGAATGTGATCAATCTTGCTTCCTTTCTTTCTGATGATAACATTGCACTCGCTCCCCAAGTAACAGCATGTTTCATAAGATTTTCTCATTAGATTCTCTGGAAGCTAAAGAGAACAAGGCAACTGGCAAACCACAAGAGATGTGACCTGGTATTGGTCTCCTCAGTCTTTTGCTATGATGGGTAAGGAAACATAACTTGTTGGATGCCATGAGAACATAGGAATTTTCATATTGTCTCAAGCCCTCTGTGAACACAGACTCACATAAGCTATTACCACTAGACCATAACACCCTGCACTCCTGGTCACCCTGACCATCTGTTTACCATCTGTCTTATTTCTACACATGTAGGTAGTGCTTCCCTGTTCCCACACCCCACCACTAACAAAGAATTGTCAACTCTCTTATGAGTCCAATTGCCATCCCTGTGATTTATGAAATCTAAATAACCTTTACTTCCTTGACTATTACTTCCCAATATTTTTTGACCTTTCTTATTAGAATGATGTCCTCATTGAAGACAGAGAGCAACATGCTTTTTGGGAGGTAGTGTGGTACAACAGTACTAGTCATAGATGCCTAAAAGATCTTATAGCTCACAAAGCCATATTCAGAAAAAAAAATCTCTTTGATATCCATATCTGGCAATATCTCAAACAGAAATTTTTAAAAAGCCTATATACCAAATACTCAGCAAACTGGCAAAGATGAAAAATGATAGAAATTGTCAATATTAGAGGAGGGTTTTTGGAAAAGCAGGCACATTAATGCATTGTTGATAGAGCTGTAAATTAGTATAACCAATTTGGAAAGGGATTTGGAAGTATCCAGATAAAATAGCTAAAATATCCAAGCCTTTTGAACACAGAGATTCCACTGTTAGGTATCTACTCCAAGGCTTTATACAGACCAAAATATAACAATTTTTTGTGATATCTAAAAATTAGAATCGATGTAGATGTCCATCAGTTGGGAAAAATTGTAGCAAATTAATGTAATATTGCTATACAATAAAAAACAACGAAAATGATGAAATTAGAGGAGTATGGAAAGCATAACATAAATTAATATAAAGTGAAGTAAACAGGATCAGGAAAATAATAAACACAATAACTATAACAATGAAAATGGAAAGAACAATCACAAAATGATAACAAATGAATCTTGAAAAACTACCAAGAATGGACTTGATCCTAAAAAAAAAAAAAGAGATATTAAGACACTCCCTCCCATTTCTTGTCAGGGTCTCTAGATGTGAAGCATTCTATAAAATGTCAAGGATTTGGTTTTGGTTTTAGTGTAATGATCAATTTTGCTGATTTTTTCCACTTCTTACTCTTTTTGTTTCTTTTTCTTTTTTTTTTTTTTTTTTTAAGTTCTTGATTATAAGGGAAAAAGGAAAGTACAGGTGGAAATTTAGGAGATATACAAAATATTTTTAAAAGCCTCTGTGATCTATGTTACTGTTTCTTAAAATGTTGCCATTTTATTTTATACTTGTATTTTAATTAAGGTTAGGGAAGTCCCTCTGGAAAAAAGGTAATGGTTATAGTACTGGCCTCTGACTCAAGGAGCTCTGGGTTTAAGTCCTTTTCTAATACATACTGGCTATGAATTTTGGGCAACTAATTTAATTTCTCAGTTTCCTGGGCAAAATTTTAAGACTGTAACATCTATGTAAGGTGCTAATCTTTACACTGATTATTCTGTGGATTCTTTACACTGATAATATCACTGGCTCAGTTTAAAAAAAAGGTACTATCAGAAGTGAGATTTGAACTAAGGACTTATAGCTCCCAAACCAACCTTCCTACTGATCCTCACTTTTTGGGAAGTACTACCCTATCTCCTAAAAAGCACTTCCATTCTTGTCTTCAAGATATATTGATAAGGCATTTACCACAGAGGGTCAGTCCTTCTTTCTAAAATGCTCTTTGTGGGTCAGTGTGATTCTACATTTTTCTCCTCTTCAGAGGTTCTGGATTCTTCCATAGTTTAACTAGCTACTAAATGATTTTAAAAATATATATAAACAGATGTCTCCCATAAATTTCATAACTCTTAGTTTTCAATAAACATAAAAATCACTTATATGTCTTCTTCTAGCATGCATAGGAAAAACAGTCATGAGAAATGAAATTTTTAACTGCTCTTAATCCTTCCAAGAAGCTCATAGATCTTAACACATTGTGGTTGATTCTCCCCTGGAGAAAGGCCACCAACCTTATACTGGATGAATAGCCTACAAAGTTTATGGAAAGTATGGGAGACAAATGTCTCAGACACAATGCTTAACTCAGCACACATTCAAATCTTTATTGCTTTCTTCTACTAGGGCTCACACTAGGCAAGTGGCTATCCTTAAAGGGCCAGCAAGCTTTACATTTTGCTTTCCTCAAAGAAGGCAAAGACTAATAAAGAGCTTTGTTATTCTAATTCTTTGAATTTCTAGGTCAGTACCCTGAAATTAAACAAATCAATCTAAAACTCTTCAATTAGCTTTGCATTTCCTGGGGTTGGATAATGACTTTAAGTTTGGGGGTGTTTTTTAAAATCAATATATTCTTGAATATTCAATGACCTCAGTGAAGAAAGTAGGCATGGGATAGATAGTAAAAACAGATTAACTTGGTATTTTGAAACAAAATAGGCCAAATTCTTAGCATTGAATATGCATGGGTAGCACATGCTCTGTACTTATTCTTCTAATCCCAACTCTTTATTTTTTTTTTTTTATTATAGCTTTTTATTTACAAGATATATGCTTAGGTAATTTTTCAGCATTGATAGCTGCAAATCCTTTTGTTCCAACTTTTTTTCCCCCCACTGCTTCCCCCAGATGGCAGGTTGACCAATACATGTTAAATATGTCCAAGTATAAGTTAAATACAATATATGTATATATGTCCAAACAATTATTTTTCTGTATAAAAAGAGTCAGACTAGTCAGACTCTGAAATAGTGTACAATTAGCCTGTGAAGGAAATAAAAAATGCAGGCGGACAAAAATAGAGGGATTGGGAATTCTATGTAGTGGTTCATAGTCATATCCCAGAGTTCTTTCGCTGGGTGTAGCTGGCTCAACTCATTACTGCTCTATTGGAACTGATTTGGTTCATCTCATTGTTGAAGAGGGCCACATCCATCAGAAATGATCATTATATAGTATTGCTGTTGAAGTATATAATGATCTCCTGGCCTCGCTCATTTCACTCAGCATCAGTTTGTATAAGTCTCTCCAGGCCTTTCTGAAATCATCCTGCTGGTCATTTCTTACAGAACAATAATATTCCATAATATTCATACACCACAATTTATTCAGCCATTCTCCAATTGATGGGCATCTACTCAGTTTCCAGTTTCTGGCCACTACAAAGAGGGCTGCCACAAACATTCATGCACATACAGGTCCCTTTCCCTTCTTTATGATCTCTTTGGGGTATAAGCCCAGTAGTAACACTGCTGAATCAAAGGGTATGCACAGTTTGATAACTTTTTGAGCATAATTACAAATTGCTCTCCAGAATGGCTGGATGTATTCACAATTCCACCAACAATGTATCAGTGTCCCTGTTTTCCCACATCCCCTCCAACATTCCGCATTATATTTCCCTGTCCTTCTAACCAGCCTGACAGGTGTATAGTGGTATCTCAGAGTTGTCTTAATTTGCATTTCTCTGATCAATAGTGATTCGGAACACCTTTTTATATGAGTAGAAATAGTTTCAATTTCATCATCTGAAAATTGTCTGTTCATATCCTTTGACCATTTATCAATTGGAGAATGGCTTGACTTCTTATAAATTAGAGTCAATTCTCTATATATTTTGGAAATGAGGCCTTTATCAGAACGTTTAACTGTAAAAATATTTTCCCAGTTTATTGCTTCCCTTCTAATCTTGTCTGCATTAGTTTTCTCACTCCAACTCTTACAGGCAATCTAAATCCTCAACAGCCATGCAGCATCTTCTCTCAGACTTCAAAAAATTTCTAAGGAATTATATTTTTCTGATTCTATCTGAGTTCATGAGCCCCTACCAGTATGTATGTATCACTTCTCCCCAATACCCATTGATAGCAATGTATCAGCTAGGTTTTATTAGCTTTTAGAAAAGGGTATTTACTAAGATTGTATGAGAACAGTTGTTATAATAGAATCTATGACACACTCTCCTACTAGTGCATACCAAATTTAAAGGAAAGCAAGATTACATGTATTATAGATTTAGCTTATAGCTAAACTGGAATTCTAGTCAGATTCCTGTAAATTGTTTCTCCCCTTCATGGCAAGTGCTCATAAAGTTCCCTTTAGAAGGGGTATCTATAGCTTCTCTACCGGGACTCATGGAAACTACTAACTGTCAGTGTAACTTTTTTGTGCTTAAGGACCAGTGCAGATATTTTAACAGCTATTCTAAGAGATGCTGTCTGGACGAGGATTAGTATAGGAAGTTCAAAATCCTCCAACTCTCCAAAGTTTACAAAATCCTTTTTTGGTCAAGGAAGAGGAGACAAGACAGAGCCCAAAGCTGGACTTCACCTCTTCAACTTCCACCACATGATGCTTCTTAGGGACTTGGCTGGAGGTTTCTATTACTAACCTGTCAGATACTTGATGTTTTGCTATTTTGTTGTTGTTTATCATTTATACTTTCTACTTCATATTTGTCTATTCAGAAATAAAATATCTTCTTCATAGTCAAATATACTACTTTCACAGGAAGACACTGCAAAGATTTTTTTTCTTGCTATTTTCTTTATGAGACTTTTCAGAGTGGATAGTACTGTTTAAAGATCCTGGGTACTTCATAGAATAAGTGCTTTCATTTGTAAGAGAATGGACTGTGTGGTCAGGTCCCTTCTCTATGTTGTTTGGCTGTGAAAGGTCTTCTATTAAATCCTCCTTATTCAAAACATGGGAAGAAAGGGCACTTGTGTGTTTACATGGAAAAGTAATTTTAGCAGAAGATGAGGGTTCTAATGGAGCAGCATCTTTGTGAAAGATGGAGGTCTTAACTGACATTTTGCTTGTTGCAATAACAGAGGAATGAGTTCAGGAACTTTATTTGTTCACAAAGAGGCCATGACATCAGGGAGATGATACTATGACATGCAAGTGATTTGGATTTAAGTGAGGGAGGGCTGTGCAAGGTCATTTGGCTCACTTTTCCCCCCAGAGGCATCTGAGTCTGGTGGCCAGATATAAATCAGGACAATTGGAGATGGTCCTAGATGCAATGGAAAACCTTGGCCTTTTTAAGTTAAGATCTTCAAGAAGTCTCAATGTGACTGAGGCTGTACCCATTTAGTAATTAAGGCTAGATAGCAATTGAGGCAAAAAATCTCCTCTTTTACATAGCCAAAAAAAAAAGCCCAAATAAATAATAAGTAAATCTGGGATGGGAAGACCCTCAGGATTTCTGGTCAAAGCCTTTCATGCTATTTTGTAGATAGCCCATAGGACATGACCAAGTTTCTTCAACCAATATGCATATGATTCTTTTTCAATGTACTTCCTTTCATTCACTGGTTTTCAAGGTCTATTAAATTGATAAAAGAGTTTTCCAGTTCATTTTAAAGACTATGATAAATTGCTTCAATGAAAATGTTTAGATTTTGTTCATACCTAGTTTTTATATGGCAAAAGTACCAGGGCTTAGCATCTTGCCATTTGTTCCAAGTGGGATTAAGTAATTACTTGATTCACATTGGGAAGATAAAGTAGTAGAATTTTAGACCTGGAAGGGCTTTGCACATTATTTAGTCTAATCTTTTTTTAAGATGGGAAACTGAGAACCTTTAAGGTAAAGTGATTTTATCCAAAGTCACACAGTGATAGAGTGGCAAGGATGGCAAAGCTAGTTCTCTTGATTTTAAGACTACATCACCTTTCCTCTATAGGAATTGTGTGGTATTTTCAGTTATATCCATTTGTTACATTTTAAATAGATCACTCCAAAGCTAATGTAACATTGATGTCCAAATGGTGCTCTCAGAGGTTCAGGTCTATCCCCTTCCCACCATGAATGTCACTCTCTTTCCCCCTACTCTTTATTTCAAATATTTTCCTCCATTATTCTCCTCCTTCACTCTCATATTGTATGAAGAGATGACCCTTCCTCATGCAAAAGGCAAACGTTTTTACATGTACCCTTAATCCCATAGAACAGACTGTCCCCCTTTTCTTCCTCTATTCTGTCATCATTTTCCCTTCTACTGGACCTTCCTTGCTGCCTACAAATACTACCATGTCTACTGCAGACATGGAATTTAAAAATTCTTCACATGATCTGACCATCCCTGCTAGCAATCATGTTTATTATCTTCAAGAAAAACATCTGTCCTAGTTGCTTTTCTTTTCTTCTCCTTTCCTCTTGATTGCTTCTAAATCCTCTGAAATTTGTTCTGACTTCATCATTCAACTAAAATTCCCCTCTTCAATTACTAATGATAACTTCATTGCCAACACTAATGGTATTTTTCTCAATCCTTATTCTTGATTGCACTGCAATATTAGACACTGTTGATCACTTTCTCTTGAATATTCTCTCCTCTTTCTGTTTTCATGGTTCTTCTCCTGGTTCTTCTCCTTCCTATCTGACTTCTCCTTTTCAGTATCTCATGTTAGATACTTGTCCACATCATGTCCACTTACCAGGAATGGGTCCTGTTCTGGATCCTTTTAACTTTTTCCTTTATACTCTTTCACTTGGTGAGCTCATCTGTGCCCATGGTTTCAATGATCATCTCTATGAAGATGACTCCCAGTTTTATATTTATCTTTTATTTCCAAGTTCCTGTTCTGTGATAGCAACTACTTTCAAAAACTAGCTGTCTTGTTATTCTCATCATGAACAAGACAAAATTCATTCTTGCCTAATTCCCTTTAGTGTCCCTGGAAGCCTAAGTCTATGAATCTGTGATCTTTACATCCCCAAATCCTCTCATAAGCTCCACAAACATTTATTCTTTCTAACCTCCCTATTACTGTTCAGGGTACAACTGTCTTCTCATTCATACTTTTATCTTTGGTGTCTTCAATTCTGCATTCTTACCTCATATATCCATTCATTTGCCAAATCTTGTTATTTTTATCATCACAACATCCCTAGAATATATCCCTTTTTCTCCACTCATAGAACCACTATCCTATTCATGCCCTCATCATTTCTTTTCTTGGATATTTCCATAGACTTAAAAATATTTAATTTTCCCAATTACATGTAAAAACAAATTTTAACATTTTTTAAAGTTTGAGTTCCAAGTTCCATACTTCCTTCCCTTCTTTTCCCCCTCCCTGTTTCTTTAGATTTGAATTGATCTCCCTGACTCATGTCTTTTTCTACTTAAATCCATCCTCCATTCAATTGCCAAAGATGTTTTTCTAAAGTGTAGGTCTGACTTGATCACTTTTCCTCAATTAATAAACTCCAGCAACTCCCAATTACCTCCAGGAACAAATAAAAAAGTCCTCTTTAAAGCTCTTTGCAATCTTCCTACTTTTCTTTTTATACTTTACTCATCTCCACTGAACCAATGATTCAGCTATACTAGCACTAGCCTTTCCCACAGAATCTCTATGTCTTGGTTTCCCCAACTTTTTAAGTAGTTAACTTGAATAGGAGATAGAATTCTGAGCTAAGAATTAGGAAAACCCAAGTTCAGATTCAATCTCAGACACTTAATAATTGTGTGATCCTCGGCAAGTAGCTTCTATGTGCCTCAGTTTCTTCAATTGTAAAATGAAGATCATAGTAGCACCTGCTTCACAAAGTTATTGTAAAGATCAAATGAGATAATATTTGTAAAGCACTTAGTGTCTGGCACATAGTAAGTATTCAGTGAATGTCAGTTCTGTCTCCTTTTTTTTTGAGACTTAGCTCACATTCTACCTTATTGTGGAGATTTTTTTTTGGTCTCTCTGGCTCCTACTGTCTTCTATTCTGAGATTATCTTTCATCTATTTATATATACCTCATTATTTTCATGCTTTCTCCTGTTAGAATGATAGCTTTTTGAGTTAATGACTTTTTTGGTGCCATTCTATGTATTTCTAGTCCCGAATCATAATACTAAACACATAGAAAACAATTAATAAATGCCTATTGACTAGTTTTTTGATTGCTACAAAATTTTCCCAACTTTTTTATTGGCTACAGACACTTTATTTGCCAGACAATCAAGTTCCAGGACAAACTTCTCTACCTAGCTATTTGATGCTAATCATTCAAACTAAAATTATTTTATATTCTGTCTCAGCATTGGAGATATTTAAAGGATCCTGAGAAATACAATACAATAATCAAAATTAAATGAAAATACCTTAAAATTTCACATGTATATGAAGAACATTTTTGACTCCAAAAAAGCTTAGCATTAGAAGACCTGGGTTGTAGGTGTGGTGCAACCACCAGTTACCTATGCGATCTTGGGCACTTAATCCCTCTGAACCCTAATTTCCCCATCTGTTAAACACATGGTTTGACTAGATGAGCCTAAGGTCCCCTCAAGTGCTGAAATTCAATTACATATAGTCGCCCATTTAGAACTAAGTTGAATGAAATGGACCTATTCTAGACAGGAAATCTTAAATAAATGCAGACTGATTGACAGTCAAACAGATAGATAAGAGGGGAAAAAAATCCATTTATGCAAGTTCACAGAAGAAAAAGTCTAACTACCAAAGCAAAAATATGAGAAATTCAGCTATGGTTCTTGCATATTTTTTCATGGACATATCATTAACATTTACAATTTTATATGGTTACAATTATACAGAGCTTTGCAATATTGCCAATTTATATTTGCGGTGGGAATGATTACTTTACACTATTAATTTGTCAAGATATAGCACTTAAACTATTATGAAAGATATAAAGAATTTCATTTTACAAGGAGAAACTCCAAGTAATGAGATTGCTCACATAAAAACTAAGATCAATTGTTTTCCTATCCCATCATATTTCACAGGTTTCAGTCCAAATGCATAAGGCTATAATGAGTCACCAAAGCAAAGACAATTTTATAGCAATGCATGCATAATAATGCTGTTAATTATTCATTTTTCTCTGTGAAGACTTTTCATTTGTTGCTTTTTTCTCCAGGGTTTTGTAGTCTATTTCTGGATTGCATTTTTTAAAGTCTAGTAAACCACAAAACTTGCCCAGAGATCTAAAGACAGACTCCAACCTTTCCAAATTTAATCTAGGAGAACTAAAATTCAGTAAAATCTTGACTTTCATTGAACAATGTGTCTATTGGGCATTTTATCAAAGCAGAACTTTAATAAAGATGCATATAGAATTTAGATGTGATAGATGCCATAAGCTCCTGTTTTTTCAGCAAAATTTAGTCCTCTTGAAATTCCAAATGGCTTGAGTTTTCTGAAAACATCAAGCTACAAGGTTGTGATGAAGAAACAAGGCAAAGATCGAGAAAATATTAATGATATGTTAGAAAATCATTACATTTCTTTTTCTCAGTATGTTATACCAAATATATGAACGAAATTTTGTGTTTCTTTCTTTCTTCCCTTTCCTCCAAAGATAGACTTAGAATTTTAGAGATCTAAGAACTCTTTGAAAACAATCCTCTTATTTTATAATTAAGTCAAGACTGAAGGATTTTGCCCAAGGTTACATAGCAGAGCAAGCACCAGAACACAAGATTACAGAAATAGAGAATTTCAGAATTGAAAGGCATCTTAGTGGTCATCTAGTTCAACCTATACCTGAAAGAAATCCCCAAATTACAAAATACTTTTCAGACAAACACAGATCTAAACAACAAGAGAAATATTAATTGCTCATGTGTAGGCTGAGCCAATATAATAAAAAAAAACCATAAAAAATAAAAAACCAATTCTACTTAAATTAATATACTTAATCAGTGCTATACTAATCAAATTATCAAAAAATATTATATAGAGCAAGAAAAATTCATCTGGAAGAACAAAAAGTCAAGAATATCAAGGGAATCAATTTTTAAAAATCATGAAAGAAGTCCTAGCAATACCAGATTTCAAACTATATTACAAAACAGTAATCATGGAAACTATCTGGTACTGACTAAGAAATAGAGTTGTATATCAGTGGAATAGACTGGATATACAATACCCAGTAATAAACATTCATAATAATCTAGGATTCGATAAAAACCAAAAATTTCAGAAGAAATCAGAATTATTTATTGATGTATGAAAAAGATGTTCTAAATCACTATGGATTGGAGAAAAGCAAATTAGAACAATTCTGAGATACAACTTCACATGACAGAAAAAGAAAATGACAATGTTAGAAGGACACTAATGCATTGTTGGTAGAGTTGTGCACTGGTCCAATCATTGTGGAGAACAAATATGGCCAAAGAGATATAGTTCTATGCCCCAAATAGATTAAAGGAAAAGTATCTATATATGCAAAAATATTTACATTTTTATATTATAAATATTAGCTCTTTTTGTGGTGGCAAAGAATTGGAAATTGAGGGCATTATTTTTTAGTTCCAAATTCTCTCCCTTTCTCCTCCACTCATTGAGAAGGCAAGAAATCTAATATCAGTTATATATGGGAAATCATACAAAACATATTTTCATATTAGCCGGGGGTGGGGGGGGAAGGGCAAAGATAAAGAAAGTAAAAAAACTGTGTCAATCAACCTTTATCAGTTCTTTCTCTGGAGGTGGATGGTATTTTTCATCTTAAGTCCTTCAGAATTTTCTTGGTTTATTATATTTAGCAGAGTCATTCATAATTGATAATCACACAAAATTGCTATTACTATGTATAGCGTTCTAATTCTACTTTGTATCAGTCCATATAAGTCTTCCCGGGTTTTTATGAAGCTATCTTGGTCATCATTTATTACAGCACAATAGTATTCCATCACAATCATATACCATAACTTTTTCAGCCATTCCCAAATTGATGGGTTTTCCCTCAAACTGCCCAAAATAAATGGGCAGGTAGATGGCACAGTGGATATAGTATCAGGCCCAGAGTCAGGAAAAATCATCTTTCTGATTTCAAATCTGGTCTCAGACACTTACTGTGTGATACTGGGCAGGTCACTTCATATTGTTTGCCTCAGTTTCCTCATCTATGAAATGAGCTGAAGAAGGAAAAGGCAAACCACTCTAGTATTTTTGCCAAGAAAACCCCAAATGTGATCACAAAGAATTGGACATGAATGAAAATGCCTGAATAACAACAGCATTCAATGAATTCCATTGGCTCCCTATGTTTCTTTCAGAATCATATAAAATATTCTCTATTTGGCTTTTAAAGCTCCTTGCGATATGCTCCTCTTTCTATATTCCCAGTCTTTTTATATATCACTCTCCTCCACATACTTCTATGAGATCCAATGGCACTGGCCTCTTTACATTTATCTCACATGACATTACATAACATGACTTTGCATTTTCATTGGTTTGGAATATTCTCCTTGGGATACTCTGGAATCTATCTCATCCTTGCCTCCTAGCCTCCCTGGCTTTCCTTCAAGGCTTAGTTAAAAGCCCACCTTATGCAAAAAGCCTTTTCTGACTTCCCTTAATCTTACTACTTTCCTTTTGATACTCTCTTCAATTTACCCTCTAAATATCATGTATATGCTTAGTTGTTTGTAGAGACTGTTTTTGTCTTTCTTTGGATACTCGGTATTTAACTTAGAGACTGGTCCATGGTAGGTGCTTAATAAATGTTTATGAACTTGACTTGATTGATTATATCCTCATTGCCTGATTGTAATGTCCAGATCATCCATAGTTTGTATAGGGATATTAGAATAAAAGGTGAAAGGAACAAAAGTCATTTGCTATAAAATGGTTTCTTGGAAAAGTATATAGCTGTTCCTGCTCCTTTCTTGTGGCCTCATTTCTAAACCCTTAACGATATTGAATCGTGATGTCAAGAGGAAGAACAGTTTCACAATTAAAATTACAGTTCAAGTTGCTACCATTAAGTTATTAACTTTTATATTTTAAAATTATAGAATAAATATAGCCTTGCAACTATTTGAACCACAGTACTCTACTTCAAAGGCAAATCTATGGGAAAGGCCACACCAGGCATCACTTTTATTAGTTTTATATACTCCAAACTTTTTATAAACATTTTAATAATAAAACTTACAAGCCGAAACCAAACAACTAAACAAACTATAAAACATCCCCCCCTGAAACCTATATTAAGCATCCATATGTGTGTGTGTATGTGTGTGTGTGTGTGTGTATGTATAGTAATAAGATTATGGTTTTTAAAGTTCTACTGCCTAACACCCAATAAATCTTGTTCTGCATCAGATCATCAAGGAAAGGGATATTTTCTGATATTGCTGCTAGTTCCACTTAATTTTGCATATAATCCAGAGGAAATAAAATGTGTTTCTCCTAAAGTTAAAACTATAGTAAAAAAGTAAATAGATAACTAAACATTGGGTTGACAAAGTCTGTGAAATAATATTTCTTGTTAAATTCCTGAGAAACTGATGTTCATTTCATCTAAGAACTTCATTTTATGGATGAAGAAAATGAGACATGAAAAGTGTTAAAAAGTTGCCCAAGGTCATATGAGTCATAATTAGCAGGGTTAAGATTTGAACTCGCGTTCTCTGATCCCAGATGCAGTATTTTTTCCATCTACACGGCCTCTCATGAGTTAAAATTCTAACTGCCCAATGTTTAATTATTGCAGTTGGTTTTGATGGATAGCAATATAACTATCTGTTAGGTTACTCTTTTCTTTTGGCTTCCATGGTCATCATTTTAGACATCCAACTCCTCATCATCTCATAGTGTCAAGGCTTAGCACAGCGCTTGGCACCAATAAGCAGTAAATAAATGTTCATTCATTCATTCATTCTCTTAGGAACTACTGTAACAGACCACTCATTGTTTTCCCTTTTTTCAGACTTTGGATCATCCTACATTCAGTAATAAGAAGATTGTTCTCATAGCATCCTTTCTAAATGATGAAATACAGTATGATTTCCTATTTCCTATGTCATACAATCAAAACCATCTTCCATCTATGAATTCCATCAACAAACTACCTTCTTCTCATTTTTTTCAATCTCTATAGTTGTCATCCAGGAGATCAACCCCATCCTCACCATCACTGATGTCAACCACAAACCAATAATCAATTATCTTCCATCACTGAGAAGTTAAGTTGAAGACCCTGGGAACAATAACCTCCTCTGGGTTGTTAGCTCTACTTCCAGTGCAGCCCTCTAAACCATCTTCCAGAAGAGCAACTCCTTTGGAGAAGGGGCTAACTATCCCCAGCCAATTCCCACCTAGGATATACGCAAGTCAGTTTTAGATGAAGCAGCAAGGCACCTTGGGGAAAGAATTTTTGAACCCAACTACCACCATCATCTCAAGTGCAACCTCCAACTATTGACAAGGAACAGGTGTTATAGTAGCCATAGTTGCTGAAGACTGGAAAAGAAAGTTCTTATTTCCAAAGTCTTTACTCTTTTAAGTAGTTCAACACCAGAAATACAACACACACACACACACACACACACAAACACAAACACGTATATCAATGCTAATAATATTAGAGAAAATGCATTATCATATATTTTGCCATTGAGACCTAATGACTTCTCAGTCATTTGACTTGTGATTAAAGCCTCCTATGCATATTGTCTTGGCTCATTAAAATATAAACTCTTGAGAGCAAGAACTGTCTCTACTTTTTAATCTCTCTCCCCTCCCCCCCACAGTGCTTAGCATAGTTCTTTGAACATAGTGAGCGTTCAATAAATGCTTTTTAAATCAATTCATTCATTACTCTTTTGTTATTTTAATTATGGCATCATCACTTCAACCGAGCAAATATTTTTCTGTCTCTGCCCTACAACTTGGTAATTTTTGCCTCTATTCTTTTATTCATGTTTCTTCCCTTCCTAAAATGTCCTCCCTAATTCCATAGTTATTGAAAAAAAAATCTATACCTAATTCTTCCATTTTAAAAATGGATACTTTCCTCAGTTTCTTATAATTTGACTTTGGATTCCATCAGCATACTGAAACCACTTTCTTTCGAGATTGTCAAAGATCTTTTTGAAGTTCTTATAAGATAATAGATTTAGAGCTAGAAGAAGCCTTTAAAAGCATTCTAGTATGAAGAAATTGGGATCTAGAGATATTAAGACAATTGCCCAAGTTCATAAGGGTAATAAGTGGCAGAGCCAGGATCTGAATGCAAGTTCTTGAATTGGAGAGACAGCATTCCTTCCACTATACCATAATGCCTTTGTGGTTTCCTTCTCTATTTTAATCTAGAGATTAAAGATGTAAGTTGCTGAATTTTATACTATTAACTACCTTCATCCTACTATATAAACTTCTCATCTGTTGGTTTTAGAGATTATCAGAATGTCCTGAGAATTATTATTATTCTATATTATCTCTATATTTTCTCTGGTCTTCATCTTCTTCCCAATACATTAAGATAATTATTTCCAAAAGCTCTTGCTCTCTCTCTATCTCTTCTTTATTCTCTCTTTTCTGTCTCTGTCTCTCTTCCCTTTTCCTTTTCTCTCTTTTCCTTTACAGTCCCATACTTTTTCCTTCTCTCTATTCCCTTTGATATAAATTTTCTACTCATATTCCAAGTATTGAGTTTGATTATTATTATTATAGCCTTCCAACAAGTCTTCTTCCATACTCAACTTTTCCTAATCTATCCTTTATATTGTTACCAGACTCAGCTTCTTTATATATAGATCTGGTTACTTTACTTTTAATGCTGAGAAATCTTTAACTGTTCCTTAGGGCCAATAAATTAGTGTCTCAGTAAACACTGAAGGTATACAATCTGGTACTGTAGTAACTACCCTTCCAGACTTAGCTGGACTATTTTCTATCCCCTAGACATTCCTTAAACTGTTTTTTACCTCTGTACCCAGAAGATTATTCCTATGCTGGAATATTCTTTTTTGCTTTTTCACCTATCTTTTAAAGCCTGACTTAGATGCCTCGTCTATCCCAATTCTTCCATTCCCAGTAGATAATGTCATCAATTAATCAGTTATTAAGCAGCTAGTATATACCAGCCATCATACTAGATATTAGGGGGGAAAAGACAAGAAAGTAGCAAACCAGAATGAAGTAAGTAGAACCAGGAGAACATTGTACACAGTGACAGCAAGATTGTGTGATAATCAATGATAATAGACTTAGCTCTTCTCAGCAATACAGAGATCTAAGACAATTCCAATAGACTTGGAATGGAAAATTTCATTCATATCCAGAGAATTATGGAGACTGATTGCAGATTGAAGCATACTATTTTTACCTTTTTTGTAGTTTTTTATTTTTTTATGGTTTTCCCTTTTTGTTCTAATTTTTCTTTTACCACATGACTAATATGGAAATATGTTTTAAATGATTGTATATTTATAAACTATATAAGATTGCTTGCTGCCTTGGGGAAGGAAGAGATAACAAAGGGAGGGAGGAAATTTGGAATTCAAAATCTTACAAAGATGAATGTTGAAAATTATCATTACATGTAATTGGGGGAAAATACTATTAAGTTTTAAAAAATAGTAATTCATGCCTCCAAGCAGAAGGAAACAAAGGAAAATATGGAAACCAAAGAATATTTTTTAAAGACAAAGGTGAGGAGAGAGCTCATTCAATGTGTAGGGGATAACCAGAGAAGAGATTCAAAGACTGGAGGGTGAATGTAATTTGAGAAGACAAGGAGGCTAGTCTGGTTGGACTACAAAGTACAAGAGGGTACTAATATATAACAAAGTTGGCATGATAGGGGACCAGATGGGGAGGGCCTTTAAAAGTTAAACAATGGAGATTATATCTGATCTTTAAGCCAATAGGTAGTCACTGGGTTTTATTAAATAGAAAACTGAAATAGACCTTTGTTTTATAAAAATCATGTTGAAGGCTATATGGAGGACAAATTGGTTGTGAGGGAAAAGTTGAGGTGAGAATTGAGGAAGATTTAATTGGTCTTCCACTTATTAGGAGGCCAATGCAATAGTCTAGGCAAGAGATGATCAGGAGCCTAAAGTGGTTAGTTTTGTGACTGAAGAAAAGGGAATGGAGGCAGATATCATGGTGATTTGTTTGGCAACTCTCATTTGCACTTATGCAATACTGTATGTTTATAATCATTTATATATGTACATGTATTTATCTATAATAATGTCCCTCTCACTTCCCCACAAAACTTTGAATTTCAGGAAGGCAGAGATCCTATCATATCTATCTTCCTCAGTGCTCTGAACATTGCTCTGCACACAGTAGACACTCCATAAATGTTATTGAATTGAATCCCTTTCTTTCTTTGAACCTTCTTTCAAAATAAATTATTCAATTCATATCTTGTATTAAGCTGTCTTAAAATGACTTCAGTCTTCTCTTATCAATTCTTTTACTCTGCATTACCTTAGCACTTATGTTATAAAAGGGGGTGGAGCCAAGATGAAGGAGAAGGCACGTGTTTCTTTCTGACCTTCTCTTACAACCTTCAGACTAATTAGCAAATCCAGTCTCTGAATTAGCTCTGGACTGGCAGAATCTACGAATATTGGGAGTGTAACAAATTACTAGTGGAAGACAATTTCGAAGATCACCAGAAAAGATCTGTTTCAATTGGAAACAGAGGGAGGTGGCCAGGCACAAGCAGGATGAGCACAGATGCCAGGACAGACAGTGCAGAGTGGGGGCTGTGCTGACTCCTCAGGGTGGTGTAGACTCTGAGCAGCAGAGAATCTACAGGGAAGAATCTGCAGCAGTGTTGGCCACTCTGCCCTGGTTGCTAGCCAGTAATTCAGCAGAGAAATTATAAAATCTTCTACACAAACACAAAAGGTAAATAGTGAATCCCAAAATGGCAGAATCTCACCGAACCTGGCCACACCCATGCAGCACCAGGAGTGAGTCAATGCAGCCACTGCTGCTTGTAGAGGAAACTTGGAAAATCTCCCCTGCCCTAAAAGCAGACCTTAACTTTTTTTTTTACATGAGTAAAAAAGCAAAGAGAATTCTGACCATAGACAGTTTTTATGGTGAAAGAGAACAAATTTCAAACCCTGAGGAGACTAAAAATAGATTATCTCCAGATGAAGCCCCAAAAGGTAATATATAACCTGGTCCCAACACCTCTTAAAAGAGAGGTAGAAGAAAAATGAGGAAAGGAAATGAAAACTTTGCAAAAGGGTTTGGAAAAGGCATATAACTCATTAAAAGATAGATTTTATCAAATTTTATCAAAAATGGAAAAAGAAAAACAGAATTTGTGAAACAGAAAAATAAAATAACTCTAAAAATAGACTTTATGAACTAGAAAAAAGAAAATAACTCCTTAAAAAATAAAATTTGTGAAATGGGAAAAAAAACTCCATAGAATAAAACAACTCATTTAAAAATTCAATTGGACAAATACAAAAAGAAGTTAAAAAAGTGAATGAAGAAAATAATTCACTAAAATTCAGAACTGAACAAATGGAAATGAATGACTCAATAAGACAACAAGAATCAGTCAAGCAAAACCAAAAAAAATAAGAAAAAGAAAAAAATGTAAACTACCTAGCTAGGAAAACAACTGACATGAAAAATAGATCTAGGAAAGACATTCTAAAGATTATTGGACTCCCTAAAAACCATGATGAAAAAAAGAACTTAGACACTATTTTTCAGGAAATCATCAAAAAGAACTGCCCAGATGTCATAGAATCAGAAGGTAAAATAACCATTGAAAGAATTCACCGAACACCTCCTGAAAGAGACCCCAAAATTAAAACACCAAGGAATATTGTGGCTAAATTTCAGAACTATTAGACAAATAATATTTTCCAATATTAGAAAAAAATTGGGAAAAAATATTACAAGCAGCCAGAAAGAAACAGTTCAAATTATTTTGAGCCACAATAAGGATTACTTAGGACTTAGGAGCTTTTACTTTAAAGCATAGAAAGGCCTGGAATCTGATATTCCGAAAGGTGAAGGAACTTGGAATAAATTACCAAGAATAAATTACCCTGCTGAACTGAGCACTTTCCATTAGGGAAGAAATTGGACATTTAATGAAACAGGTAAATTCCATTTATTTCTGATGAAAAGACAAGAGCTAAACAAAAATTTTAACCTCCAAATATAGAATTCAAGAGAAGCATAAAAGGTAAAAAGAAAAGAACTTTTGAGAACTGTATTTCTGTTATGGGTATACATAGAGAATGCATGTATAATCTAATTTTACTGTTATAAAAAAGAAACTAGAGATAGAAAGGGGATTGTACTGGGGAAAAAAGGGGAAAGTGGAAGTAAAACACTTATGTAATAAAAGTATATTTCTCTAAATAAAACTACCTATCTAATATATGGTCTTCCTAAGAAAAGATTTCTTTTAAAGGAATATACACATTAGAAGTACATAGGTATAATCTGAAAAAAATATCAATTACAGGCTTCACCAATTTTATACAAGCTGGATTTGGGTTAAAAAATGGCCTGTATTTGGATCAATTTGCTAGAATGAGTGAAATTTTTTCTATTGCTTTGGAATTATTTTCTAGTTACTTTATGTTCATCAATTGAACTATGTTATTAGCTCTGGAGAATAGGGTCATTTTTTTTTTTTTTTTTTGCTTTGTTTTGTCTTTGTTGTTGTTGCTATTGTTTATTTATTTATTTATTTTGCATTTTCCAAAACATTCACTGCAATGCTAGGAACACAGAAGACATTTAATATGTGTTTGCTGAATGAATAATGGATTTCAGTAATGTGGGGCCTGAATAGATAGAATTTTCCAGTTCAACCTAAGGTCAGAGGCTATTTTGTGTCAATAGAGGGATAATTCTTAGATAAGGAGTAACTCAACAAGCCAAACATTAGGAATCAATGCTCCATTGAATCACTGTATTTCCAAAACTGACTTAATCCCACAGAATACTATTCAAATTGACCAGAACTGTCCAGAGTCCTTCTTTTGGATATTTAGAGCCATTATTGCAGGACTGAGGTTTTTGCAAAGAGCACGGAACTAAATCAAACTGATTATTTCTTTTGTAGGATAAATTTAAGATTGTAAACTTGGGGCCATATCAGAAAAGACTTTAAGGATATCCAGTCCAACTCCCTCACCATCAGGAAATTGAACCTCAAGGATATTGAATGACTTGCCCAAGATCACCAAAGTAGTAACAGCACAGCAATATTTCAATCCATGGAAACCCACTAGGCCAGTTTTTTCTTGAGTGCAGCATGCAACTTCCCCATTGCTGAGCTAAGTACAGGAATCAAGTCCTAGGAATATCTGAATTTCCTTCACATCCAAAGGGTTAGTAATAATACAAAGGTGATTCATACTTCTCAAAAGCTGTTTCTTAAGAGACTTGTTTTCATTAAATAAAAATGGACCAAGTTGACTGGGAATGAAAGAAATGAGAGCTAACCTGTATTATATCAAACTTTTCTTCAATAAGAAACACAAGCAGAAGTTTATAGTATAGTTTATATGAAGGAATTATGAGATAATGATGGTAAGAATTAGTGTCATATTAATATAATATTTTAGCATCTATAAAAGCATTTTGTTTTTTTAATCCCATCTTTATTATATTTTATTATATTTTTAATATCACCAATGTTTTCCAGTATTTCCTTTCCCCCACTGCCAATGAGCCATCCCTTGTCATAAAGAAGAAAAAAAGAGGAAGAAAAAAAAATTAGTAAAATTAGCCAGAATATTTAAAGGGGATTGAATTTATGTGCAGCGTTCTACAACCATGATCCTCTACTTCTTCAAAAAGTGGGTAGGTATTCTTTCATTTTTCTTTTTTAGTGCCAAGTTTGATAATTAAAATTTCACAGTATCACAGTTATGACTTTTTTTTGTAGTTTTGCTTTCCATTTATATTATTATTGTTGTATATATTATATTCCTGGTAGTTCATATACTTTCTAAGTTTCTCTTTATTCATTACATCTTTCATTCCTTATAGTATAATAATATTCCATTATATTCATGTACCGCAAACTATTTAAGCAACTCCCAAACTGATAACTGTTTACTTTGTTTTACCACAAACATTCTTTGTTATCACAAAAAAAGTTGCTACAAATTTAAAATGTATTTCTACCTTTCTTTTTGTTATTTCCCCTCTTTGGGGTATATAATCAGCAATGAAATCTTCAAGGCAAAAGACACGGACATTTTAGTCACTCTTTTCACATAATTTCAAGTTATTTTCTAGAATGGTTGGACCAATTCCCAATTTCAACAACAATGCAATTATTGTGTCTATCTCCCCATAATCCTTCCAATATTGGCAATTTTCAAACTTGTCACTTTTTTTTACTAGTTTGTTTGTTGTGCAAACAAACAATTAGTTTGTTGTGAGAATTGTTTTTAATTGGCATTTTCTTAGTAATTTAGAATCTTCTTTCATATGATTTTTAATAATTTGTAATTCTTTTGGGTTGCTAGATGGCACAGTGGACAAAGTACTAGAAGTCAGGAATAAATAGAAGTCAGGATAGAGTGGAATCTAACCTCAAACACTTCCTAGCTATGGGACCCTGGACAAGTCATCTAACATTTCTTGCCTCAGTTTCCTCACCTGTAAAATAAGCTGGAAAAGGAAATGACAAACTACTCCATTATTTTTGCCAAGAAAAACCCCAAATGGGTTTCTGAAGAGACAGACATGACTCAAATAACAACAATTCTTCTTTTGAAAATGGTTTGTTTCCTATGCAGTGTTCACTTATGACCTGATGCCTAGCTAACAAGGCACTTCCTCATCACCACCAACTATCACACATTTACAGACAATCCTGTAAGATAGGTCTTGCAAATATTTGTAGTTTTTGAAGGTAGAAAGGACCTTAATGATCAGCTAGAAATCAGTGTAATGCAAACTCCTTGAGGTCAGGGCTTATCCCATTTTTGTATTTACATAATGAATCCCCAGCAAAGGGCATTGTTAGAATAGGTACTTAGGAAGTGTTTGTTGACTGGGAACAGCAGAAAATATTTTAGAGTCAGAGGACCTAGGGTCATATGACAGCTCTGTAACTTATTTAGCTTTGTGACCTATACAAGTCATTTAACTTTAGTTTGCTCTTCTATAAAATGAAGGTTTTGGAGTTTGACCTGTAAGGTCCTTTCTAATTCTATATCTTCAAACCCCTGATTCTATGATTGGTCAATCCAATCTAACTTTTTTACTTTACAGAGGAGAAAATAAGCTCAAAGAGGTAAGTTGCTTGCTTATCCCAATTAAATCAATGAATAAAATGGGTAAGAGGAGATTTGAATAAAAACCCATATTTGTGAAATTTTGGAAAGCAAATGATGAATATAGCTAAATATGACTCATTTTTATTGGTTATGTCTTAACACATTGTCATGCATGACTTATGGATATGAGCAAAGCAGGAAAAAATGGTGCAACATAGGCAGGTGTTCTCTAAACAAGTCTTATGGATGGTGGGAAATCTTACACAGGATATATTGTAATACAGCCTACAGCACTGTCTCCTAAGGTGAAAGATAATAAGACAAGATTTCTATTTCCTGCAATGGTAAGGATATGATCTTATTTATACTCAACAATATCCTTCATCTTAATTTAAATATATACAAATGTACATCAATTAAAATGATTAGGAGTGAAGATTACATCATAGTGATAAAAAATACAATTGTTTGCCTCCCCAAAAGAAGAAGAAACATGAAATTATTATGTCAATAAGAAGTTGATATCAATAATAGCAAGCTACTTCATTTTTCAGTTTTCTAATTTGTCAAATCAAGAGGTTGAAAAAGTTGATCCTTAAGGTTTTTTCCAGTTCCAAATTTCTATAAGCAAACAGGGACATATCATCTTCTAAAACAACTGCCCATTTCTAGAAGCACTAAAACAGAAAGAAATTTCAAGATCACTTTTTGCACAAAAATCTAACTATTCACACAGTTCAGTTTCCTTTTTTCACTTACAACAACTTACTAATCAAGTATGCTTCACTTGATAGCCTAACTTATGCTATCCATTTCTGCATAATTATGTTTCTTTAATGTTTTATGTTGCATGACTTTACCTTGTAAATAGTTCCATAATAAATGCTATAATTAATTTAATAGCACTTTGCATTATATTCAAGGGTGTGCACTCTCAGAGCATATTTTTGGAGGGATGCCAATGAGCTTCTGTATAACAGGGGAGGATTTGTCAGATGCCCCTCATACGTGTGTATCTAGAATAAAATCCAAAATGTTTAGCAGAGCTCTAAGATTTTATTTTAAGAAAAGTCCGGGGTGCCCTGATGGGAAAGAAATCAAGAGGTTGCTAGGAAATTTCAGAGAGTGACTGCTAAACTCTGAGTTAAGAACATATAAATATAAATATTTTCCCTCACTATTAGAAAGTAAACTCCCTGAAGGCAGAAACTAATTTTTTTTTAAATTTTGTATTTGGGTTTTAATCACTTTAAACATTTTGGGACATAGTAAGTGCAGAATAAATGTATTCATTCAGAAAGAGGCCTGAAAAAGCAGAGATGGCAACATGAAAATTGGCAAATGAAGTTATTCTTCTCTCCCAAACAATAAGAATATAGGATTTGTTTGTGGAAGGGACCTTAGCAATGATTTATGAAAATGAAGGGAATGTCCTCTCCAGGACTATATTCCCATTAGAAAGGCATAACTATGAAGGAAATTTGGCTTAATACTTACTAGATGTTTTGAAAATTTCATTGTGAAACAGCCTAAGTTCATAGACACTATGCTAATAGGGCTGAATATTTTTCCCCTTTGGGGTATATTCTACAAGGAACTTGCTGGAAGGAAATCCTTTATGATTATTCACATTCAATAGATCTGCCAGCCATTACTCAGTTTTATATCTCACACCAGTCAAGCAATCATTACCTCTGTATTTGCCCCATGATAAAATCTGTTTGGTTGGTGATATGTTTCCACTGAAGGAGATGCTCTGATTTTAAGCTCACCCTTATAAATTACCATATCCTTATTTTTATGGTTTCCTCTGTTGACCTATTTGTAGCCTAAGCTTTTAAATAAATCAATTCATTTTAAATGGAGTTTTTAAAATATCAAATCTACTTAACACAAATTCATCTCACAAAGAAGAAAGGAAACAAACATGTTTATTATGAACCTACTATGTGCCAGGCACTGAGTAAGTGCTTTACAAATATTACTACATTGAATCTTCACAACTGTGGGAAGTAGGCGCTATTATTAGTCCTAACTTAGAATTGACGCAGAAATCACACAGGGTCACACAGCTAGGAAGCTTCTGAGGTTAGATTTAAATTTAAGTTTTTCTAACCCAGTCTGCCCAGGATCCAACTGAATGTCCCTTTTCCAACAATTCATCCATCCTAAGAATCTCTGAACTTTGCCAATCAATGTCACTGAGTCTGAACTCTCCTTTGTGTGTAGTTTCCTTTAGAAAGTGAGCTCTCTGAGGTTAGAGACTGTACTTGTTTTCTATTCTACTTAATACTGTGATTGGCATACAGTAGGTGCTTAATAAATGCCTTTCAAATCATCGAAGGACTTAGAGCAGGGAGATCATGTAGAGTATTGCTGGTGGCTACAGAATTCAAAGAATTTTCTGGAGAAAAATATTTCTCATTAGGTAGAAGTACTATTAAAAAGAAGATTTTATTTTTAAACATTGATATTTCAGTTAAATTGCTATAAATGATTTTTAAAAATTAAAAAGAAAGAATCAGAACTCTGAGTTTTTCATATACATTTACAATCCTGCAACAAATCGGTGTGTCAATGATATTAAATAAGAGAAATAAACAGTAAATATTTAGGTAAACAGTGAATAATTGGTATAATACTACCATAAGCAATATTGCTAAATTAAACATTTTAAGCTTATGGGTCAACTCTGATTTTTTTTTTTTTAAACTATAAAGAACCCATTTTTTTTTTGTTTTGTTTTATTTTTATTAATGCTATAAATCTAAATTCTGGTTCCTAATATAAATCTCAGGATGAAATACTGCTGTTATTTCATGGAGTTAATAGGGAAAGAGCATTCTTTGGCTTCAGAATCTAAAGACTTCTCAGGATTCTGACTGCCACTTATTTTCTCTGTAACTGAAGACGACTTGTTTAATATATCTGGACCTCAGCTTCCTCGTCTGAAAATTGAATGTTATAATTCTTATACCACTTACCCTCTTCGCTTAATTGTTGTCAACTCTCAACATCTTTACTCACTATTAGGAATAGTCCTTAGTGGGGAAAAACACCTCAGTAATAAGAGAAATTTGTCTTTAATGTCTTCAGACTTCCTTTCTGAGGCTTTCTTCTGCATCTCCCCTTCCCCATTCCCAGAAACTTTTTTGACTTTGGTGAGTCCTTCTATCCAGGAAGATTGTGTAGGCCAGTAGTATCAAACTTAAATAGAAGTGGAGGGGCCACTAAATTATGCATAAAGATTTCTGTAGATATTCCCACATATTGACTTATTTTTAAAATGTAATTTTATCTATGTTTTATTGTATTTTAATTATTTTGTTAAATATTTCCCAATTACATTTTAATCATTTTCTGGGAAATGTTTGCAACTCTGATAGAGACTCATGATATGCCTATCAAACATATGGGGTTTCAATTAGAAAAAAATATATATTTTACATACATATATATATATACACATGTGTTATATAATTTGTGTATAATAATATTCTAATTATATACTTATGTGTTCTAATTGGAGTTCCATATGCCACATTTATTAGGCTCCTACTATGTGCCTGGCACTATGCGAAGCACCCAGTATATAAATTGGTGAAAGACAGTCTTTGCCTTCAAAGAACTTACAATCATTGAATGGGAGAGACAAAGTATAAATAAATATATACTAAGCATGGGAAATAATCAAAAGAGAGAAGGCACTCGAATTAAAGGAGAATGAGGAAGACTTTCTGTAAAAAGTGGAAATTTAGATGGGACTTAAAGGAAGCTAGGGAAGTCAGTAGTTTGAGACAGGAATAAGAACATTCCAGGTATGGGTATCAGTCAGAAAAAAATACCCATAAGTGAAAGATGGAGTGGCTTATTTTGGAAAAGCCAAGAAACTATGTCATTGGATTGGAAAGTATGGTGTAATGAGACTGGAAAGTTGGTAATGGGCTGAGGGTAAGTTGTGAAGGGATTTGAATGTGAAATAGAGTATTTTGCTTTAATATATTTGACATGTATTGGTCATCCTGCCATCTAGGGGAGGGGGTGGGGGGAAGGAGGGGGAAAATTGGAACAAAAGGTTTGGCAATTGTCAATGCTGTAAAATTACCCATGCATATAACCTGTAAATAAAAAGCTATTCAAAATTAAAAAAAAAAAAAAAAAGAAATAGAATATTTTGTATTTGTCCTTGGAGGCTCCTGGAATTTGTAGAGTAGCAGAATGATATAATTGGACCCATACATTAGGAAAAGCACTTCAGGGGTAAAATGGGGAATATCTTGGAGTAGGAAGAGATTTGAGGCAAGCAGATCCAACAGCAGGCTGTTACAACAATCAGGGCTCAAGGTGATGAGGGTCTATACCAGAGTGGTGACTGTCAAAGGACAGACAGAGATATATAGAAGAAAGGTTGCAAAGGTGAAATTGATAGACTTATTGGAAATGAGGATGAGTGGGATTAGAGATAGTGAGGAATCCAGAGTGAATCCTAAATTGTAAATCTGAGGGACTGGGAGAATGGAGAAGGTAGGAATGGGAGAAGCTTTAGAAGTAAAGATAGTAAATTCTGTTTTGAATATATTTAGTTTCAGATGTCTACTGGACACATAGATCAAGATGTCTGAAGGGCTCTTGGAGATATAAGATTGGAGGTCAATTAAAAAAAAGGCAGGGCAGGTGATTTGAGAAACATTATCATAGAAATGGTAATTAAATCCATAGGTACTGATAAGAAATGTGTGTGTGTTATACATATATGTGTGAATGAATACATGTATAATTTCACATATAAATTTGTGTATAATGCACATGTGCATACGTGTACATGCATAGATATCACTTCGTTAGAAATATTGCAAGGATAAAATGAAATAATACACTTTTTAAAAACCTTTGTAACCCATAAAATGCTATAAAATATGAATTTATTTCCAAATAGATCGTCAGGAAAGAGGATCTTCTTTTTTTCATCATTTAAATGAAATATGAAGGAAACTTGGATAGTATTTATTCCCAAAGACATCAGGGAAAAGAAAGAATCAATCTACTTTTTGAGGTTAATCAATAAGGCCCAGAAATTAGTCTATGTAAATGTACACACACACACATACACACACACACACACTCTCTCTCTCTCTCTCTCTTTCTCTCTCTCTCTTTTCAAATTATCCCTGCTGAGGAGAAACATAAGAGTTAGTGTTTGAAAACCAGTTCTCTTCTACCATACAGACACCATATTTAGACCCTTTAATAGATATACTATTATAATTTAACTTCAATTCTCTTAGACTCTATGGAATAATCAGAGTTCAAAGATCAGCCTCCAGTAGCTCAAAGTCTACAAATGACCATATAAAAAGAACTCAATTGTATAAAATATTCCTCCATGTGCCATGTGTATAGACATCCATGAAATGCCTCAAATATAAGACTGTACATTAATCTATTTGCACAATAGACATTACTTTTCTTTTCAAATATTCCTGACAGTACAGGGGAGCTAAGCTGTTCTACATTTAAAAAAAAACAAACCTGCCTACATCTCATTCCTGTGGATAACATAATTCTATGACCAGCCAAAATCTCTACGTCAATAAACGACTGTACCCTTATATTATTTTCCTCTTTTAGTGTATCTCTGATTATTGTTCAATTGTGCAACAATGAGGCAGAAATAATGTTGGAGTAGGAGTCAAGAGTTCTGTTATTCAGTTCCCACTGGGTAGCTAGTTGACTTTAATTCATTTGATCTTAGTCCCTCAGGTTTTTCTTCTGCCAAACTAGGATGTTGGACTAGTTGGAATTGTTGAAGAGGTCAAACATCAACAAACTAATCAATCAACAAGCATTTATTGAGCACCTTCTGTGTGTTAAGCACTATACTAGGTACGAGGAAAACCGAGACAAAAGTATAAGTCTTCAGGGAGGTGATGCTATGACATGCAAGTGATTTGGACTGAGCGAGGAAAGGCTGTACAAAATCATCAGTCTCACTTTCTCTCTGGAGCCACATGGGTCCAGTGGCAAGATTTAAATCAGGATGACTGGAGATGGCCCTCAGCTAGGAGGTACAGCACATAGAACACCAGCCTTAGTCAGGAGGACCTGAATCCAAATCCAGCCTCAGAGAATTACTTGTTGTGTGACCCTGGGCAAGTAACTTAACCCCAATTGCCTTAAAAAAAAAATGAACAAATTTTGCTTCAATCCTTTGTGCTCACAGAGCACCTCCTTGTCTTGAGATAGATAGGTAGCATAGTGTCTAAAGAGTTAGATATGGAATAAGGAAACCTTGAGTTCAAATACTGTTTCAGACATTGTGACTCTGGACAATCATTTAAGCTCTCTCAGGCTCAGTTTCTTTATCTGTAAAATAGGTATCATAATAACATATACTCTCCCAGGATTGCTCTGGACATAAAATGAGATGATATATGTAAAGAGTTTTGCAAATCTTAAAGCACAATATAAATACTAGTTATCATTCTTACTGAAAGAGATATCTAAACTATGGTAATAGTTTTGTGCTTAAATCTATGGACAAAAACTCTTTCAGTTTTTTCTCTTCCATGAATGGCTTGTGATCTAAAATAAAAGTTTTAAAACAATGATTCAAATGAGAAAAAATAAATCAAAGTACCATAATAGTAATTGTCATTTATATAGTGCTTTTAGGTATATGAAACACTTCACAAATATCATCTTATTTGATCTTTATAACAATCCTGGAAGGCAGGTGTTATTATTATGTCCATTTTACAGATTGGGAAACTGAGGCAACATATGATTAAATGACTTGCCCAGGAACACACACCTAATAAATATTTGGGGTGGCATTTAAACTTCCCGATTCCAAGTCCAACATTCTATCTACTGTGCCACTTAATTGCCAGGGTAGCATAAAGGGGCAGGAAAGGAAAAATTTCCTTAGGAAAAAGACTATGACTTTAGGTTCCATACAAACACTTCAGAAGTTGCTGAGATTTGTCATAGATTTGTCACAGACTTTCCACTGGTGCAATTCACAATTTTTCTGTGGCTCAGTAGTCAGTCAATCTTCATGAGTTGTCATAACCAAAAATAGATACGTGGAAAGATAAATGAAATGCTCATTTGATACCATTTTTTCCCCTTCCAATGCTGAGATTTTCCAAATGTAGCCAGGATGGCCTTTACATGTACTCCATTGCCAAAACTTTCTAGTTTAGTGGGACATCTCAGAGTTTCTTTCTCAGATCTTACCTGAGCTAACCTTGGAGAACTCAGAATCATCCTCACATCATGGTGAGGTATCAAACCAACATTTTACCTTGGGAATTAAAATAGAAAAGTTAAATATATTCAGTGCTTTAGGAATGAGTGCTCCAACATTTGATTAAAACCTTAAACCAGAGAAGGCTGATTTTTCATTGATTGGAACTGGTTAATTAGGAAAAACATCTTCAGAATATTCTAATTCTGATGAGAACTCTATCTCCTCCCAACATAAATATCACTTTAAATTCAGCTCCTGGTGAGTATAGGCAAGAGTCTAGCCACATGGAAAGTATTCAATAAATGCTTGTTAGAATTATTGTATAGATATGCACATGTTTTGGGGACAGCTAGATGGTATATGGAGTACTGGCCCTACAGTCATGCTTACTAGCTATGTGACCCTGGGGAAGTGACTTATCCTTGTTTGCCTTAAATTTCCTCCTCTGCAAAATGAGCCAAAGAAGGAAATGCAAACCACTCTAATATCTTTGCCACGAAAATCTTAAATGGGATCATGAAGAGTGGAACACAACTGAAAAGCCTGAATAACAACACACATATATACCATGCAGAAAGATGGTAATACATCAAAGATCATGGGTTATGGTGCACTTTTAATTCAGTAAATTCTAGTCTTTTTTGAGGTTCAGAGAAAGGAAATGACTTGCCCATCTTTGGGTAACTGGTAAATATCAGAGGTAGCATTTGAATCCAAGACTTTCTGCCTTCCAATCTAACACTTTATTAGCACCTAGGTGGTCTGATGAATAGAGCATGGGACTTGGAATCAGGAAGATCTGTTAGACTTCTGCCTCAAATATTTATTAAAAGTGTGAACATGGAAAAGCCACTTAACTTTTTTGTTTACTCCTATGTGAATATATGTGTTTGTCTTTCTCTGTGTGTATACATACATGCATAAACATACACACACACACACACAGAGATATATAATAATACCTGTATCACAGAGTAGAGATGTAATTTGTAAGGATCAAATGATTTAGCTTGTGTAAAGCACTTTGCAAACCTTAGAGCTATATGAATGTTAGCTATTATAAAGCTAGTGACAACATGCTGCCTCATTAACATATATACTAATATATTAAATAGGATCTCTATATATTATAAATGTACAAATGTGTCCTTCCTTTTCTCATTTCTGAAAATAAAAATAAAAACAGGATGCAAGCGTTACAGAATATGCAGTCTAAGTATGTGTCTAAATAAAAATCACATTTTGTCTTTGGCTAACATGTGACAAAGTACTTTGGAAAAATACCATAGAATATCATAGATTCAACTGGTCTGAGATTTTATAAGTCCATGTCTATGGATGACTGGTAACATAACCAACAGCTTTGCCAGGTATTTACTCCATATTGACAGTAGCCATTATAGATAATGAGCTTCTCCCCACCCCCTTTCTAAAACTTTCATTTAAAAACCCTCACACAATATCCTCAGTAACCTTCATACACGCTGTGCGTACTGAACTAAAGCCTTCCATTTCTTCCTGAATAGAAACGACTCCTGCCCAGACCTTGTGCAGCTAGGGATTTGAGTGCAATAGACAATTTCAAAGACTGCTCTTTCTTTTTAACAATCAGTGCATTAGGCTAAAATATTCACACAACGGCAATAGCAATAGAAAAGGTTTGTAGTGTAGTGACAAGGTTCCTCTTTTACCTGGATGTGTAGAATGATGAATGAGCATTAGCAGAATATTCTTTTGGCCTTTAGGTGTTACCTTGATCTTCTCACAGAATGCAAATTGACATTATACCCACATTTCTATGGTATTTATTACTGTGGTCACGATGTGAGGGCTTTTTTTCAATATGAATAGTGTAAAAGGGGAAACATATTACTGCAAAGAGGCATTATTGTGCAGGGAATGTATAAACAGATGAGAAGAACAGCCCGACATGCTCATAATGGAAACTGAAAGTTCTTCATTTTGTACTGATTGTCTACCCTTCCTTTTTAAACAACCTTCCTTTTTTTCTCGCTATCAATACAAAGTTCTTTTGGGTAAAATGAAGTGCATTCATGCTAGCTGAAAGAAGCTTTTAAAGTTGATCTGTGCCCACACAAAAGAGGCAGGGCCGGAGCACATCAGGTCGAGGAAGCAAACTTGGTCAATGTTCATTACTCATAGCTCGACACCCCGAGCCTCCACAGCATTTTGTGAAGAATCAGATAAACTTTCCCCGCGATAAACAACTGAAATAATTTTTCTTAGCTGTCAGGCCCCTTTCTCCTCTTTCGAGCCTGTTCTCACACTCTTCCCAGCTCGTAAAAATCAACCAACCGAGCCAGGCTCTTTGGTCTGATAAATGGGCCCCCTTTCAATCGGTGGCAGGCTTCAGGAAAAAGAGATAATCCTGGATAATGTGGACACAGTTTTCATTTCATGTCACCCAATTAAACTGCAATTATCCGGAGTGCAACAGCAGAAAACCTGGAAAGAATGGCCAGAGAATGAGGAGCTGGGGCTCCCTGGGACTCTTTATACTTTGCACATTAGCCTAGATTTGTTCTATTCTGATAATAAAGTGCCAGTCTGAGCACTTAGCAGCACACAGCAAGGGCTGGACCAGCTGCAACCTGTAGCCTCCAGTGAAATACCACTGCAGAGTCTATGGGAAATAGAATTCTTTGCCTCAAGGCCTTTTTATGTGTCTAGTATTTGTATCCAGAGACAGAGCCTGTGTATTGCTGTACAGTCAATATCTATTTATCTATGTCTCAATAAATTTCATAATAATTTTACATATTCAAAATATGAGATATATTGTGATAGATATTTATCTTAATCTATCTACAGAGTCAGCATCACTTTATTTCCTATGAAAATTCCCAGAAACAAGAGAGCAAAATGTTCTTTCGACTCTCATATCCACATTGTACTTAAAAAACCCTCCAACTTTCAAAGAACTAGTTGCTTGGTGGCAAGAATGCTATAATAACCAAGTTATTAGAGACAGACTCAATAAATTATACAGAGAAGTTTTGGGCTGAGGACTGAATAGGAATAAAAATCCCAACAGAAAACTGGTTCATCAACTGGGAATTTAAAAAAATTTAAATGTGATAGCATTTGGCCCTATAAAGAAATACAACCACAGGATAGAAAGTAGACAAATGGATCAGTCAGCTTCCATTGATAAATTATGAGAAGAGCTGGGTAGTATAGAGGGAAAAAAAGGGAGTGTGGTGGGAAGACATAGATTTTTCAGTGCAGAGAGCCAAAGAAAACACAAAATTTAAAGGTGAATATTTAGTACAAATAATCGTGGTTATTTTGTGTAAATAAAATTGAGAGCACATTTTGCAACAGAGCAGGATTCTCTAGGGAAAAATTTCTTATGAAATAAGAGTGATCTTTGGCAGTACAACTCTGAGATATATCCAAAATCTCAAATGAGCATTGTTAGTAATCTATAATGATACTAATATTATTGGTTTACTTCAGAATGGAGTCTATAAAATGTTTAAAATCTAAGAATAGAACCAAAAAGTCCTTCTGTGGACAAGATCTATATGATTTCAATCAACAACACTTTTTATAAAAAAGTATATTAACAAAAATGGAGGATGTTTTGATAATGATATCAGACCAGGCCATTGCTATTGAAATTATAGAAATATTTTTTTTAAGGAACCTGAACTTCATGACTGATACAAATTTTGTAAAAAAAAAAAATATTCTAGGATCAATTTAGAATTGGAAGAGACCTTAGAGACCATTTAGTCCAATCTTCTCATTAAACCGATGAAAGAAATTTAATGACTTGCCCAGATCAGACAGATCAGCAAATATCCAAGGCAAGGTTTGATCTTTCCAGCTCCAGGTTCAGCATTTTATTCACAAAACCATCATGCTTATGGTAGAAACAGTAGAAACTTTATTGCTGCAGGTTGCAAAAAATTAGCCCTAACCAAATAGCTAGAAAGACACAATCAAGAAGACAGAATTCTATGCCGGAAGTTCATCCATACCTCAGAAGGTAACAGATAACAATTCAAACAAATTAATACAAATAAATGGGAACAGCTAAGTTCTGTGATGGATAGAGCACTTCCTCTGGCTGAAATCAGGACAGAGCTGAGTTCAAATGTGACCTCAGATACTTGCCAGCTGTATTACTCTGGACAAGCCATTTAACTCTGTTTGCCTCAGTTTTTTCATCTGTAAAATTAGCTGGAGAAGGCAATAGCAAACCATTCCAGTATCTCTGCCAAGAAAACCCCAAATAGAGCCAGTGGAAACAATTAAACAATAACAACAAACTTTTAATTAGTTGTTTAACTAAAAACAGGGAACTTCTCATTTATTCACCTTCATTTTCATGTTTTCAGATACCATTTTACTAATTTAATATTCCTTTCCTCTTATGTGAATTGATTCCATTATATTCTTCTCCATAGATTCAATCCTCTGTCCTTTGTAACTCCTCATAATGGCAAATGTCACTCCTTCAGAAAATGGCAGATCAAGATTTAGCTTGAATCAGAACCATTTACCATGCTGATATGACTGTGCTACTTTCTATGATCCAATGGTTTTACAAGGTCTGGTAGTTCTTTATTTTCCTGAATCAATGTAACAGAGTTCCAGTGATCACTCCTACTTTCTCCTTTGCCCCAGTGAATTCATTGTCTCAAGGCATTTTCTCTCTTAGTCCTACCAATATTTTGCAATAATACTCTTTTTAGCTGGAAAAAAATAGCATTAGGCAGCATGGTGGATAGAGTGCAAACCTGTAATCACAAAAACTTGAGTTTGAATGGCACCCGATACAGCCGTGTGACCTTAAGCAAGTCACTGTACCCCTTGTTACCTCAGTTTCCTCATCAACTCACAGGGTTGCACTAAAGATCAGATGAATTAACATGTGTAAAAGTACTTTTTAAACTCTCAAATGTTAGATAGTAATATTATTGTTATTATTAACAAAAATATATCTTCAAAGTCATACAGGAAGCATAAGAGATGTGATATGGAGATAGGTGTTGAAAAGTGGCCTATTCTCCAAAAATAATAAGGCAATAATCATCACAGTAATGAAGTTAACAACATTAAGCAACATATGTAGTGCCTTTCATCTAAGCTCAAAGCCCTCTACAAATAATGGTTTAGAATTTCATCCTGTGTAGCTTTATGGGAGAATTCCATACAATTACAATAACATAATAATAATAATATTATAATAATACCTTATGTTTACATAATACCTATCTCTGAGAAACTTAAAGTACTTAGAGATGTTAATCTAATTAATCCCCAGATCCCTGTCAGACAGGTAGAAGGACAGGTAATATTTAATTCAATGCCATTTAGGAAATGATGGGAAAACTAACATTTACCGCCTCCCTACCTCTCAGGTATTTTGTGAGCATAAAACAAAAAGATAGACCAGATTCCAATCCTGTTTAACTATATGAAAGGAAAACAACAATAATAATAGAAGCAAAAATAATAATAATGTTTGGGTCACCTTTCATCTGATGAATTCAAAGTACTTTGAAATAATGGGTTGACTCCATATCCTGTGTTACTCAGTGTGAGAGTTCCCCACACCTCCAAAACTGCTGAACAAAGACTGACCATGTTCTACTTGGGGAGGCACAGAGAAAGAGCCAACCTACTTATTCTTAGTTCTCCAATATAGATGAATGAATACGCATTTATTAAGTACTATGTGACCAATATGTGGTAAGCACTGGGAATGTAAATACAAAAGCAAGACTGTCTCAACCTCAGGGAAATGACTTTCTAATAAGAGGAGACAAAACATACAGGAAAATGATGACTAGAAAGAAATATTTTGGTTTAGAAAATCACAGGGATTGTGTTCAGAAAAAATAAGAGTGTAGGCTAACATAACTTTTCCAACTGCAATGGCAGTAATATTCTGATCATATTTCCAGGACTAGAAAGGGAGAGGAGGTAAAGAGCAACTAGTAAGTCAAAGAGAAAATGGTAAGGAGACCATAGAAAAGTAAAATGAAGCAGTCTACTTGACATTCTTCCCAGCCAAGTATATGGGGCAGTGAAGGAGCCCAAAGATGAAAGGGTCAAGTCTTCCAGAATATGGTCTGTGGTCCAATGGTACTACAGCAAAAGTAGCTGATAGAAGATAGTTGAGGTGTAAAATATCTGATGTCTTGAATGCAAGGAAACTATGGTGAGGTAATGGCAACTGATAATGATGAGAGTAGGGTCGTGAAGGAGAATTGTCACAGGGATGGGTGTGAGATCCTTGTTCTCCAAGGCTCAAAGCCAAGGAAATTCGTTTACTAAAAGGCTATGATAAAAAGGCTTTTATTGTTAGAAAGACACCAAGATAATGCTCTTGGTGGGCAATAATCATTCTCAAGAGAGAAGTGATTTTTGCAAAGAGACATTTTCTGAAGGCCTGCTTTATACAGAAATAGAAGAAGAGGACTGAATAGGCAAGACTATTTAAGTTTGTATATGAAAGAATGGATATTCTTCTTCCTGGCTCCAGAGGATGTGGGACCATCTAGGTTTGTATATGAAAGGAGTCATTCTCTGGAAGTTCCTGGTTCCAGAGAATGTAAGTCCCTTTAAGTTTCTATAACTTTTTGTTGGTGATTTTATATAACTTTACAGAGCTGTCTGGTTTCTGCTCTCAACAATAACAACTCATTTTTCTATAGCATTTAGTGGCTAGCAAAATGCTTTCCTCACAATCCTTGATAGGAAGAAAAGTAAACAGAAAGATATTGCTATATTCATATATTATATGAAGGTACAATTATGATTATTAGATTGTTTTTAAAATGTACTGTGTGAATGACAAAATACAGTTATAACTTTCAATTATTTGTAGAAATGGAGGCAAGACATGGAACCAATCCCAAAAGCCATTTGAAGTATTTTCTTGGCACTAATCTTTAAGCAAGTACATTTTTTCAGTTATTTAAGAAAAGTTAGAAAATTTCCTCACTTTCCTATACTATCTCTGTGCTTAATTAAATGATTACTATTGTCCTTCTAGTTTTAAAATGCAAAATTCTCTGATTGTCTGTCCTCTCCAAAGGGCACTAGGCCCATTCTACTGGAGGGAGGCAGCATAAAAATCATAGAATCTCAGAATCATCAGCTGGGACTGGGAAAGGAGAAAATAAGCATTTATTGTCTACTATGTGCTAAATGCTTCTTATAAATATTATCTTATTTGAACCTTACAAGAAGCAACATGAGAGGTAGGTGCTATTGTTAATTCCATTTTACAATTAAGAAAAATTGAGGCAAATAGCAAGGCTGTCACTTGCCCAAGGTCACAGAGCTAGTAAGCCCTGTGGTCAGATTTGAATTTAGGTCTTCCTGAACCCTGAATGTGAACAGTTAGGTGGTGTAGTGAGTAAAGCTAGTTCTTAGATTGAAGAAAATTCATCTTCATGAGTTCAAATCCTGCCTAAGATACTTACTAGGGGTATGATCTTGGGCAAGTCACTTTACCTTGTTTTCCTCAATTTGCTCATCTGTAAAATCAGCTAGAGAAGAAAATTACAAAGTACTCTATAAATTTTTTTTTTGTCAAAACCCCCAATATAGAATCACAAAGAGTAAAATATGACTGAAACAGCTCATCAACAATTTCCTGAATACAGACTCAATATTTTCTCTGCTACCCCATCTGTGCTACCTTTTTTTTTTAATCATACCATCATCTGTCCTAGGCATTAACTTTTCCAATGTAATGCCAGAGAAACTGAGGCAAGATAGAGATTAGAGAGTATTTAATAATTTATTTGAAAGGGAGAGATGTAGTGGGACCAAATGGATTCATGGTTTGGTCCCAGGGCTGAATGAAATTATAGTCTCCAAGAATCCAGCTAACAATATGAATTTTCAATGACATATATACACATGGCTCAGATACATGGGGTAGACTGAGGCAAGAGCGGAGTCAGGGTGCTAAGAGTGGGAACAGGACTCTGACAGGGTTGGGCGGAGCCACTGAGATGGGGTGACATAATGAGGGGAGACACCCAGAGATGGGGAGAGACATCTTGATGATACAGTATCTGATATTCTGATAGCTTGGGATGAGAAGAGGCATTCTGATATTCTAAAATCTAAGATCTTTTATACTTATCAAATATTCTGATGTTGAGAGGGAGAGGTAGTTTTTCAGGATTGAGTAGAACAATTGAGGCAGAACAATTTAGGGAAACTGAGTCAGGATACTAAAAGAGAACTGTGGCACAATACCAAACCCAGTTAACCTTTGACTTCTTCCATTAAACCTCATCCATTTGCCTAACTAAGAAACATCTCTTTTACTTTTAAATTTTTATGGTATCTACTGTCTAGAGACACATTTATCACTTAAACTCTTTTACATTGTTACTTAACTATGTGTGTGCTTGTGCTTTATTTTTCCCAAAGATATTATAAGGTCCTTGGAGGCAAGGGACAATAATCAATTACTAATTGTGTTCCCAGAGTCCGACCATGTGCTATATGATAGATATTTGAGGAGCAAATGGATGAGGGAGGAATGAGGAAATGGTCTTTCTTTATGGATGAGAATCTGGGACATAGAGTTGGAAAGCTCTTTGGTTACTTCCAGCTTACATTGGGTTTGCAGATTTCAGCCTGAGGAAGTCAACAGAGAGATGAGAAAGTTAAAGAAATTAAGGGTAAAGCAACTCTATTGTATAATTTTAAAAGTAGGTAATCAGTTTTCAGATAATGGAGAATTGACTGTATTGCTCCAGGTTCCTTTGATATAGAATAATTAAAATTCCAGAGTAAAAGATAAGGAAGCCCCAGGGTATTGACATGAGGAAGTTCTTTCCCTAGTTGACCACAATCTCTTTACCTTTCATAGAATTCTTCTTGCCCAACTTAACTCCTACCCTAAGGGTCCAATGAATGGGTACTTTTCTCCCCAGATCAGTCTTCTTCTCTAAGCTCTACAGAGGTCAAGTTCTGTAGGAAATACAGCACCTCATGTAGCACTCATAGCCAGATAATATATAATACTACAATACTTCCCCTGCACCCTCCATCCTTATCTTGCTCAAACTTTTTGCCCTCAAGTAAAAGAATTCCTATTTAGCACTCTTATTGATGTGACCAAAAGACCCCACAAATAACAGAACAAAAAAAATCTGAGTTGGTTATAGAAATTTCTACCATTCCTTTCCTTTTCTTTTAATTTAGATTTTTAAAAGATTTTAATTTTCAAGACATATGCAAGGATAAATTTTCAGCATTTTTCTTGCAAAACCTTGTGTTCCAATGCCCCCTACTTCCCCCATCCTGTTTCCTAGATGGCAAGTAGTCCAATATATATTAAACGCGGTAGAAATATGTTAAATCCAATATATGCATACATATTTATACAATTATTTTGCTGCAAGGAAAATCAAATCAAACAGGAGAAAAAAAAATGCAAGCAAACAATAAAAAGACTGAAAATGCTATTTGTGAACCACACTCAGTTCCCACAGTCTTCTTTCTGGATGTAGATGGCTTTCTTCATCACAAGACCATTGAACTGGTCTGAATAATCTCATCGTTGAAGATAGCAACGTCCATTAGAATTGATCATCTTATAATCTTGTCATTACCTTGTACAATATCATTCCTTTTTGAAAATCAGCAACTTAAAAATCCCTTTTATATACCAAAGTATTGTGCTAGGTACTGGGAATACGTGTACAGAAAGGAAATAGTCTTTGTCCTCAAGGATCAGGAATTATTGGGGAAAACGACACAAACGCACACATACACACACACACACATACACACACACACTCACAGAGATATACATGAGCATTTGTAGGATAAGAATTAATACAAAATAGTTAGAATTGGATTAAGAAGAGTTTCAGATTAAAGGAGAAGGAAATAAACATTTATTAAATACCTACTATAGACCAGACATGGCAGCTAGATAGCACAGAGCATATGGCAACAAGGCTGGAGTCAGGAAGACCTGGGTCCAAATTCAGCCTCAGATAACTTACTAGCTGTGTGACCATAGGAAATAGTTTATCATCTGTAAAATGAGGGCACACTAGAGAAGTAAATGCCAAGCCACTATAGTATCTTTGCCAAGAAACCCCCCAAAAGGAGTCATGAAGCGTTATACACAATGAAGTAACTAAAAAGCAACAAATATGCCTGGTATTGTATTTCCTTTGACTTCTTACACAACAACCAAGGTTAAGTATTATCATTTACTTAGGTCTTCCTGACTGTAGGTCCAACGCTTTATCCAAAGAATCACCTGGTTGGTGGTGTTTGAGCTATATCCTAAAGAAAGAGAAGGATTCTGTGTAGAGATGGGAGGACATTACATGGACATAGAGGGCCAGAGTGGCGTGAGTGAAAAACAGAGAGGAAGTCAGTTTGGTGAGATCAGAGTAAAGAAAAGGGAATACAATGAGGCAGCAAAGGTGTATTGGGACAATGTTGTCAATAAATCATAAATTGTGTGCCTGGTAGTTTAATCCTCTTCATTATTCGTCTTGTGATCTATGTTCTTAAAAAGAAATTTAGTTTCAATATTTCCATTCAAATGTACGAGAAGCATCTCTGTGCCTCAGATAGTAGAATCAAGTGCCATGGGCTATTGGAATTTAGTGTCTTTGGAGGTCATCTAGACCATTCTCTTCATTTTACTAGTAAAAGAAAGTGAGACCTAGGGAGGTTAGTTGGTCAAGATCTTACAACTAGAAAATAATTGAGTCACTACTAGAACCCAGGTTCCCTTGTTTTTTCTCCAATTCTCTTTCCAATACACCAGATTGCCTCCTTCACAGAAAGCAAAAAGAGTAAGAGTAGTTATATTATAATTATGACAATTCTCTATAGAAGTGAATTTGTACTGTCCCATTTAACAAAACTGTCACCAATTTCATGTATTTCTTTTATAAGCCAATAAAACTGCTTAAGAAAATTTCCCCTATCAAATAAGACCCTCCAAATGTTGGATTTTCTTATTTTAATTATGACAGTTTATTTGTAAAATTGAATTAATATCCTTTCAAGCAAGTTGAGTAGTAACATTGAATATGGTTTAAGACAAATTATTTCTATTTATGTTAATAATTAACAAAAGTAATTTTTAAAAATCTTGTGAATTTCCATCCATTTTGATATCTCATAGTCTATGGAAATTGTCTATTATGATAAAGAAAGCTCTTTCTGATTTTTGTCTTACCAATAAAATAGAATTTTTTTTCATTAAATCTATTGCCAGATATTGCAATTTCTATATGTAACCATGGACCTTAAATTCTCATTGTTTTTCTCTTCACTATGTAATCTTTAAAGTATATATTGACATGTTTAATGTGGGGTTCTTGAAATTGGTTACATATATATGTAAAACCACTATTTCAATACAATTTATTTCCTTTGCAATCCTATGAATTTTTTTAATGCATTTAAAAACATTATTTTGAGAATAGGGCCATATGCATCACCAGACTGCCAATTGGTCCATGACACACAAAAAGGATTAAGAATCTCTGCTTTAAACCTTGTTAAAGTGTTAAGGAAGTTAGATGTCAGAGTCAGGGCTCAGGACATAGTGGAATGAGTAACATCAGGGAACAATCTTTTAGATTGAATAGAAAGCTGGCAAAGTGTGAGCAGTTTTAGGGATAGGTCCTTAAAGAGGAAGACAGTTAAAAAATGTGAGTTTAAATGTGAGTATTTCTGCAATGGGAAAATCAGCCTATGTGGAGAGAGAATAAATGGAAAGAAAGTACTTCTTTCTTTTCCTTCCTTCCTTCCTTCCTTCCTTCCTTCCTTCCTTCCTTCCTTCCTTCCTTCCTTCCTTCCTTCCTTCCTTCCTTCTTTCTTTCCTTCCTTTCTTCATTCCTTTGCATTTATCTATTTTGAAACAATCATACTTAATTTAACATTCATTTTTTAAATGTTGAGTTCCCAATTCTCTCCCTCCCTTCAGTGCTTCCCTTACCCATTGAGAACTGTGATGGTCTTGATTCTTTTAAACAATGAGGTGATTCAAGGTAATTCCAATGGATTTGTGATGGAAAATGCCACTCCACACCCAAAGAATTATGAAGTAATATTTTCTCCTTTTTGTTGTATAAAACCTAGAAAATATTATACATAGCAGTAACAAGGTTATATTGTACAATATTTTCTAGGTTTTATACACTTCACTTAGCATCAGTTTATATAAATCTTTCCAGGTTTTTTTGACATCAGCTTGTTCATCTTTTCATATAGAACAATAACATTCCATTACATTCATATACTATAATTTATTCAGCCATTCCCCAACTCCACTCATTTTCCAATTCCTTGCCACTACAAGAAGAACTATTACAAACATTTTTGTACATGTGGATCCTTTTTCCTTTTTTTATGATCTCTTTAGGATGAAGACCCAGTAGAGATACTACTGGATCAAAAGGTATGCACAGTTTGATAGCCCTTTGGCCATAGTTTCAAATTGCTCTCCAGAAGGGTTAGCTCCATTCACAACTTGACCAACAATGTATTCATGTTCCAGTTTTCCCACATCTCCCTCAACATTTGTCATTATCTTTTCCTGTCATCTGAGCCAACCTGAGAAGTGTGTAATCATAACCCAGAGTTATCTTAATTTGCATTTCTCAAATCAATAGTGATTTAGAACATTTTTATATGACTAGAAATGGCTATAATTTCATCTGAAAATTGTCTTTTCATGCCCTTTGACCATTTATCAATTAAGGAATGTCTTGTATCCTTATAAATTTGAGTCAATTTTCTATATATTTTAGAAATGAGGTTTTTATCAGAAACATTACATGTGAAATTTTTCTCCTCCCCAGATTTCTGCTTCCCTTCTAATCTGGCTACATTAATTTTTTATACAAAAACTTTTAAATTTAATATAATCAAAATTATCCATTTTGTATTTCATAATGTTCTTTAGTTCTTTGACCATAAATTCTTTTCTTCTCCACAGATGTAAGAGGTAAACTTGTTCTTCTAATTTGCTTATACTATTACTCTTTATATCTAAATCATGAACCTATTTCGACCTTATCTTGGTAAAGGTGTTAGGTATTGGTCAGTGCCTAATTTCTACCATACTATTATTTTGTTCTCCCAGAAATTTTGTCAGATATTGAGCTCTTATCCCAAAAGCTGGATTCTTAAATTTTTCAAACACTGGATTACTATACTTTTTGACTATTGCATCTTGTGAACCTAACCTATTCCACTGATTTACCACATTTCTTAGGCATTACTAAATGGTTTTGATGATCGTTGTTTTATAATAAAGTTTTAGATCTGGTACAGCTAAGCTACCTTCATTTGCAATTTTTTCATTAATTTCCTTGAAATTTTTGACTTTTTATTCTTCCAGATAAATTTTGTTATAATTTTTTTCTAGCTCTATAAAGTAACTTCTTAGCAGTTTTAGGTAGGATTGTCATTTTTATTATATTAGCTCAGCCTACCCATGAGCATCTAATATTTTCACAATTGTTTAGATCTAACTTGGTGTGAAAAGTATTTTGTAATTTTGTTCATATGGTTCCTGGCTTTGTCTTGGTAGGTAGACTCCCAAATATTTTATATTATCTACAGTTATTTTAAGTGGAATTTCTCTTTGTATATCTTGCTGTTGGACTTTGGTAACATACAGAAATTCTATCATTTTATGTGGGTTTACTTTATATCTTGCAAACTTTGCTGAAGTTGTTAATTGTTTCTAGTAGATTTTTAGTTGATTCTCTAATAGTCTCTAAGTATACCATCATGTCATCTGCAAAAAATGATGATTTTGTTTTCTCATTACCTACTCTAATTCACTCAATTTCTCTATCTTCTCTTATTGCTAAAGTTAACATTTCTAATACAATATTGAATAGTAGTGGTGATAATGGGCAACCTTGTTTTACTTCAATCTTATTTTGAATGCCTCTAGTTTATTCCTATTACATATAATACTTGTTGATGGCTTTAGACAGTTGCCACTTATTATTTTAAGGAAAATTCCATTTATTCCTGTGTTCTCTAGTGTTTTTAAATAGAAATGGATGTTATATTTTGTCAAGTACATTTTCTGCATATATTGGTATAATCATATGATTTCTGTTAGTTTGCTTATTAACATAGTCAATTGTGCTAATAGTTTTCCTGATATTGAACCAACCCTGCATTCCTGGTATAAATCTTTCTTGGTCATAGTGTATTATATTGGGGAGAAACTTCTGTAATCTCTTTGCAAATATCTTATTTAAGGTTTTTGCATCAGTATTCATTAGGGAAAATTGATCTATTATTTTCTCTCTTATTTGGCCCTTCTTGATTTAAATATTAGAACCATATCTGTGTCATAAAAGGAATTTGGTAGGACTCTTTCTTCCCCTACTTTTCCAAATAGTTTATATAGTATTGGAATTAATTGTTCTTTAAATGTTTGGTAAAATACACTTGTAAATCCATTTGGCCCTGAAGATTTTTTTTCTTAGTTCATTAATAGCTTGTTCAATTTCTTTTTTTCTAAAATGGGACTATTTAAGTAATTTATTTCTTCATCTGTTAATATGGGCTTGGGATGCATCCCATAAATATCCCATAAAGTTGTCATTCTCTTGGATGAAATTCTTGATTGTTTTCTATTGTTTGTTGTTTCACTCAGTCATTCTTTAGGATTGGATTATTTTGTTTCCAATTAATTTTTGGTCTGTTTTTCCATAGTCCTTTATTACATGTAATTTTTTATTGCAACATTATCTGAAAATGATGCATTTATCATTTCTGCCTTTCTGCATTTGATTGTGAGGTTTTTATATTGTAATACTGCAGTGTTCCATTTGATTTTCTGGAGGTATCTGGACCAGCCTTGGTTTTAATAGAATAATCACAATGAGAATAGCCAGGTGTCAAAGTCCAAATTCTTTATTGTCTCCTTGCCTGGGGCCCGGGCTACCTTGGTCTCAGTGGAGGAAATGCAGGAGGCCAGCTACCATGGTGGTATAAGATAGAGTGAATCTCTCCCCTTGGCTCTGAGAGCTTGAGCTCCCGCCTCCAGTTCTCTGTCTTCTCTGAGTCTGACCCTGGCTGAGTTTGTCCCAGCTTATATGTTCTATTATAATTAGATCATTCACAGTACACTGAGTATAAACCAATCATTATATCACTAGGGAACCATTATTTGTGGTAAGATTAAATCACTCATACTGAACTAGAGAACTATTAATCACCATGCTAAACTAGATAACCATTGTCTTATCAATTCCACTTATATTCTATTCTTCCCTGTCTTCATAATAGCTTTTTATGGTCAGAACTCTTTGCTTTTTTGCTCATTTTAAAAAATTGAGGTCTGTTTCTATAGCACATGGGGAAATTGTCCCAAGTATTCTCAACAGACCAACAAGGGCTTTTAACTGCACTGTGGATAGTGGTGCTGCAGACCTTCCTCTCTGTCCTGAGTGGGCCTGGCCAAAGTCTTATGGGGTTCACAGGCTCACTATTTGCCTTCTGAAGTTGCATTGGAGGTCTCAGAGTTAGTCTGCTAATTATCTGGCCATCTGAACAGAGTAGCCAATGATGCTGTATTTTGCCCAAGAGCCTTTTTCTAGGTTGCTCATGTTGGGCTTCTCTGTCATGGGTCTTCCCAAACCAAGTTTGTACTGGCCCATGTTTTCCCTCTGCCCAGTTGAGACAGACCTTTTCTGAAGTCCTTCCAAGATATCTTATGCTAGAAAATTATTACATTTCAAATATTTGTGAGTTCTATCACTCCAAAATCAGTTCAGAAATTTGATTTAGTGTTGATTTTGAGGGAAACCAGAAAGAGTGTAGGCAAAATCCTGTCTACTCTCCACCATTTTGGCTTTGCCCCATTTTCTTACTATGTTTGTCCTCTTTTTCCACCAGATGAATTTTTAAAATTTTTTTTCTATTTCTATAAAAATAAGCCTTTGATAGTTTGATTGATATAGCACCAAATAAATAAATTAACTTTAGGCAGAATTGCCATTTTTATCATATTGACTTGAATAGCCCATTTCTTAAGAGAAGTATAGTACCAGGAAATTCATTGCAAGGGAACCAGTGGAGAAACTTATTTTCTGAGAAGAGAAAAGCTGTTGTACAGGGTAGAGAATATTCACAGGAAATAAGTGTGTATGCTTAGGAATAAAAATATCAATTACAGTTTATATCTAGAGTAGACAGTACCCTCAGTTTTCTGAAATTGCACCCTTTTTCTAGTCTATCAGCAATTCTGTTAGAATACCTACAGTATAAAAAGTCCTCCAATAGGTGGTCAGAAAGCAAAGAGAAAAAATAGGAGTGAGAAGAAAAAAAAATAAAAGTAGGGACCAAACTTTGGGATCCCCTACCTACCTAAAGCAGACCTCTGTGTGTGTAGCCACTAAGGACCTAGGGTCTTTATTTGGACATTTTGGGTGACTAGATCTATGATTTCATCAATGTAAAGAACTCCTTTCTAGTATCTGGCAATGCAGATGGGCACCTACTCAGCAATTTAGAGTCTGAGAGTCTTGCCTGGGGCACCAAGATTCCTACCCTTCCACAAGCATTTCCTATACCCTTAGATTCACATTAGTTAGCAACTGAATTATACTCACTTCTCTTCAATCTCACTTGTATTCTTTAGTTGATAGTAGACAGCAGCTCAGGGACTTGGAAAGCATCCAGTCTTCCCCACACTGAGGAAAATGGAGTCTACTGGGACACAGCAGAGACTCTACCTCATCTTGATGTTTAAGGAGACCCTTGAGACAGTCTTTGATTCTTTGAACAAATGCATTTTCTCAGGAGTATTTAATTTGGAAGATAAGGGAAAGAGGAGTTATGTGTATCTATGTGAACCTCTCAGTCACTTAAGCGTGGCAACACATTTGCTTCTGATATATTATGGATCTCCATTAATTTGGATCTAGTTTTAATCACAGAATTTTGGACAAGGATAAAGTCAAGGGCCAGGTGGAACTGTTATACAAAAACAAAGAGAACCAACCTTTCTTCCTTCTCCAAATCCTTGAGCCTTACTGTCAATGAAACCATGTTTGAAATGGTTGATAGTGGAGAAGTGTTCCTTTAGGCCCAAAGGCTCCTTAAATACATATTTTGACCAGCGAAACATCTTGGCCTGTAAGGAAACTTCTTAGCCAATTTTATGTTACATTGAGACAATACTGTGCATAATTCCAGCCCAAGACATTTGGTTTTCATTCTATAAACAAAAGAATCTACTGAAGGTTTCCTAATACTTCACTGACAGGAATATATCTTCATATTTGAAAGATTAATGTAGCAGTGCTGAGGATAGATTGGAAGCAAGAGAGCTAGAGCCTGGGAAACCAATTAAGAGATCATACCAGTATCTCAAGTAAGAGTTAATGAGGTTCAAAAACTAGTGTTGGGAATAGGAATGGAAAGGAGATGATAGATGTGATTATAGATAAATAATTCACATAGATTAATGACAGTGAATATGGATAGTAAGAGAGAAGAAATCAAAGCCAATCCCAAGCTTCTCAACTTGGGTGCCTGGAGAATGAAGTTGCCATTAATAGAAATGCAGAAGACCACAGAGAGAGCTGGTTTTCAGGGAAATGTGAGTAATTACATTTTAGGCTTATTTATTTTAAATGAAAGGTAGGATATCCTTCAGGCAATAAAAGATGTGCCATCAGAACTCTGGAGAATGGGCAGAACTGAAGGTACAGATTTGATATCATTTGCATAGAAGCAACGGTGATAATAGAATTGGTAGAGGATAAACCAAGAATCCAGTAAAGTTAACCCAGTTAATAGCTAGAAAAAAAAATGCAACCAAAATGGTGAGAGACTCAGGAATGCATAATGTCACAGAAGCAAAGAGAGAAGTGAATATGAAAAACCAAAGCATGGATATTGGATATGGTTCTTTTTCTTATTACATTGCTTATTTATCATTTCCTATCTCCCTCCATTTTAGCACTAACATATTAAGTGGCTGACATATGAAGTGAATATGTAAGGTGACTAATTTTTTAAAACAAATATACCAGTAGTTACAGTTCCAGATAAGTTTTGTTTTCATTAAAATAATCTTTTTGGGAGGCCATACACTTGTTACAATGCTACTGCAATCGTGCAAAATATTTTTGAAGCTTCTCACCTAAAGTAATCCAGATACATTTTTTGAATATCCTCAAAAGGTGGCAATCAAATCCATTCTCCTTTTTAAATTTAGAAATAGGCAAAAGTTATCTGGAACCTAAGTCAGTGAACAAAATGAATGATCAATTGGATAATAGCTTTGGGCCAAGAAACAATGTGCAACTATGGAATGATGAGATTAATTGTCTCCTGTGACTATATAAACTATAAAAACCACATAAAGGCAATTCCAAAAGTATTCTGAGCAATAGTAGCATCCTTGAAATAAGTATGTAGCCTTGGAGGAATGTGGGGTGGGGAAGATTTCTATTTAGAATAACTGATTTTCAGAGTAGTTTCAATTATGTGAATGTTATTGAGAATGCATCTTTAAAAGCAGATGAGGTATTTTTCTAAATTTTTGTGAGATGGAATATAATAGCTTTTTAAAAAATATCTGACTACCTGTATTATGAATGAGATGAAGTTTAGTATAAATTTCCCGAGATTAGGTTGTGTTCTATTGGTGGCTGTCATCTATTTCTTCTATGTTCTTTGGGTGATTCTCAATTTTGATGCTTCTGACACTACTGAATTACATGATTTGAATCCCAAAACGATTTGAAGCCAAATGACTTTGCTGGGCCTTTGTTTTAGGGAGAAGCTTGGGTTCATTATAAGCAACTCACAATTTCCAAAGCAATCCAGTCCTTTTTTCTTCAATTCAAAGTCCATTTGTACTATTGTCCAAGATATATTAATAGATGTATACATGCTATGGCTTATTTATTTGCTGAATATTATACTGTATTGTACAGGCAGGTTTTCACAAATAACAAATAGTCTTTATCTCCATGATCACACAAATAAGAGGTAAAAATGAATACAAGTTCCAATTATGTTTTATATTTGTTGACTTTAAAAATTATTTCATTGGATAGAGGAATATGGCTTCTTAGAAGTTCTCTATCAATGAACTATCTTCCATGCATATACCAAAATCATAACAGAGTCCTTAAAAGGTATAATAATAGAGATAACTATTTGTCATTTACTCATTTATCAATATTAAACAAAAAATAAATCAGTAAGACATTTTTTCATCAAATTTATTCTTTAATGCCATGAAAGAATGCCAGGTTCAAGTCTGAATTGATGAAGAATTCTTTATACATGACAGGGTACCTCAGATGTTTCCATTTAGTAGTGAAACTATATTAAATGTATCAAGTCTTCAAATATTTTAGGGTTTCTTGATATTTATAATTACTCAAAATAATTTGATCTAACTATCCATTCAAGAAAAACCAAGGAGATAAAGAATACTTATTGTTTAGTCTGTGGTTTATAATTGTGCATATTATCACTTCATCTAATAAAAATTAATTAATAATCCTAAAACAATCCAAATATTATATTCTGCAGGGAATTAAAATAAGTAGTATGGAAAGGGGGAAAAGATATTGGACTAGTTGAGGGACTTTATTGGTAATTATGGACTATAAATGTCTAGTTTGGTAATCTTAGGCAACTAACAACTTTTCCAGGTTTCAGTTTTCTCATCTGTAAAATGAGAGGAGTTAGACTAAATGATCTTTATAGAACCACCTCACTAAAATTCCATGACTTCAAACAATAGAACTATAGTAATGTAAAATTATAAATGTTGGGCCAAAAAAAGAATGCAAGTTAAGATTATATGAGAGAATTACACTATAGAGATAAGTTCAACTAAATTCATATAACAAAGCCTTATTATAGTGTGACATGGAAAGAACAATGTCTTCTTTTTGCCCTTTTTAGTCAGTGAGTCTTTAAGGTCTACTGTTTGTCCTATTGACACATAATAAAGTAGTTATCCCCTTCCAAGGATAAAAGCTTAAGATATTAATCCCGATAAGTGGGCTTGTTAGGCAAGGCAGGGTTTTCTTTCCTTTCCATTTACCAGTCCACTGGCTTTTCAGGACACAAATCCCACAATTGGTAAGGCAATGGGTATTTTGCACTCCTCTATACAGTAGACTGGCAGCAAGAAGTGCTCAAGAATGACATTTGCCACAATTTTTTTTTTCTCTTCTCCTATGTTCAGGCAGCATTTATATGCTCAGCACAAGCATTTTTAAAGTATATATAAAGTTTCTTGTGTATGGTTTAATTTTTGGAGAGTTTGTGGATTTCTAGCAAAGAGCTGTTAGAATACATTGTGGCCATTTTATTCTCAGTCAAAGAGAGAAAAGATAAATAAATTGTGAAAAAGTTTCTGCAGTCTTGTGGAGGATTTATGTGTTAAAAGGCATTTCTAATAATGAATTTGCTTTTTTCCTTCAAAACAAGGAAAATATTAAGGGGTTATTTCCTAGAACTTTATTTGTCATCAAGCAAAGAAGCAGCATTCATTGCTTCTATGGCATGTTGGACATTTGAAGCCAACGTATAGCCAACATCATGTTTGGCTTGCAGTACTAATGTTGGGAATTCCTGCACAATAATGGGGATTAATACAATCTCACTTCCTACCCAACAACCTTTTCCACTACTCAGCATCTTGAAATGATTATTAGTATGTTCAGGCTTGAATTCTGTAACACAGATACTCTCTTTTACTTAATAGTCCAGGGAATATTTGTGGGTGGTGCTGTGAATACTATGTGGTCCTGTAGGTTAAACAATTTATAAATGTTGGTCTTTGTAGATGCGGGGTTGTTGTGGAAGAAGTGTCTTAGAGGGGCTAAAGTATTGGATAAAGATGAACCTTTAGATCTAAAAATGAAAGGGAAGACCTTTGAATTACTTGGTTCAACAATCTCTTTTTACTGAGAAGGAAACTGGCGCCTTGGGAGGTAGTGAGTGGCAGAGACAGGATTTGAATCTAGGTCCCCTGAATTCAAATATAACACCTTTTCCATGCTACCACACTGGAAAAATGGTTGCTTTAATGCAAAAAGCAGTTCTTTCACATAACTTACCCTTGCAGCAACTTCCTTTTAAATATTGGGTTTGGCTAACTCTGTTTCCTAAGCCTTGAGAAGTTGGGGGGATAAATCAACAATTAATCAATAATCATTTATTAAGCCCCTATTTTTGTTAGACATTATGCCAGAAACTATAGTAGGCATGAAGAAGTATTAAGTAATCCATCCTTGTTGTTTTAGTCATGACCAACTCAGTGTGACCTAATTTGGGATTTTCTTGGTAAAGATACTGGAATGTTTGCCATTTCCTTCTCTAACTCATTTTGAAGATGAAGAAACTGAGGAATACAGGACTAAGTGACTTGCCAAGGGTTACACAGCTATAAGTGTCTGAGGCCAGATTTGAACTTAGGTTTTCCTGACTCCAGCTCTGGTGTTCTATCTACTGTGCTATCAAGTTGTCTCAAATCTATAATACCATTAAACTTATAGGAATTATAGTGAAGAGTGGGGAACTCTGAGTCTAACATAGATGAAAAAGAAGAATCCTATATAAAATTAGGTGCTAAGTTGTGTAGTTTTGAGTATGGGTTCTGTACGAATTCAGACCAGTAAGTGAGGGCTGAAATGATCAGAGAAGACTTAAAAATATGGGACACAAGATGGGCTTGAAGAGATAGACAGGATTTGAATAGGGAGTAAGAACAGAACAGGCATCCTCGGTCAGGGAAAGGGACCAAGCAAAGGTGTGGAGGTGGAAAAGACTATTGCATGTGAATGAAACAAATAGACCTGTCTGGGTCAGGGAACTAAACTTATTGTTCCTGGAATTCTGTAGTGCTGGATGTTTATAAAACACTTCATGTAATAACTCAGTAAGGTAGGTAAGATAACTATTGTTATCCATATTTCACAGATGAGAAATTCATTTGATCAGAGGGATTAAATATTTTATCCATGGTTACACAGCAGACCATGATATTGGACCAAGGAGCCAAATTTCGGTCATCTAACTCCAAGTCCAACATTCTTTATTGCTTCTCAATGAGAGAAAGAAGGAGGAGAAAACAGAGGTTAAAGCTGATGCCTAAACTGATATTATACTAAATACTAATCTTGGAAAGGATGGTTTGAGGATAAATAACACAATGGATTTAGAAACCATTACTCTAGACACAAAGTTATCTGAAGGGAACATAACTTAGAATCAATCCTTGAGCAAGTTTTGAATTAGGCAAGGTAAGGGTTTAGCATGTGGAAAATGGGAGATTAAGGATAGAATGGAAGAAAGCACAGAAATAGGGACAGGAAAAAAGGAGTAAATGTAGCTAAGAGTAAGGTAATTTACTGGAATGGAGAAGGGAGTGTGAAGGAGCATCAAAATATAGAATTAATGGAGTATCACAATATCACATTCTGATATTGCCTACTTTCCTAGATCTCTAGCTACATTAAAATAATTTACCAAAGATACCCTTTTGCTCAGACTTCTCAGCTTCTTTAAAGCTAACTGCCAATCTGCTTCAATACCCATCTTTAATCTGCTGCCAAATTCCCCTACCTTCACTCATCTGGCAGAAGTTTTCTGTGGTTAAATTCTTTCTAGATTGCCCGAATACCCTGCCCTAGTTGTGTTTTAAGTTTTTAAGGTTTTAAGTCCAAACTTTTTTTTTAATAATGACCTTTTCTTATAGGAAATTCTCTAAAATGTATTTCACACTTTCTTGCTTTAGTAAATAGTTTGCTAAACATAATTTATTCAGAGGCTTCACTCTGAACACCAATTGTATTGTGTTGTGATAATTCAATAATGCAATAGGAGTTATTAATCCAGGTGGTCTGTGAACTTAAATAGGAAAAATATTAAATCTTTATTTTTCATTAATCTCTAACTAAAATTTATTATTTTTTCTATTATTTAAAAGTAATATTCTGAGAGGGTCCACAGACTTCAGCAGACTCTCAAAGTGATCTATGACACTTCAAAAAACTGAGCTCGGCTTTTTAGAAGCAATTGAAGTATATAGAGTTTTGCTTTATTTTGTATATTGTACAAACCACAATGCTATGCTTTAGTAGTATGTAGTTTTGTAGTATGCTATGTGTTTGTATAAAGGCAGCTAGGTGTCATAGTCCATAGAACCATGGACTTGGAGTCAAGAAGACCACAGTCCAATTCTAGCCTTAGATACTTCCTAGCTGTGTGTCTTTGGACAAATCACTCTGTCTCAGTTTTCCCAACTTTAAAATAGGGTTAACAATAGCACCTACTTCTCAGGTTTGTTGCTTAGATAAAATTAAATATTGGTAAAGCACATGGCACATAACAAGTGTTATAAATAGAAATACTATTATAATGTTTCCCCCCACTTTGCTTATTTTTTTTTTGTTGTTGTTGACATTGTATCTACTTTTACAAGTTTCTTTCCTTATTTGTTGTTTTTTATCTCCTGGCCATTATGACAAAGGAAAGAACTAAAAGTTGCCTGAAGAAACATGGAAGCCAAACTTGCTAAATCAGTTACCTTAAATGTACCTTACATAATTACATTCTATAATTAATAACCTTTGGCATGAAAGTAGCTATAATCCATCCCCTATGGAATAGAGCATAGAGATTTTGTGATAGTTATTCACAATCAAAAGTCTTCATTATTGGATAGCATCTTAGTGACTTTTCTCATTAATTCCTCACCAGAAGATGTATTGACAAGTAGTTATCAAACAATAAACAAGCATTTTAAAAGTATGTCTTTTGTGCTAGGCACTGTTCTAGGTGCTGGGCATTCAAGGTCAAAGAATGATATAATCCCTACACAATTATCCCTTTTCTTCTTGAAGACCTTCAGTGACTTCAGAAGAATTTACTACTTCCTTTAGTAGTATTCTACTCTACTATTTTAGTCTTTTTAAAAAAAATACTATTGTTCCCATTTACATATAAAGGTAATTTTTTTTTTTTTTTTTTTTTTTTTTTTTTTTTTTTTGCTGAGGCCATTGGGGTTAAGTGACTTGCCCAGGGTCATACAGTATAAAAGTAATTTTTAAGATTCATTTTAATCTTTTTTTTAAATTTTGAGTTCCAAATTTTTTCCTCCTTTTCACCTCTCTTATATACTTTCCCATTCTTGAGATGGTAAGCAGTTTGATAAAGGTACATGAGCAACAATGCAAAACAAAGCAAAAAACTCCACATTAGTCATGTTATAAGAAAAAAAAAAGAATAAAATAAATAAAGTAAAAAATAGTCTTTGTTGATCTGCCTTCAGACTCCTTCAGTTCTTTCTCTGTGTATGGAGAGCAATTTTCATTATATCTAGGAACTGTCCTGGATCATTATATTGCTGAGAATAGCTGTCACTTACAGTTGATCATCCTTGCAATCTTGCTGTTACTGTGTATAATGTTCTCCTGATTCTGCTTACTTTACATTGTATCAGTTTGTGTAAATCTTTACAAGGTTTTCTGAAACTCTGCTCATTCCTTATCTCATAATAGTATTTTATTACATTCATATACCACAACTTGTTCAGCCATTCCCCAGTTGATAGGTATTCCCTCAATTTCTAGTTCTTTGCACCACAAGAGAGATATAAATATATTTTTAAATAAGTCCTTTTCTTTTCTTTTTAAAAAAAAAAACAAACCTCTTTGGGATACAGATCTAATAGTGCTATTGTTGCATCAATAGATATCCAGAGTTGTATAGCTCTTTGGGTTCCCCAGAATGGGTGATTCATTAGGAATTCACTATCACCTAAATTAATCCAATACAATTTTGATTATTGGAAAGTTTATTAGTACTATTGAACCCCAACTGGGTTGATTGGATCCAGCATAAATCTGTGTTCATGAATCTCAAATGGGCCCTCACTATTTTTACAACAATCTTTTTATTCTTCCCTGATAAATTCTCCTGCTCTTGTCAACCTTATTTCTACATTTCTCGCTTTTCTCTATTCATAGCATAACCATACCAATTTAGACCTTCAACACCTTTTATATGGACTATTATAAAATTCTCCTAATTGTCCTCTCTCTTTCCAATCTCTCCCTTCACTAATCAATTCTTCATCTATTTACCAAAATAATTTTCCTGTGATTCAGGTCCAAACATGTCATATATCTGATCAAAAAATTTCAATGACTCCCTCTTACATATAAGATAAAAGACAAGCAATCCAGCTTAATATTTAAACTCCTTCCCATTCTGCCTTTAGTCTCCCAAAGGTTTGGAGACTTATTCCACATTCCTTCCCTTTGCATTATATGTTCCAATCAAACTAGTCTAATAATTATTTCTTGAATTTAATATTCCATTTCCACCTCCATGACTTTGCAGACTCTCCCCTAAGCTAAGAATTTCTCAAGATTCTCTCTTTTGCCTCCTGAAGTCTTTAGCTACCTTCAAAGGTGATGTCATGTGCCATTTTCTTCACTAAACTTTTCCTGATCCTCTTATTTTCTAGCTTTCTCCCTCCTTATATATATCTGTAAAGTATGGGCTAGCTCCCTGGAGGGCTTCAGGGTCAGCCAGAGTCAGGATAAATCAAAGTACTTGGTCTTTAGGGGGAGAAGAGAAGGAGGCAGGTAAGCTGCTACATGGCTTGCCAAAGATGTATCTTGGATTCTGCAATCCAGACTCTCCAGCCTTTCTCCTCCTCATCCTGCCACCAAGTGCCTCTCACTTCTCTCCCTCCACCCTCCAATCCTTGCCTATCTTACTACCAAACATTCAGCAAGCACCAATTGTGAGGAGAGCCATTATCCAAATACATACTAATAGAGCCATTGTCTGATATCAGATAGGTAGCCCTAAGTGTTCTCTTGTCTGATTCAGAGTTTCAGCCCTCTACACTTACCTATTCACTTATTTATATGCTTCAGAGGGATATAAATATAAATTTCTTAAGGACAGGAACTATTTCCATTTTTGAGTTTGTATCCCCAAGACCTATCTATCATAGTGCCTGGGTTAAATGACAGAATAATTACTTAACTGTTGAACTGAATTTATCTAAAGCATAAGCTATAGATTGTTCTTTGTTTTTTAATTTAATTTCCTATAAGCCACATAGAAACTAGTTTTACTAACTGAACAACTGGAGGAGACTATGAAATCAGAAAAGCCCTGCTTAGCCCTAGCTTTGACTTCCCCTCCACTTCCATCTCAATGTTACCTAATAATACCTTTCCATTTACTTGGAAGGTGGTAACCTAATTGGATTATTATGCCCTGTATCTATAGAGTATGTAGCCAAATTGGTTCTGTCTGGTTTGTCTTGAAGTTTATCTTTGAACTGCTAAGCACAGACATAATTCTTTTTCTTTTTGACTGTGAAATATTCTCAGACTATCCTAATTGTTTCATGCTATGATTTTCTGAGCAATAAAGAACCATGTCAATTACTTCTCCATTCTCAGATTCTAATTTCTTCTAATAGAAGAATGGGCTATAACATCCTAAACAAGTCTTTCTCAATTCTATTCTCTTCAAGAATGACTACTTACAGGGTATAAAATCAAGTAAAAAATAGTCCCTGCCTTCAAGGAGCTTACATTGTTCTGGGAGAAAACAGCATATACATAGATAAATTAATAAAAAATATACAAAAAAACCCCCAAATGCATGTACTTACTATTAGGAGCAGAAAATGGAATTAAACAAAGGAGATGAAGAAGGAACATTAGGCAAGCAGTTAGTAGAAAGACTAGGAAAAATCAGTGACACAAAAGGTAAGGAAGAAAATTTCTAGAAGGAAGGGACAATCAATAAGTCAAAAAAGATGAAAATTATACTGGTGATGATGGGAAATAGGATGGAATGTGAGATATATTAGTAGAATAGGGATAATGAGTCTTGTTGACAGATTATATGGAAAGGAATCGAAGATGACAATGGAATATTTATGAAAACAGAAAAGGTAACAAGGAAAATGATGATGCATTCAAGATTTACAAAAATTTGTCTCCTACCCTATCATCTCAGACCATTAGAAATTTGCCATTCCCCATATGATCTACACATGGTTAATAATAAGCAGATTTCAGCCATATTAGCTTTATGTGTGGAAAAATCAACTGCATGTAAAATTCCTAAAGGAATAGTTGGTTCTATAAAGCCACAAGTTTTCTCACAAAGTTTCCTGCTGAGATTTTTTTTTCCTAAGAAATGAGAACTTACAAAAGTGTTTCCCTAACACATTTAATTTAATTAGATTGCCTTCCTCATATGTTTACAGTTATGTCATATTCCCAACCAAACCATTAATTTTCTATGATCATTTTAGGAGATGATTGATTTTCTTAACATTCAATAGATTCTTGGCTAATGTGATTACAATTACATTTCTCATGTCGGACTTTTCCCTACTGAAGGCATAAAAATGATTTTTCAAAACAGTGAGAAGAAACCTCAACATCAATAGACACTGGTGAACTGTCACAGTTGGGATGGAAAAAATATCTAAGGTGGCAATGAGTTGAGTTTATGGAGAAGTAAGTTAATCTTACTTACTCTACTGAATTTTTAAAACATAGAGAAGCAATTCCATTTCTTTAAAATGAGCTTTTACTTTACTTGTGTCAAAGCAAAACAGAGTGAAAATCACTGGGCTTGGGAGTCAAAAAATCAGGATCATAAAATCATGGGATCTCAAAGGTTTTCTAGTCAGTTCTTATAAGACCAAGAACTCTCTAAACAGTATTGCCAACAAGTGGTTATCTGACCTTTGCTTGAATAAATTGAGTATTAATCAGATCAGACCTCTAACCAAGATGATTGAATGAACAGAAATAGGCTGATCAGCTTCTACAAATACTCCATCATTTAGCACAACAAATAGTTGGTATTTAATAAATGTGTATTCACTAGCTACTTCAGCAAAAACCTTAAAAAAATATGCTATGACAAATAATTATCATGGAATATAATGAGAACTTGTATTACTGTAGAATAGCAAAAAAGTCATCCAGAAACCTATGGACATTAGGGAAGGAGGCCACTAGGAAAACCACTGCTAAGTGCAAGCAAACAAGCCTCTGAGCAAGAACGAGATCCAAAATCCAAGAATTAGGTAGCCTTCAGAGTTCTACAATCAGACACTTTCAAAACAGAGGGATCTCCAAGAAAACCCAAGCAAAGTTGTAAACCCAGAGTATTAACTTTGGAAGTGACTGGGAATGATAGCAATAAGTTTGGGCAAGGAAGCACTCAGAGTGAGACACACCAAGACTCTGAGGTTCTAGTAATTTATGATGAAATGCCATATAGGACCCTGAATATTCAGTGCTTTTAACTTCAAATGTCAACACATAAAACTAGGACATACAGGGATAGGCCAAAAAAGGTTAAACATTCCACTCAAAGGAACTGGAGAGAATGGATCCTGGATTTAGCACAGAGCTTAAGTTTAGGAACTCAGAATGAAGCCATGAGCAATTAAAAGAAGACACAAAACTCTAAAGTCTCAAAATCCTACCTAGAAGGTGAGATAATGCCTTAACAACTGAAAGTAGACATTCAAAATCCATAAGGATTACATGAAACCAAGAAGAAATGAAAATATACAATTGAAAATAAAGTATTGGAGAAGAGACTTGGAAAGAGAATCAGTTGCTTAAAATAAAAAATAGTAAGCCTAACCAAAGTTAACAAACTCCTTGAATATTAGAACAGGTTAAACAAATCAGTAACTATTTAAGACAGAAATATTGGAACAAAATCAAAAGATTTAAATATAGAAGAGAATGTAAGATATCTACTATTAAAAACAACTGACTTAAAAAACAGATCAAAGAAAGATTTAGGAATCACTGGACTCTCTGAAAATTATGATTTTTAAAAGCCTAATTTAAGAAATCATAAATGAAAAGTGCTTGGATCTATTACAACCAGAGGGAAAAAGTGACAATGGAAAGAATACAAAAATCACCTTCTGAAAGAAACTTTGAGAGGATAGTTATAGAAATATCATAGCAAAACTCCAGAACTCCTTTGTTAATGAATCTATCTATCTGTCTTCAGGTCTTAGTTCTTTTTGGAAAGTTGAAAGTCATCTATTCCATTAAAGATTCATCTTTTTCTACTATGTGTTTAAACTTGATTTTGTAGGATAAGTTATTCTTTGTTGTAAATCCGTATCTATTGTCCTTTATAATATTGTGTTCCAAGCTCTCCTTTCATTACTAGTAGAAGCTATTAGGTATTAATATGTTTTTGACTATTGTTTCCTAGTACTTTAACTTTTCCTCTTTCCCGTATTTGGAAAAAGGAAAATGGATCTTTAGTGTGATAGATGACTGAAAAAAAATCTCTTCCATTTCCTATATACTGTTGTTCTCCTTCTAGCTCTCTATGAGTTCATTTTTCTCTTCAATTGCTTTTTTGAGCTGTATAAGGCAATGATACTTATAATCTTCTAACCTCTTCCTACTTAATTTTTTTTTTTTTTTTTACAAACAAACCTGTACTCCAAACTGTTATTATTATGGGCTGCCTTGTCTCTCCACTTTGCAAGAGGATTAAAAGATTGCTGGCATAGTGGTTTCTGAGATCTTTTGGCCTTTTTATTATGCTAATTGTCTTGCATTGGTAAACTTATCAGTGACTGAATCAATGACTTTACTTTTGTCTGTTTTTTTGCTCTTATTTTGCTCTTAATAGTTTACTTAAGTAGTTTAGGCTGAAACTTCTGTGATTATATTCAGTGGCTCTTCATTTTTTTTTTTTTTTTGCTGAGATAATTTGGGGTTAAGTGACTTGCCCAGGGTCATACAGGTAGGGTGTTAAGTGTTTGAGGCCAGATTTGAATTCAGGTCTTCCTGATTTCAACGCTGGTGCTCTACCCACTGCACCATTTAGCTGCCCCAGTGGCTTTTCATTTTTATCCTTTCTTCCAGTTTCTTTCTTTGATCTTTAATTACATGATTTAACTGATTCAAAAATGTCTGATTCTGAAATGAATGCTGTACCTGTGGCTGTAACTGTGGCTAATTTTGTTTTACTTATTAAGATATAATAAATTTCATTTTATTTGCATCCCATTCATGGTTCATCAAATTTAATGTTCCCTTGGGAAAAAATTGTGGAAAATGTGCAAGTCTGAATTTTCTCAGGAGACAGATACTCTTTGTGCCTTTTCCTTTTTTTGCCTGATACTAATTTATTGATTCTCCAAATCATATTTTCAACATAGTTTTCTCCCATCTTCTCTTATATCAACTTTCACATTGAAATCACTGAGCATGAAGCCATATGTTAATATAATATAGAAGATATTGAAGATATTGTCAAGTTTTTCTTAGAATTTTCTCTCTTCTTCTATAACCTTTACAAAGGATGTTGATGCACATAAGCTGCAGTTATTCATGGAGATCTATATGATAACTACCGTAATGAGTATCACAAAATAAGATGACCAAGTGTACCATGAAATTGTGTTTCCTGTTGCCTTTGGCTCCCTAGTTAAGTTAAATTCTCAATGCCTTAATTCATCTCTCTGAGGAGAAATTTTATGCCTTTTTATTTGATTTACAATGAGAATATCAGTATGTATCCATTTCAGTCCTTCCAGTAATAATAGTAGCAATTAAATCAATAATAGTACTACTAATAATGATTAATTGTATAACATTTTAAGGTTTATAAAGATCTTTATGTGGATTATGTTATTTGATACAGATATGTGCCAATTCTTTGGTTAGAAATATGAATGGGTAAATTAATGTCTGTAGAAGGTCTAGGAAGGATTTATTTCTTAGCACCATTTTCCTTTTTTTTTTTTTTTTTTTTCTATTGTAATTGCCATCATTGCAAAAGAGGTATAGGGCTAACAGGACTGAAGGCCACTTGGTGCCCAGATGTTGTGATATAATAGAAAAGGCATAATATCAGAAGTTATAATATCTGGGTTCAAATCCCAGCTCTTCTCTTTACCTCTCTGGGTTACAGTTTCTTGATCTGTCAAATGAAGCAATTGTACTAGATGGGCTTAGAGGTCCCTTCCAATGCTATAGATTTGCAATCCTATATATTAAAGGCAAATTTCTTGAATAGGTCATCAGAGAAAATCTTTACCTTTTTAAATTTTATGTGTATGAGTAAGAGATACAGACATACAGAGAGACAGACAGAGAGAGAGACAGATTGAGACAGAGAGAGGAACAGAGACAGAGACAGAGAGAGACACAGAGACAGACAGAGACAGAAAAAGACAGAGACAGACACCTAGAGAGACAGCCTGACAGCCAGAGATTCTCTTCCACGACTGTATTCTTCACAAAGGCATATACTATTTTTTAATCTCATCTTTTAATTTCTAACCTAGAAAAGTTCTGGAATACTAAAGCATTTATTAGCCATTTACTATGTGCCAAGAGGCATCTACATGAGAACAACACATACATTAGTACAAACCAGATGTTGATTGATAAGCATTAGAATGGGTCATTATAGTATTTAAATTATTCTTCCTTTACTCTTTATTGGATCATTAAAGTTCTTTAGGATCATGTGGTTTTTCATCTGTATATTCCCAGCTTGTAGCATGGTAGAAAATGTTTTTTCTACTGCTGTATGCCATCCCTGTCCCTTGCTGTTTTTTTTTTTTTTTAATATTTAAATGTTTCCCTTGTGTGTGTGTGTGTGTGTGTGTGTGTGTGTGTGTGTGTAAGAGAAAAAATGAGAAAAAAAGTGAGGAAGAAGAAGAGGAAGAGAAGAAGAAGAAAAAAAGGAAGAGGAGGAGGAGAAAGCAATCCTATCCCAAAATAGTAGATAATTAGTAAATGTTTATTGAATTTAATTAAGCCCTCTAACACTTATTTCATTACATATCATGGAAAAGACTAAAAAAGGAATAAGAAAGACCCACTGGACAAACAATACATATTTTGGTCCTATGTAAACATTTTATAGGATTTAGAGTTGGAAGGAACATAAAAATTCCTCTGAATGTAATTCTCTTATTTTATAGGTAAGTAATAGAAGGTCCTTGGAGGTAACGTGATTTCTTCAGGATCACATATCTAGTATTCAAACCTAGATCCTCTAATTCAAAATCCCATAATCCTTCTACTGTACCAGACTATCTCATTATCTGTAAATCACAGCATAGAGGAAAAGAAGTAGCCATTGTTGCTGGGGTTTTTTTTTTTTAAAGCTTTTTATTTTCAAAACATATGCATGGACAATTTTTCACCATTGACCCTTGCAAAAACTTGTGTTCCAATTTTCTCCCTCTTCCCCTTATCCTCTCCCCAAGATGGTAAGTGATCCAATATATGTTAAACATGGTAAAATATATATGTGAAATCCAATATATGCATACATATTTATACAATTATCTTGTTGCACAAGAAAAATAAGATCAAAAAGGAAATAAAATATGAAAAAGAAAAGAAAATGCAAGCAAACAACAACAAAAAGAGTTGTGATCCACACTCAGTTCCCACAGTCTTCTCTCTGGGTATAGATGGCTCTCTTCATCACAAGATCATTAGAACTGGTAGCCAATTGTTTAAAAGGGGGAAAAAACCAATCTCAGTGCAAAAGAAACTGTTTGGGACAAGAAAACCTTTGATATTGAACGTATATTGTAAAATGTCACAATTAGTGTATTTTCTGCTTCTGAACCAAATTCTCACAATGAATTCTTACATATCTAGTTTTGATTATTGATAACATTTTCTAAGCTTGGTTCCAGGGACAAAATCTTGAAAAGAAAGTAGATTCAAGGTTGCAAGGAATCTTGAACTTAATGGGTACCAGATTAGCATCTCTCCATCTCTCCTGATTTCTGTTACCAAAAACTTTTTACCAAATGGGTTGAAAACATTTTGAAATTTTTACATGACAAAATGTCAGAGCTTGAGTGCATATGTACAAAAATCAAACTTCGCTGCCAAATCACAATGACTTTTCAACTTGCTTTATAATAAAGGTTTTACTTCTTTGTATCTTTTCTATGTCAAAGTTTTCCTTTTTTGTTTCATAAATATTAATGGTCTATGTGGATGATTACATTATGTATTATATTAACAAGACTGCAAAAACTATTAACCTTGATTTATTCATAACAAAAGAAATTGCAGAATCACTTAGATTTTTCCATGTTCATTTTTGAAGGCCAAGTTATTTGTTGAAATGCTTTTGTTATGAATTTCAAAAATGCTCCAATTTTAGTGCTGTACCTCATAAGTATACTTTTTAAAAATTATTGTCCCCATTGTATGCAGTGCAGAATATCTGAGCTAAGGAAATTATGGAATTGCATAGCCATTTTATGGAATAATAGACTTCAAATTTGGTTTGACATTTTAGAGGAATGAACTTACATAAAAATGACATTAGCTCTTTAACCCTGGGAAAATACTTAACACTGTTTGCCTCAATTTCTTCGCTTGTAAAATTATTTGGAGAGGGGATTGGCAAACCATTACAATATCTTTGCCAAAAAAAAACAAAAAAGGAGGTGATAGTCACAATTGAAAAATAACTAACCAATAACAACAAAAACAGAAAATGAATACTAGATGGAAGTCAGCATTAAGACAAGGAGATGAAAAAGTTCAGGAAGATGAGGGGGAAGAAAACACAATTTAAACCTGGATTATACTTTAGCAATGAGCTGGTATATTCCTCACCCTGCTCCATTCCCATTTTGTGGATGAGTAAACTGAGCCCTGGGGAGGCACAGCAATTTGCCCAAAGTCATAGAGAAATAATTAGCTAAGCCAATAAAATCAGGTCATCTGCCTTCAAATTCAGTGATCTTTCTGTTATGCTGCAATATCCAAGTTCATATTAGATTTATCTCCTTCAGGATTAATCCATTTCTACCACTCCTACAACTCCACACACACCTATAAGACTAATACAGACACCCTAAATTGTCAGTATATTCCTCCTAGAGTTGGAGGCCAATAGTTGAGAAGAATGCTTATTCTCTCATTTGGGGTCATTTCTGCATGACTGCGTACTTGCATCTCCTTAGACAACACTAGTTGTTGTCCTCAATCATACACTCGTAGCTATGCTAGAGCCAGCTCTGTCTGGCTTGTAGGAGCTGATTATTAAATTTTCCAACTGAGTTTTATATTTCAGAAATTGGCAAATACAACAAATCAAGGCTTGGTTTATTGTTCTATTGTTGTTTGGACTTAAGATAGTGTTAGAGAAAATGTTGTGAAGATTAAATTTAAAACAGTATCCTCTGTACATTCTGTTCTGGAGATACAACTGTTATTTACCAGGATACCTCTATACTTCACTGCTTCATCTCTTGACATTCTACTGAACTTTAAAAATTCATTAGACTAGAACAGACATAATAATCACTCACATTTATATAATCACTTTATAGAATATTTAAGAATATTAAACATTTCTAGCACTTTAAAGTTTGCATAACATATTATACAATCTGAGTTGATCCTCACAATGATCCTGTAAAGTAGTTATCATAGTTATACCTACTTAATGGATGAGAAAACTGAGGCAGGGTCTGTAATTTATCCAAGATCACATAGCAAGGAGTTAATGGAAATGATATTTTAACTCAAATCTTCCCAACTCCAAGTCCAACATTTTCTTTAACACACCACTTCATGACTCACAACAAAATGTTTTCTCCACCAATGACCTTGTGAAATATGTAGTATAAGCATTATTATTCTCTAATGAAAAAAATGAATGAAGAAGAAAATGGAGAGTGGAAGTGGGGAGAAGGAAGATCACTTAATACTTGGCCACTTACTCAGTTGCAGTGACTTGTTCACAGCCAGTGACTGGGCAAGAATTCTTCCAAAACTCAAAGTAGTCCTCTAAAATGGTAGGTCAAAGGCAGTTGACAATATGCATTGCTAAATGAAGGTTCCTCATGAGAAATTTCCAACACCAATGGAATCCCAGGTCATTGGTGTTGGAAAGTTTGGTGAGGAGCCTTCAATTAGCAATGCATATTGTCAACTCTCTGAAACTTATCATTTTAGAGTCATTAAAATGATTCTTAATACTTGGCCACTTACTCAAAGGGTTTGTAAACCTCAAAGAACTATAGATACATAAGATATTATTTTTTAAGGAATACTCAATTCTCCCATCATCTACCTTTCGGTAATGCCTTTGCAAAATCACCAGAGTAGATATTGATAGGAACTATTCCTATCATCCTCACCCCACAAAAAAACTTCCTTTTTTTGTCCACTATCTTTGTACCATGCCAGCTACTGGGGGACTGTTTTAGCTAGCATATATAGCTGCCTTCTTCTTAGAAAAATTATAACTTTACTTGAAGATATTTAGAAGGAAAATGTGGATCAGTGAGCAGTCCTAAGAACTTTGCCTCCCCTAGTACCACACCTATGATATTTTTTCATTTTTATGATCCACAATTCACCACTGGGAAGTCACATTGCCATACTCAATACCAAAATTTCAATCTTGCTGTCACAGGGTGTTGAGATCTGCATTTGGCACTTTCTAATCATACGCCCACATTCTTCCTCAGTACACCAATCTAGAGCAACATGGATGGGTGACTGCTCAAACATAAATCCGTCAATCACTCTCCTCCTCCTTAGCTCTCATTCCCTCTCTCCCTCATCGCTGAATCAGTCCCAGAGGTGTGGCTGGCGTGTTGCTCAATGCTGCAGGCTCACAAAGCTGCACCCACTTCCACAGGAGAAGCTGCAGCACAGGCTGATGTTGTATGGGGTCACTTGTGCTGAAGCATCAGATGAAGGAACTGAGCATAATGCTTATAGAAAACAATGTCGCCCTGCTCCACAAAGCTTCTCAAAGCAGCACGGCTGCATCTGGAAGAGCTATAAGGTTTCCAAGAGGAATCCCATCATATAACATAAATAATCTAGATGAGTATCCATTTCTGATCTGGAAAGTGTGCACAACTGGTTATTACATAACAAAAATGAGGAGTCCATTTTTACCGATTCTATCTGTTAGATTCTTCAGTCCACAATGAGCAAACTGTTTGTCTTCTGGACTAATGCCATGGCCCTTTGTGCATGTGCCATTCTTCTTAACATGAAATCAGACACTGTGCTGTAGCATCATTTAAATGTTTCATATATGTACCTTATCTCCTTGACTAGATCATAAACACCTAGAAAATAGGTTCTGTACTTTATTTATTAGAGTTTTAGATTAGATTTATTAAATAGACCTATTTCTGGCAGGATCAGAAACTCTACTGCAAATACTTGCCAAATAAATTAATGGATTCTTTTAAAATGAAATGGAAGATTGGTAAAGATCGGAATAAGTTTGATACATAGACCATGATAAAAATCTCTTTTTAGATTTTAGCCATCTAGATTTAGGAAGTAGTGTATCATAGAGGATAGAATGGTAGAAAAGTAGACAGGAAGAATCCCCCTCAGATACCAGTTGTGTGAATCTGGGCAAGTTGCTTAATTCTTTCATCTTTTTAATTTCCTTACCTGTAAAATGAGGATGATAATAGCATGGGGGTGGCTATAAGGATCAAATGAGAACATATACATACACACATATATATGTAATATATTATAAAATATATAAATATATATATCTATAAGTGTAAAGTACTTATAGATATTAAGTATGGATGTGTGTGTGTATATGTGTATAGTTGTTGTTCAATCTTATTCAATTCTTCATGACCCAAGTAACCCTATTTTGGGGTTTTCTTGGCCAAGATATGGGAGTGATTTGATATTTCCTCCTCTAGTTTATTTTATAGATGAGGAAACTAAGGGACACAGGGTTGGGTGACATGCCCAGGGTCATACAGCTAGTAAGTACCTGAGGCTAGATTTGAATTTACAGAGATGAGTCTTCCTGACTACAGATTTGAAAATAGGATTTTACTTATGTCTTATTTATTATTGAGTCATTTCAGTCATGTCCAACTTTTTATGATTTCATTTCGGGTTTTCTTGGCAAAGATACAACAATGGTTTGCCATTTCTTCTTCTAGCTCATTTTCCCCAGGGTCACATAGCTACTAAGTACTTGAAACCAGATTTGAATTTCACAGAGACAGTCTTCCTAATTCCAGGCCTAGTACTCTGTCTACTGCAAAGCCTTGCTGTATCTTTTTGTCTGTCTCTCTATGTGTGTGTGTTTCTATGCCTCTTCATAAATATATATTCTCTCTGTCTCTCTGTCTCTGTCTCTCTTTGTCTCTCTCCCCTCACATCTATTATCTATCTATCTATCTATTTATCTATCTATCTGTCATCTATTTATCCTTTCATAGTTCTCTGAAAACCACAAAATGATTTCTTGGTGATAATGATAATGATTATCTAGAAGATTCAAGCAATGTTTTAAATTATTTGGAAATAGGAGTTGTATAGACCTGGACTTATGCAACATTCTCTGCAAAGTATACTGCAATATACATCTCTGCAAAGTGTATTATGGCAGAATGTAATCATTTTTTATTTCCCTATTTATTGCCCCATTTTAGTAATGTTGGAAGTAGAAAATAGCTAAATTTTGCATTATAAGTACATTATATGGATAATTGCCACAGTCTAAAGTCAGGTGTTATGAATAATTGGTACTTCCTTTCTATTTCTTTTTATTACTAAGTAAAGTAGCATGCCACATTTAGTCTACTTCAGATAAGGGTCTATGAACCACACCCAATTGACCATTTCCCTACCAAAGACTATAAATAGCATAAGCTCACCCCCTATAGACCATTGATCACTAGCAGCATGCTCAGAAGCAGGACCCCAAAGTTGGAATCTGCTCTCTAGGAGAAAAACTGGTGATTGCCATAAGCTAGTGAACTCTTCTCTCTGACTAGGACATAAAAAGTACATAGACTTAACAGAGAAAGGATTTGATCATAGCTTGGGCAGGATGGGAGGGGGAAGTCAGTGTTCTTCGGATCTTTCAGTTTTGCCAGTGACCCATTGAGTTTAGATATGAGGTCACTACAATTGATGACCTAGCAAACAGATGTAACTAAATACACAAAGATGATCACCTCCAATGAATGGAAGCCACCAGCTTGTTCTTATATCAGCAGATGAATGGTACAATGGAGAGAGAGCTCAACATGGAATTAGAAAAACCCAAGTTCAAATCTGACCTCAGATACCTCTTGACAATGTGAACCTGAACAAGTCATTTATTCTCTGCCTCAGTTTCCTCATCTGTAGAATGGGAATAATAATCATATCAACCTATTAATTGTAAGAAGGAAATGAAATAATGTTGGTGTTTTGTAAACTTTTAAACTTTAAAACACATGTTCTCTCTCTCTTTTGTCTGTATGCATGTATATATAAAAATAGGTATACATAGATATATCTAGAGAAATGTAGCTAAAATCTCTCTATATAGCTATATCTCTCTATTATCTCTATCCATATATCTTTATCTCTATTTATATTTCTACATATCTGCCATCATCTGAGTAGGTAGATTTTATCATTCTACAGGGCTCTAATAACATGTCTAATAATTAATATATTATCAATAAATTAATAATAATATATTAATAACTCTAATAACTGTCCAACTGTCAGACCCATATGACTGACCTGAAGTGTGATATTTCTGCAGATGCTGAGACCCAACACGAACTCATCAATTTGAACATTTATCCAATAGCACTATCTCTATGACACCAGTGTCCAAGATAATATCTCTAGAAACCTACAAATGTTTAATCTTAATGGACATATCTAGATTTTCAAACAATGGAGTGCTTTTAAAGGAAAAATGTGGATCCAAAATACTAATGCATTTAGGGATGAATGTTTTCCAGCTTCTAATGATGAATGCACCAATTCAGGAACTAAAATAAAACAATGTTTATGAACAAATTTCTTGAGATCATCGATCATTGAAAAGATAAGCAATAGCTAACTACAGTTTTGAACTCTCCAGGGCATATTTGATGATCACAATAACTTCATCTACATAATTTTTTTCCAGTTGTGTTTGACTCTCAACCTCAAATGGGGTGACAAAGATGCTAAATAGTAAAGTGGTTTGCTTTTTCCTTTTCCAGCCGATTTAACAGATGAGGAAACTGAGGCAAACAGGATTAAGTGACTTGGTCAGAGTCACATAACTACTAAGTGTCTGAGTTCAAATCTGAACTGAAGATGATTCTTCTAACTCCAGGTCTAGAAGTGTGCTAGCTAGCTACCCAATCTCTTCTACAATTTTATGCAAAAGACAATATATTTTTTTAATTGTGAAAAGATATTGGCAGAAGAGATTAAATTGAGATAGCCACTAAGCCCATAAAACAGAAAAAAATAAAATAAAATTTGATAATTTGATCATTGAAAAATAATCTGCAAGCACAGATCTTAACAGAAAACTATAAGGTCTCCACTTTCCTTCTTTTCTCTTTCTCTGTGTAGCAAGGATGTGTGTGTGTGTCATGTGTGGGTTATGGCAAGATAAGAATAGAGACATCTAGCATCTTCTCTACTACTTTTCTCCAAGAAAGATTTTAATTCCTGTAAGGAGGGAAAGCAGGAGTCTGGGGTTGAAAGCTGACCTCTCTGCTCTCTTCAGAAAGAGTAGGTAAGAGAAGCAATAGCTAATTACAATATAGGTGCCATGAATTCAGTGTGACTGCTTTGCCAGAATTTATTCTTGGAATTTGTCCATCCCTTTTGAGCCAAGGTTCCTTTTAAAATTTTAAGGTATGTAATTCTACCTACCTACCACCCCCACCTCTTTGAAACTTGTACTTCCAAATCTTAGGGTACATGGGTACACTGATTAACATTTCTTATTAATTGTGAATGTCAAGAAGACATGGATGTCCCTTTCTCTCAAGATTCATATCATCTTTAATTCACCATTCAGATCAATAGGGTCTGGCTGGGACCCAACCCCTGGATGAATGTATGAACTTTTCGGCATCTCTGGAATAAGTTAGAATAGATTTTTTTTTCTTTGTAGTTGCACTCCAATGCAAATCTACACCTTGATCTAGACCAGAAATAGACAGAAATTATGTCATTTTCTTGGGAGTAGCTTGGATAGTATACCAACTTGAAATGATCACAAACTGTCCCACCTCCTACCTTTCATAGAATATAAGCTACTGGAGGGCAAAGATCATTTAATTTTTGTCTGCATATCCCTAACTTACTCCTGGTGATTTGAAGCCCTGGAGGAACCTGATTCAATGTAGCTAATAACAGGATACATCCAGGCAAACTACCCAAAGTTTCATTGTATAATTGTTCTACTCATTGAAAAGTCCATTTATTAAGACCTGAATAAAGATAGTTGCATCTATTTTTTAAATTAAACTTAATTTTTTTCCATTAATAAAAATCTATTTTCTTTCTCTCATCTCAACCCTCTCCCATTTAAACAGATAAGAGAAAAAAAAAATACATTTTAAGCAAATATGCATTGTCAATTTTAAAAATCCAAGCAATGATAATATCAAAAAATTAATGCTCATTCTGCTTTCTGTCAAGAGGTGCATAGCATATTTCATTATCTTTCCTTCAGAATTATAGTTCATATTGACATTAATTAGCATTCTTAAGTCTTTCAAAGTTCTCTTTTCTTTGCAATACTGTTATTGTAACCATTTTTGTTTTGATTCTTCTCTCTTCATTCTATATCAGAACACACAATTCTTCCCAGATTTCTTTGAAATCATCTCTTTCATAATTTCTTATGCCATAGCAGCATTCCATTACATAATTTATTATCATATAATTTGTTGAGCCATTCTGAAATGAAGGCCACTCCCTCAGTTTCCAATTCTTTGTCACCACAAAAAGAGCTGCTATAAATATTTTTGTACATATAGGTCCTTCTTTTCTTTCTTTGATCTCTATAAGGCATAAGGTCTAGTAATAGCAGTGCTGAGTCAAAGGCTAAGCATAATTTTGTAATGTTGGGGCAAAGGTCCAAATTGCTCCAACTATTTTTTAAGTTGAACATCAAAAATAAGAAAATTTGTGGTCCATATGTCAATCAGTCAACAAGTTTTTATTGGGCAGCTGCTATAAGTCCAGTTGATAGTCAACACAGAGGAGCAAGAAGTACAAGACTTGATTTCTGCCCTCAGGAATCTTACCATCTGATCAAGGACAAAAGAATATATAAAACAATAGCAAATAATACACATATATAATTAAGTAATAAATTACATGGTATGGACTAGTGGAATGATCTGGGAGTACAGAAGAGAAGAGGAAGAAGGTTAGACTGACTGGTCTAGGAAGGCTTCTAAGAGAAAGTTGGTTCTGTGTCTTAAATGATGTATACAGTCTGGGTAAGTGAAAAAGAAACAAGAGATTATTCCAGATGAGAAGCATGTGAACTAAGGAACAGAAAAAGTGACAATCATTGACTATTATTTTTTCTATATTTAGAAATACTTCCTGAACTATGTTTTGGGGAAAAGAATGGAGCTCCTAGATGAAAAAAGCTGATAGTGCAAGGTACTTTGATTTGTGATTGACCCACACATATATATGGGAAAGTGAAGTATAATAAATGAGTCAGGAAGTGAAAAAGAAAAAAAAAAGAACCTCAGGACTTCAAAGTCTCAATCTGGTGTTCATTGTAAAAGACTTCACTGCTTCTCTGATTGTAAAATCCTTTAAAATGAAAAGGAAAGAGAAGCCTTAATATCTGTTAAATGACTGTGGTTGCTCTTTTATATTAGTCTTTTTCAGTTAGGAAAGAGTTTTAAGAAGTAATGCCTCTAAAAATAAAGGGTGGAGAAATATATAAAAGAATAAAGGTGACCACATGTGTTAGGTCAGATGCAGATGAGAGTTCCTTTAAATAAAATTCAAATAGAGAACAAATGAAATTATTTATCCATTTTGAAATCTGGCTGACCTAGCTTTTGTTGCTTTTAATTATAATTATTTATTATATCAGTAATAAAAATTAACATACACAAATCTATATATTTACTATATTTACATGTAGAACATTTATGTAAAATATTTATACAATAGTACTTTAAAGTACTTCAGTTCATCAGTTAGTTAATAAATATTTAAGCACTCACTATGTGCTTAAGTACTAAGTACTGGGGATACAAAGAAAGTTAAAAAAAATCCCAAACCACCACCAAGCTAGTTACTGACCTCAAAGAACTCACAATCCAATGGGGGAAATAATATAAAAATAATTACATATAGATAAGCTATAAACATGATAAATTGGAAGTAATCAACAAAAAGAAGGCACTGATATTAAAGAGAATTGGGGAAGTCTTCCATTCCTCCCAATCAGTCAATCATAAAATATTTATGAAAGACCTACTATGTGGGGGCTGCTAGGTGACACAGTGGATAGAGTACCAGACCTGAAGTCAGAAGGACCTGAGTTCCAATCTGGTCTCAGATACTTAACACTTCCTAGCTGTATGACCCTGGGCAAGACACTTGACCCCAATTGCCTCAGAAAAAAAAAAAAAAAGAAAAAAGAAAAGAAAAGAATAAGAAAGACCTACTATGTACCAAGCATTGTGCTAGGTAGTGAGGATACAAAGATAAGCGTTCCTTCTCCTATGGAGTTCATAAACTAACAAAGTGAAAAAAAGGTAAGTGCAAATATTATCTTCATTTTTGAGAGAAGGAAATTAAAGCAAAGAGAGATTATATGACTTGTCAGTGTCACATAGGTAGAAAGTGTCTGAAATGAGATTTTAATGCATGAGTGTCTGACTAAATACAGGGCTCTAGCCATAATTTATTCACCTTTTTTTTTTTTTTTTTTTTTTTTTTTTTGCATCATCAAATCTCCCCTTCCCCACTCCCATCTTGGAATCTGGTGAGGTGATGGATCCCTTCTCAGAATAATGTGTTAAATATATAAAATAAAAGTCATAGGATTAGAAAGGAAACCAGTAATACTGAAATAAAATGTTGATGGATTCCAGCTTAAGAACTCCTGTTAGCTACTACATCAAAGATAGAATGTAAAAAATACAAAATTCAACACATTTTCTTCACAAGAAGTGTGTGTGTGGGGGTGGGGAATGTTACCTTGCCTGAGAATGTGTTCATGACAAGCAGCTTTCAAGTCTGGCAAATGCCTCAAATATGTTTCGGTCATTACCTAGTTTGGCACTCGACTATAGACGTTTACTGCTAGGCATTCTGTTTCAACCACATATTATAGCTTAATTAAAAGTGCTTCTTTTAATAGATCAATAGACTTGCTTTTAGGAGGTGCCATAATGACACCTAGACTTTTATACAAAGTGCTAAAAGGTAGTCAGAATGGATGACACACACATGCTCAATAAAGTTTGCACTAAAATGGACATGACATGGCATGTCATTTTATGTCAGGGTGCACGTAACACAAATCAGAGCTTTCAGAAAAAGAAAGAAAAAGTTAAGCCAATAATCCTTGCCAACTCAAACTAATGGCCCAGGACTCAATTGCTCAGGTGGGTGGGAACTCATATGAAACCTCTTCAAGCTGCTGCTGAACGGGTGTGCACCCAAAGCTTCATGATTTCTGAATCTTTGCCAAAAGGCTTGGCAAGAGTATAAGGAGATATGTTAGAAGTCAGTACAAAAGGAGAAGGAAGTTAAAAGTGAGGTGCTATTCTCTCCCTTCTTTTCTCCCACTCTCTAACTCCTTTCTCCCCATGCCCACTCAACATTACACCCCTCTTCCCCCCGAACCACAAGCAGAAGACATCTCCAAGCAGTTCAGGGACTATAAATATATTGGAGTAGGGAAGAGGGAAAGTAACTCAAATTTGCCTTAGAATTACTGAAAAAAGACAACATCCCCAAGGAAGCAAGCAAAATGGAGAGGGTGGTATAACGTTGTCTAAACCATCCACCAAATGAAGAATTTCTGTCTGTCTGTCTGTCTCTGTCTTTCTCTGTGTGTCTATCTTTGTCTGTTTCTGTCTCTCTCTCTCTCTGTCTCTGTCTCTGTCTCTGTCTCCTTGATAACTTGGAACAATGATTCTAATAGTGATATACAATCAATAAGACTGGACATTCTTCTGCTTTGTCCTTGATGGACTGAGTAGTGAAGAAAGGAAAAAAGGTCATTCTCATTAGGCTTAAATTTAATGACTGAATCATAGCTTTGTATAATAATCACTGATGTTACTATAGCACTTGGTTTACAAAGTACTTGTCTTTCAGCAGCTCTGTAAAATTGATAGTGTGAGTGTTATTATCTATCTTTGTTCAGGTGATAAAAATGATACTCAAAGAATCTAAGTGATTTCTTTATTACAGTCACACAGAAGGTAACTGTTGAGCCAGGATATGGACTTAGAGTTTCTTATTTCCTAGCTGAATAGAGCTTTATCTACTATACCAGAAGGAAGCAGAATATTTTTTAACTTGAGAGTTATAGGATCATAGATTTAAAGCTATAGAAAAATAGCTTTGTTGCTGTCAATCAGTCATTTCAGTCTTCTAAACATATTTCCATATTCATCATGCTATGCAAGAATAATCAAATCAAAAGGGGGAAAAACATGAAAAAAAAAAAAACCCACAAGCAAATACCAAAAAAAAAAAAAAAAAAAAAAAAAGTGGAAATACTATATTTTGACCCACATTTAGTCTCCATAGTTCTCTCTCTCAATTCTAATAGCACTTTCCATCACATCTATTGGGATTACTTTGAATCACCTCATTGAAAAAGAGCCAAGTTCATCACAGTTGATCATCACATAATCTTGTTGTTGCTGTGTATAATGTTCTCTTGGTTCTACTCACTTTACTTAGCATCAGTTCATGTAAGTCTTTCCAGGCTTTTCTGAAACTAGCCTGCTTGTCTTTTTATATATATACAATAGATATATATATATCTATTGTATATATATAAAACAATAATATTACATTACATTCATATACTATAACTTATTTACTTATTTAGTCATTCCCCAACTAATGGGCACCCACTCAATTTTCAGGTCCTTGACACTACACAAAAAAAGGGCTGCCACAAACATTTTTGCACGTGGGTCCCTTTCCCTCCTTTAAGATCTCTTTGGGATATAAGCCCAGTAGAGATACTGCTGGATCAAAAGGTAGGCACAATTTGATAGCACTTTGGACCTGGTTCCAAATTGCTCTCCAGAATGGTTGGATCAGTTCATAACAATGTACTTGATTCTTAAGGATGAAAACAGAATCCTTTTTTCCTTTCAGATCTTCAGTTTTGCTATCAGACTCCTCTCTAATTAAGCACAATGGGATAAACAGGTAGCATATTACCTATTCCTTTTATCCACCAGAGATAGTTACATGGCTCAACCACTACTTAGATAAGCTTTCTTCCAGGAATCAACATTAGAATGAGTCAGGTAATATACTGTGATGCAATTAGATAGTCAAGCACTTCCTATTCAGTGGAACAGAAAAAAAGATAAACTGCAAACCAAAGTCATGTTCAACCGCTTTCCTGTATCCCAGTTTTTACCTGGTACCCCTTCTCTCCATTTATGGTAAGCCCCCTTTATATAAAAGTTTCCCATGTCTTCTGAAGCGGTTAGGATAAAATTGCAAAATGTTTTTTTCAGAGGACTTGAGATATTAGTCAATAAAGAACCATAGATTGGAGTGATCCAATCAAAAAGAGATCTTATGTTAAATACAAATTCCGTTTGATGATAGATAAAATTTAATGGCAGAGTTAATAATTTAATTCTAGAGGACATCTAGTTGGTGCAGTAAATAGAAAATCAGCCCTGAAGTCAGGAGGATCTGAGTTCAAATCTAGCCTCAGACACTTTATACTTCCTAGCTATGTGATCCTGGGCAAGTCACTTAACCCCAACTGCCTCAGGGAAAAAAATTAATTCTGAAATTACAATGCAAAAGCAAAATTTAATTTGAAGCCTTATTAAAAACCCATACTTATACCAGGGTTTATAATTCACAAAGCATTTTGTTTACAATTATGTAAACAAGATGATGGAAATATTATTCCCATTTTATAGATGAGAAAATTGAGGTTAAATGATTTGCCCACTGTCAATAGCTAAAAATATAATTCTGTAAATTTTCAATTTCTGTTGTTTTGAAAGCCTTTATCTGAAGTGTTATGTTTGAAAGTTAACACTGAAAAGAATTCATTGTTGGTAGGATCTGAATCGACATTTTCCTGATTCCAAGAAATTGAGTTCTTTTATTCACAAACAACATGGTGCCTCTGGATGAATTACAGGAAAGTATAAGCTGGGGAGGGGGGGGAGGAAGGAGGAGGAAATCAATAAAAAAAAATAATCACAGAATCACATTATTCCTAAATTGTAAGGGAGTTAATGGGGCAACTAATCCAAATTGTAGCAGTTAGAATGTAAGGTCCTTGAAGGCAAGGACTATTTTTGCTTTTCTTTGTATCCCCACCAGTATATTTGCACTTGTTCAGTAATTCAATCATTCAGTCATCACCACATACTGTTCATGGAGTTTTCTTGGTAATTATACTGAAGTGATTTGACATTTTCTTCACCCGTGGATTAAGGCAAACAGGTAAACTGACTTGCCCAGGGTCATATAGCTAATAAGTACCTAAGGACAGATTTTTAATTCAGTTTTTCCTGACTCCAAGGCCAGCTAGATGGCACAGGATAAAGTAACATTCCTAGAGCCAGGACTTCTTCCTGAGTTCAAATCTGACCTCAGATACTTAATAATTGTGTGGGCAAATCACTTGACCCTGTTTGCCTTAGTTCCCTCATCTATCAAATGAGCTAGAGTAGAAAATTACATACCACTCCAGTATCTTTGCTAAGAAAATTCCAAAGAAAAGTCCAAATGGACACAACTGAAAAATGAATAACAATTCACTGACTCCATCTAGCTAGTCTTACCTGGCATTTAGTAAACACTTATAAATGCTTGTTGACTGACCAACTAGCTATAATATCTTTGATAAGTGATCGCCTAGTATTGATTTGAAGACTTCTAGTGAAAGGAAACTCACTAACATCTGAGTTAATCCATTTTACTTTTGAACAGTTCTAATTACAAGCACATTTTTTTTCCAAATATAGATCTTGAAATATATTAATTATTGAAGAGGAATTACACATGCTGTTTTTCTTAAAGAATAATACTAGAGGCATGTTGGAAGCTTTAGAACAAGCCCAATTTCTCTTCAACAATCTACATGTTTCAAGGCTTCTTCTACAATTAACATAACTACTACAACTTTCCATTTTACCTAAAGTATAGGAAAAACTATGCTTTGTATTTGTGGGGGAGTTCCCTTTTCCAAAGCAACTCCACAGGCATTATTTCATTCTTTTTTCTCTATGAAGAGCTTCCATAGACTTTCAGTGTAGTCAGTGGCAAAAGCTGTCCTATTTCTATACAGAAGCACCAAATACAATTCTAATTTTCTTAAAGTATGAGTAAAATTAAAAACAACAACCCAACAACAAACTTAGAATAAATGAAGCTTTGGTTAAAGGTGGAAATAAGGCATTCCTACTTGTGAGAATATGTGATTGCAATGAAATGGAATTTATTAAGTGAAGTTACTATTTGCTATTTTAAATGCATCACCCCATGGGGGAAGTTAATCAAGTCAGACTAAATAGCCATATGGAATATAATCTTTAAAACCATATCTAACACCCAAGCAAAGTGTACCTTCTGCCAGTCTTCTTTAGAAGTTGTATATGGTATATATATATGTATATGTATATATATACATGTTGTATATGTATATATATACCCACATGCTGATATTAGCCCATTTGTAAATGGGTTGAATTCCCAACAAAATGGCTGACAAATGTGAGGAATAGACAAGCTTAAGGAATATTTAAAATGTTCTGGAAACTCTCTTTTTAAAAAATTCAAAAGCAGTTAACTAAAAAAAAAATTCCACAACAACTCCCAAAACCCAAATTAATACAAAAATCTCATTTGCCTCAAGGAAAGCTTGTTAAAAGCACATTGTTAACTAACAGCATTTACAAATCTTATCATTAAATTAAATTATTTCTCAAGCACCTAGAAATGGAATCTTAAAAACATCAGCAATTAGCTGTTTACACACATACTTCCTCTTTCTTTCCTTCCCTTCCCAATTAATCACTTTGCAAAAATCAAGGAAAACCTTTTTGATATCATCACAAATACCATTGAATGATCAACTAAATAAACTCCATTAAATGGAAAGCAAAATTGTCAAATCTAAGTATAATTTACTCCTTTGCTGATTTTTGACAAACATTAGCCACCTACCTAAGTAATATTAACTGGTGAACAGAGAATATTTTTACTGAAATCTCTTTCTTATCTTTTGGTTGTAATGACTACCAATTTAAAAGCTTAGAGAATAATTCAAAATAGTAGTGATTCATTCATCTTTATACATTTGTATATTAACTCTTTTGCATTCTGGTTTCACATCTACCAGTAGGTCAACTTTTTACCAAATACGACAAATCTTGAGTTCTTGATACTTTGAAATTAAGAGCTCTTCAAGGAATTGTGTCGTTCTGGTTATACCTATTAAATTCAAGGGCTTAAAATGAATAATCAGCACAGTGTCAGAAAATGTGCACACACACACACACACACACACACACACTCTCACAGAGTCTCCATATTCTCATGGCTGGACATGTTGGAATTTTAAAATTTCGTTCACTGCCCATGGTGACCTCGGTATTTTCAAAAAGAACAGGGAAAAAATCTGATAGAGCGACGAGTTAAAGTAACCTTACAGAACAAATAAACTAGCAAGTGTATCTAATAATTGCCTGGGTTCAGCATTTTTCTGCGATAAATGAGTAAACTTTAAATGTATCTCTGAGATGTACTATCATAGGCATTGCCATGGGCAAGTTTATCCAATGATGAAACAGCAAGGCCTAGTGAGATAAAGATGATAGAAGGGGTACTATCAGGTGGCAGCTGGGTAATTACAACTCTCTATTTGGGCTCTGTGGTGATGCTGCATGTGATAAGTAGAGAATAATGAAGAAAAAGGAGTAGTGATAATGCAGGAGCTAAATGGTAGAAAATGGCCTATCATAACCCACAGCCCTCTGAGTGCCTATGGGGACTTTGAACTGTCTTCTTCAGTTTTCAACCACAGAAAAAATACTCTCTCTTTCTTCTTCCTTTGCTAAATTTATGTCTGGTGGGACAAAAGGAAAAACTGAAAGGAAATCAAGAGTATGTGAAGAGAATATGACCTTTGCAAATAACTCTGAAGGTCACTGTGTAATTATTCTAAAATAAAAGTATCCTGTAATCTTCTCCGTACCCACAAAAGATGCAAGAACATTTTTTTAATGTGATTCTGAACAATTTTGTTTGGGGATCATGGTTTATAAAAGGTCAACTAAAGTATTTCTAATTATAGCTTGTCAGGCCCAGCCTCAGAAGAATACAAATGCCATTTGCTACTATTGAGTCGAACTTTGATTAAAGCAAGAGACAAGCCAAAGACAAATGCATTACATGTAAGAAAAATGCCGCTTCCTGTACAGAAACGGCCAGAATTAGAGTTCAGAGATTTGGAACAAAACACCCATGACAAAATCCCAGCTGGGGAATAGCTTAATCTGGCCCTTTTGCCACATGTACCAGCCTAGCGATGTATTTTGTGATAACCTTGGGGAAATATTTATTTTTAATAAATAAATTTAATTTATATTTATATAATATATAATATAATAAGAAAGAGAAAGTATATAATATATAACATAATATATAAATATATGCATATATATTTATATATTATTTATATAAATAAATAAATAAAAATAAATTATTTTTAAGACAAAAATTTAAAGTTATGCTGTGATAGATTTACTCAGGAAAACGAAAAGGAGGGAAATGATGAAAATATTATTAATTCAGATCCTGATTTGAGGAGTCAATGGGACTGTCTGCAGTCATGAAAAACTGTCCCTTGACCTCAAAATGACTCTGGTGTAGGCTATACGATCCAAAGAATCAGGCTAAAGGAAATAAGTTCAAAACATTTCTTGTTTTCTCCCCACTCCAGTTTATTCCCCACTCAGCTATCAAAATGATCTTCCTAAAGCTCAGGCCTGACAGTGTCATTTCTCCATTCAATAAACTCTAGTGCCTCCTTATTACTCCAAGATCAAATATAAAATCCCCCCTTTGATTGAAAAAAGAAATATAGCTATATAATGACAAATAACACTGACTCTTGAAGGCAAAAAAAGTTTTGTACAATCCAGATTTGGAAAGAAAAAGTATAACCTATAATTGTGATCAATATGGATATTTTTAATAATTGCTTTTCTAATCATATTCTTATGGCTTAAATATATAATCTAAACTTATCTTTTTACAAATATGATGCTATCCAAATAAAATATAAGCCAGCTATTTTAGATTGACCACCAAAAAACATCTATACCAATTTTTATCCTTAAATTTTTCCACTATAGGAGGCAGCTAGATGGCACAGTGGATAGAGAACCAGTCCTGAATTCAGGAGGATCTGAGTTCAAATCTGGTCTCAGACACTTAACATTTCCTACCTATGGACTATGGGCAAGTCACTTGACCCCAATTACCTCAGCAAAAAACAAAACAACACAAAAATCCATTATACAACCACTACTTAGTTTATCCTTTTTTGCCTAAATCACAACAATACCCTACTAATTGGTAACTCTGTTTTAATTCTCACCACTGTTTACCCCATCCTCCAAACAGCTACTGAACTGATATTTGCAAAGCAGAGAGTGTTTCTCCTCTGCTCAAGAAGCTTCTGTGGCTCCCTAGGAACTTTAGGATAAAATATAAATTGCACTGTTTGTAATCAGTCCCATCTTTTCACACTCATCTCAGATTATTTCTTCTCATAAACTCTACAATACAGCTGAATTGACCTATTTTATTCCCCACTTATGACCTGCCATCTTCTGCCCTTGTGTAGAACAAAGTATGGGCTGTCTTCCATGTCTGTAATATGCAATTTCCTCACCTCTATTTAACTAAATCCCTACTTAAAGGTTCCATATGCTACAATAAACCTCTAGTTGATAGTGCTCTTTAACCTATACCCAAAATAAATTATTTGTACTTTATTTTGTATATATGTTGTATTTACTCATTTTATGTTACAATCTTAAAGTCAAAACTATTTTAATATTTTCTTTGGCAGCTAGGTGTCAGTCAGTAGAGCACTAAGCCTGGAGTTAAGAAGACTTAAGTTCAAATAGAACTTTAGATAACTAAGTCACTTTATCTCTTTGCCTCTAACAATACCTGTCTCAACAGGGTTAGTGTCAGGATTAAACAAGTTCTTTGTTGAATGCTTAGCATTTAATGTCTGGTACACATTGCGAGTTAGTCATTTTAGCCTTGTCTTACTCTTCATGACCCTATTTTTCTTGTCAAAGATACTAGAGTAGGAGGTCACCTAGCTAGTAAGTGTCTCAGATCAAATTTGAACCTAGGCCTTTCTGAATCCATGCTTGGTTTTCTATTACACTGTGCCATCTAGCTTAATAAATATTTCCATTAATTGGGTGCAACAATGTTATTTCACTGCATTGGAAGGACTAAAGAAAAATAATTATAAATTCCTATGTAAATGCAAGAACATTATATTGTATAATTGTAATTAAAGCCATTATACCGAACTTCCTCTTGGCCTCTTAATAATTTTATTAAATGTATAATCTAAGATCCTAATGCATTTACTTCAGAATTCAGATTATAGTATCTTTCCAGGATTTCTTTCTTCCTTCCTTCTCTCTTTCCTTCTTTCTTTCTTTCTTTCCTTCCTTCATCCTTTCCTCCCTTCTTCCTTCTTCCTTCTCTCTCTCTCTCTCTCTCTCTCTCTCTCTCTTTGAATAATGGGTGACTTTCTTTCCTACCCATATTTCAGGACATTCTCCTGGGGAAATAAACCTTCATGCATGTCATAATTATTCACCACTCCTCACTGGTCTCTTGCCAAAGTTCTCGCTCTTATTAAATACATTTGTGTTTATGGAGTTGAAGACAAAAACAAGTTTTCCCAACTGCCCAATCTGCCCTCAAGATACTCATGTATGATGTTGTTAAATTTTAGTGGAAGTTACACATCTTAGAGCATAAAATTTGATCTTTTTAACAGGTAATTATGTCTCACTTATTTTCTGTTGTAAACTCTTTTGTTATCTTTTTTCTATTCACCTGTCAGACTGAAATGTACCTGATATTAGCTACTTGTATGTCCTTTGGAGAATTATGAAAAATTCATTGGCGATTTCTGAGACCAAAACAATCTAATTTGGCAGGAAAGGAATCAAGAATAAAAGAGTATATTTTAAATACTCTTTATTTTTAATAAAGCAAATTTTAAAAGTGCACAAATTTACCTACTGTGGCTTTTTAATGTTCACAATTTCAAATGGACTAATCTTGAGAGAGCCTCATTTTTTAAAAATAATTTTATCCTCAAAAAATTGACTGTTGATTTGGGAAAACATACAACCAGAGCTATAACTAGGAAAAAGGTACTAGAGCTTTGTCCTAGAGAAGAAAATTTAGAAAATACCAGTAGTATAATCCAGAAGAAAATCTCCTCCCTTCGCCAAATCCTATTCTCATGGTAGTAAAAGTAGCAGCCTCATTCTTGAAAGGCTTCCACTTCTCTTTAACCCTACCATTGCATCAGTGGCAGCCTCATTTTGGGAGTGCTTCTTTCATCAACAATTTGAAACTCCATGGTGGTAACTCTTTACTGTCACTGTTTCACTCAGATAAGAATTATATAAAACCCAGCCTACTTCACTAATTTTATGCAACTAATTCCACTCAGGATCCCCATAAATTGTCCTGCATTCATCCTCCCTGATTGCCCCTTCATATGTGGTAAGTCCTTCTTCTCAATAAAGCTTGCTTGCTTAATTTTCTCCCCACCATTCTCATCTTGTGCTCTATATTATCTTGGGGTTCTCTGCCTCCCAGCTACAACCATTTTCTTCCTAGAAAGAACTCCTTAGTGTCAGCTGTTTGCCCAGAACTAGTGGACAAGGGTTGGACTGAGAGACTTGTGCCCTTATTAGTAGGGCCTCCCTTTCCCCTTCCTCTACCAGGATTGTGCTTGGGAGTCCTATCCTGAACCATGTTCCACTCATCTTTTTCCTCTATCAGCATAAGAAAAGCTGTCCTTACTTTGTAATCCCAAATGCAATAAATCACCTAGGATGTTCCCTCTACTTCCCAATGGCTACACCCTAGGTGAGCCCATCTAATTCCTAGCTCCTGCCACTTGCTTCAGATTTAAAAATGTCAAATTTCAACTCTGTATACACATCACCTCCTTAATTCAATCAATTCTATGAAAACTTCAGCCAGCTAAGGCAACAAGTTGGGTAGATACCATGCTCTTAGAAAAACCGTGCACTTTATTAATTCAAGAAATTATAGACTGCACATATTCCCCATTGCAGGAAAAGCTTTATCCAAAAACTGGACCTTCCAGGGATGGATGGCTTTAGCCAAATGTAGAATGAGAAGGAAGGGTTTTTCCCCAAATGATTCTCCTAATATGACAGGTAGAACAAAAATTGTTGAACAAAAATGCTCTGTACTGGTGCAGTAATAAGAGAAGCACAAATGAAGAAGAAAGCTCCTTGTGACATTTGTGAGTGATATCTTACATTGCCTTCAAAAGCTGATATGATTTACCCTCCAATTTTACTAAGCTCCAACACTTCAATTGGCTTAAGTTCTTTAAGTAAGATGAAGTAAGACGAAGATCAACTTGAGCTGATAGGAGAACTCACTCTTCTCAAGAAACTTCAATGGAGCTATTGCCTCAGAGTATTTCCAATGAAAGTTATAATAATAGCTGAGGATTATAATGATAACAATAATCATCATTAATGATATTAATAGTAATACTTGGTACTTACCCATTGCCTTTCATCTATAGACCTGAAAGCTCTTTTCACAAACATTAATTAAGCCTACCAACAACATGATTTAAAAAAAAATCATGAACTTAAATGATGCTTGCAATCCTAAAGGGTATCAGGAAAGAATGAATGGCACAAAAGGGACAAATGACAAAGGCCTGTTTTCCCACCAAATTCTTCACTCTCACTGTAAACACTGCTATTTGTTCACTTGATCAAATGGCTGGTGAGATTGAATACAATTACCGGGAGACTACCAGTTGATTGAGTGGATGGCAGGCAGCTATGTGGAAAGCTGGAATCAACGTTTAGCTGTGATTACTGAAGCAGACCTCCCTTAAGTGTCCCTGATTAGGAAAGTTTCCCATGAAGACAGACTGCCAAGGAAATGAAACTATTTGGCCTTGAGGACCCAAATTCAGCCCGCAAACACAATCAACTTTCAATAGGCCAGAAATTTGGACCCTAAAAACAATTTTGTGCTTGAGTTTAAGTGATAGGAAAAATTGATCAGTAAGGTTTTTCCCAAAAATAGATGGGTCACATTTGGGCGAAATTGGCACATTTCTATTTTCTGAGTGAGCTCTTGGGTATCTGTTTAATAGGAAAAGGTGTATAGAGAGTATTGCAAATATAAGTTAAACAGGTGCTTCAGAAAAATGACTGGTAAGCATAGGATGGACACCTCTGCAATAGGTTTCCAGTGGCATTACCCCAAATTTAGACAGGGGAAAAAAAAGAATATTGATTATACATTAAAACAATCAACAAATATTTATTAAGGACCCACTGTGTGCCAGATGATGTGCTGGGCACTGGGGATACATATATAAAGAATGAAACAATCCTTACTCACAGGAAAGACATCTATCTTTTGAAAGGTTTTTGCTTCTTTAAAGGAAGAGAGGGGCTCCATGATGTAAGTTCTCTAATGAGCAGCCAAGAAGTTTACAATCAAGACCTATTTCTGATTCATATTGGCTGTGTGATACTAAGCAGATCACTTGATCCTCAATGTCCAAGGCGTTTTTCTAAAACTATAAGTCTAAATTACATAGCAGTTGCTATTTGGTCAGCAGTTGTGGAGTTGCATCCTCTCAGCAAATTGTAAATTGTCTAAACTCACCTTTTTTTGCTTTGTGTTTCTGGTATGTTTCAGGTATTTTTCTCCAACACAAAACATTAAAATATTTTCCATTTTTATAGCAAAATCATTTGGACACAAGCAATCCAATGATAAATTCAGAATATCATTGAATAAATGGATACATTCAGTAATGTCCTGAGGTCCTCAAAATATCGTACTTTAAATCATTTTCTTTTGTCCAGGTTGCTTGGGAAAATGTAATTAAGGAGATGACTCATAAAGAAAACTGTTTGCCAAAGTTGATGAACCACCATTTTGTCTGTCTAAGATAGTGTCTTGGTAGGTAAAGGTAGTTCATAAAGCTAAAATGGACTCAATATTACAGTCCATTTTTCTGACCCCATTAACCAGTACACCTCACTTGATTCATGAGCATTCTCTAAGACCTTCATTACCTGCTAGTTGCTGTTTCATCTTTCACTCCTCCTCCATATTTCATTTAAATTTTTTTTTCTGTCTATACAGTCTTAAACCTTGAAATTGGATTGGTGTGGGCCATGCTTAGATAACTCCATCAGAAGACTCTTAAAGTGAAGACTATTGTATTTTCAGGGTCATCCCTAATTCATTTTTAGGAATTCAGTTATCAGTGATTTTCATTAGTGATACAATCACTAACTGACTCAATCCTGATGGCATTTTCTGAAGAATAATAAATTATTTTTAAAAACAAGTCACAGAAGATAGTCTGTGACATCAAAAAGATATAGAGGAAAATTGTGATTTAGGCAATCTCTCTTTGTAGATCCCAATTTCAGTTCCATCTCTATTTAAGTCCTCCTTTGGGGTCTTTTTCTTCCTTCTTCCAGATGCATGATATGATTGAAATGATGATTGTCAAATTGTATGCAAAGCATCTTTTAATAAGTCTACCTGCAGATAATACAGTACATAGTAGTGCTTAACAAATTCTTATTGATTGATTGATTAAGGAGATGATTCCTAAAAGAACTGGGATATGCTAAAGGTTAATGAGCCAACATTTTGGCTGTCCAAGACAATTTCTTAGTAGGTAGAATTGGAAGTTCTCCCGCCCTAGCTACCTTATATTTATTTTGTGTTTATCACTATACACAGAAGGGTCTCAATAATCTGAAGCTTTAATAATTTAAAACTGCACAAAGACTTTTGGGATACCCTAAGTAGGTACAAGTTGTTTCCTCCAATAGAATGTAAATTCAAGAGTGTAAGAATGGTTTGAATCATCACATTCTTATCTCTAGTGCCAAACATAAGGTCTGATGCATAGTCAGATTTAATAAATTACTATCAACTTTCTGGTTTTCAAAACCTAACAGATACCCAAGATCTCACTCAGAAAGATTCAAAGGATCTGAATATTGAATTCAGTGACAAATTAGGATTGTTAAAATTCAGATGCTTGACTTGATATCAACTTATAATATCGATCAATATCAATAATATCAATTAATAATACTGATTGAGTCTCTTAATTTCTTTGGGTTTCAGTTTTCTCATCAATAAAATGGACTTAATGACTGCTCAAGTACCCTGAAACGGTATATTTTGGAATTAGTTATTTACACTGGAATGTATTGTTTCTCTTGGGGTAGTTGCATGCTGTTTTGTCTCTGGTTGTAGAGTAAAATGTTTTGCAACTACAAAAGAAATTTAGGACATGTAAACCAGTGAGGTGGTTATTTGTAGGCCAGAAGTCCCCTCCTTATAACCCTGAAATCAGACTACAAAGGCACTCATCCATCCACTTACTCGATTAGTTATAGAAACACAGAGAGGTTAAATACCAATCCCTGAAAAAGTCATGGTTGTTTCTTGTTTTCAAAAGGCAGCTAAAAATAACAAACTTAGTGGCAGGTCATTAGAATATTGCTTTGTACTTATATAGTGCCTTGACATGGCATATAGGACCTTTCATCTAAAAAGCTCAAAGCATTTAATGAGCATTAACTCATTAATCTCTGTGAGGGAGGTAGCAAGTACTCATCATTCTTATTTTACAACTAAGGAAATTGAGGCATAGGGCAATTAAATGGTTTGCCTAAGGTCGCCAATCAAATGAGTTGCTGTATGAACCAGCATGATTACCTATGTATCTAAAAGAGAACCCTCTGCTCCAGAGAGCTCACTGTTAGCTTCACTTCTTCCCATCAGACTGTTTCATAATTAAAGAAGGTGAATCCAGGGGAAAGAGGGATGAATTTGTAGTCTGAGATCCTGGGCTTGAATACCAGCTCTGCTTCTTTCTTTTCTGTGACCTTGGGCAAATTCATCTATAAAATGAAGGGGTTGAACTAAGATCCATTTTAGTTCCAGATCTAATCAACCAATCAATGAGCATTTATTAAGCACCTACTATATGCCATCTCTATGCTATGTGCTGAGCATAAAAAGAAAAAGCTCCCTCTTGCCAAGAGGGAATTTATATTTCAAAGCGAAACACAACATGTAAAAATCAGAGCATACAACATAAATACAGCATAGATGCAAAGTAACCTTAGAAGGGGGTACCAAAATTAGGGAGAAAAACTAAAAAAGGTCTCCTGGAGGAGGTGGCACTTAAACTAAATCTTAAAGGAAGTCATAGAGTCTAAGAATCAGAGTTTGGGAAGAAATGCAATTTAGGCATGGGAAATAACCAGCTCAAAGGCATGAATGGAAAATAAAATGTCATATGTGACTAATAGTAAGTTGTACAGTATAGCTGGACCACAGAGCATATCAAGGAGAGAAAACATAAGAAAATTGGATAGGTAAAGTGTGTCTGGTTGTGATGAGCTTTATATGACAAAGAATTGGGTATTTGATTCTGGAAGTGAAATGCAGTCACTGGAATTTATTTGGCCTGGGAGGAGAAGGGGAAGGGGGTTAAACGATTGTAATGAAGAGAGAACTGAGGCAAGGAAATTAATAAGAAACTATTGCAAAAATATAGATGAGAGGGGATCAAGATCTGAAGATGATTTCAGAAAAGCCTGGAAAGATTTACATGAACTGATGCTGAGTGAAGTGAGAACCAAGAGAACACTGTATACAGTAACAAGATTATGTGATGATCAACTGTGATGGAGTTGGCTCTTCTCAACAATACAGTGAGTGTATAGAGTAATCCCAATAGACTTGGGATAGAAAATGCCAAATGCATCCAAAGAGAGAGAAAATATAGAGACTGAATATGAATTGAAACATAGAAAAAGTTTACTTTTTTGTTTGTTTTTTTCTTTCTCATATATTTTTCCTCTTTGGGTCTGATTTTTCTTGCAAAACATGACAAATATGGAAATATATTTTAAAGAACTGCATATATTTAATCTATATCAGATTATTTGCTATCTTGAGAATGTGGGAGGTAAGGGAGAGAAGGAGAAAAACTTGAAACATAAAGTCTTACAAAAACAAATGTTGAAAACTATTTTTACATGTGTTTAGAAAATACTCTGAAAAAAATTTTAAATTGAAGCAGAATGATAGTTGTGTTAATGGAGATAAGGAGATGTACAAGAGATGCTACAGAGAAAGGAATAATACTAGTAACTGAGTGAAAATATGGATGAGTGAAAGAAAGGCATTGAATTTGATATTGAGGTTTCAAACTGATGTGACTGAAAATTGGTGGTACGCTCAAAAATAATAGGGAAGTTTTGGAAACAGGGAAGAAATAGAATGAATTTTACTATGGACATGTTGAGTTTGAGGTGTTGCCATAGTTCTTTTCAAGAATGAAGGACAAACAAGAATCTCTGTGAGTAAAACTGACCTGGAATTGGTCAGTTGGAAAACTCCCTCCCTATCTCCCTTCCTTCCTTCCTTCTTTCCTTTCCATCTTCCTTCCTTCCTTCCTTCCTTTCTTCCTTCCTTCCCTCCTTCCTTCCTTCCTATCTCACTTCCCTGCTTTCTTCCTTCCTCCCTGCCTTCCTGCCTTCCTTCCTTCTTCCCTTCCCTCCTCTCCCTCTTCCTTCTTTGCTCCCTCCTTTGTCTTCCCTCTTTCCTCCCTTCCTCCTTTTCTCCCTCCCTCCCTCCTTCCCTTTATCTTTCCTTTCCTCCCTTCCTCTCTTCCTCCCTCACCTTCTCCTTCCCTCTCCCTTCCTTCCTTCCTTATTTCCTTCCTTCTTTCCTTCCTTCCTTCCTTCTTTCCTTCCTTCCTTCCTTCCTTCCTCCCTCCCTCCCTCCTTCCTTCCTCTGTCCACATAGACTATCATACTCTTACCTATAGATGCTCTTAGGAGTATTTTTTTTTCTCTTTTGCATCTCTGAACTCTCCTAAGATATCTTGAGATTTAATGGCTAAATTTCTTTCTTAAGGACCAGATCTTAAACCAAAACCAATATGATTCCAATTGGCCACCAATAGATCTTAGGACAAACCTCATTTGGTCTTTGGTTCCTAATTGACTCAGATTGAATGTAAATGGCAATCATTTCTATTTAGGTCAGAAATCCTGAGAATCTTTCCCTCCCAAATTCATTCATTCATTTATTTTATTTTATTTTATTTTGTACTGGATTAAAGAGGAGATTCTTTGGCTCAATTGCTATCTAGCCTTAATCACTGAATGGTTGTGGCTTGTGGCCTCAGTTAAACCGAGACCTGTTGAAGACCTTAACTTAAAAAAGGCCAGGGTCTCCCATTTCATATAAGGCCATGCCCAATTATCCTGATCTATATCTTGCCACTGAATCCAGATGGCTCTGGAGGGGAAAGTGAGGTAGGTGACCTAGGACAGCCCTCTCTCACTTAAATACAACTCACTTGCATGTTGTGGTATAACCTCCCTGATGTCATGGTCCTCTTCAAGAATGAAGGACAATAACAGCCAATGTTAAATCTAGTTCAAAATATTCAATAGTCAGTTGATGATGTAGGGCTAGAGCTTGAGAAAGAAGATGGAGTAAATAAAGAGATGCGGTAATCACATGCATAAGGATGAAAATTGGACCCATAAAGATGATGAACCCACCAAGAGAAAAAAATAGAGACAAAAAAGAGAACCCCAAAACAGTATCAGGTCCCATATTTAGTGTGCATGACATGAAAATCCGGGGAAAGAGACCAAAGGTGCAATCAGACATAGAAAGGAAGAAAACTAAAAGAGAGTAAATTCATAAAAATCCAGTATATCTAAGAGTGGTCAAATGTGTGTGGGACAGCAACTACTAATCCAAAATAATTCAAATAGATGTTTCTCAGAGTCAGAGCAGAAAGCAGTTTATTCAATTTGTTCAGGAAAAAGGGCGTCATCTTCACCAGTATCTTAGTCTAGTGAAGGGAGGCAACACATGGGCAGCAAAGCACAGGTTTTTATATCCTAAAACAATTTTTACCCCAGCTTGGGCCCTAGCTATCCCTAACTTCATATCAGAATTCACAGTCTATCATGGGAATCCACTCCACTCTCAGGGTAGAAGAACAGGGGGATTATAGATTACAAAATGGTTTAAATCAAGGGTACAAGCAAGATTTGGGTGTTGGCGGGGGGTGTTCCTGGAACTGTAGCCCTAAACTATGGCAGGGATCAGTTTTCTGAGAAGGCCTTATGTCCATTCCACTTAAATGCTTCAAATGTCAAATGTGTCAAATGTTTCAGAGCTGTCAAGAAGAATGGGAACTGAGAAAATGCCATGAAATATGGCAATTAAGAGATCATTGGTCACTTTGGATAGAGCAGTTTCAGATGATGTCTGATATGAGATTGAGGGAGATTTAGAAGAGAGAAAGGAGAGGAGGGGGAGGTCCCTAGCAGAAGGAATTTAGCTGAGAAGAGGACAGAGATAGGACAAAAACTGGTGCTAACGGTAGGATTTAGTGAGATGGTTTCAAGTTTGTAGGCAGCAAAGGAGAGATATTGAAGATGAGAATGAAGATGATAGTAGGGGGCAATCAGATAAAAAGACAGAGGGATAGGATCAAGGGTACATATAAAGGGATTGACCTAAAGGTGTGCTTTTCTTTTTATAGTAAAAATAGTCATCCTTTAAAAAATGGAAAATTAAAACAAACAAACAAAAAAAAGAAATCTATTTTGGACTACATGTTAACCAGAGGGGGAAAAAAAAGACCGTGAAGTGGTTTGATAATATAGGGCTACCCAGAGATAACATATAGACCCTCAGAGTGCAAAAGAAGCATCCATACATGCAAAATGACCTAGATCAAATGAGAATAATATTTCTATATGGAACATAATTGTATGTATGTGGAACATAATAAGTGATTAATAAATACTTGTTCTCTCCACTTTGCCCCTAGAATAGAGATTCTTCATTGGAGTCTTGAATTTAAAAAAGAAATTTTTTTGATAACTACATTTCCACATAATTGGCTTCCACTATAATCCTATTTATATATTTTAAAAATTATCCTGTGAAGAGGTCTATAGGCTTCACCAGATTGCAAAAAGTACTCTGGGATGACAGAAGATCATTCCTTTAGCAGCATATCATTCTTACAACAGCAAGACAGAGTTATATCCACCAATCATGCATAATTAATAGAGCTGAATAGATATAGCTTGAATGCAAAAATAGAACAACTAAAACTAATCTTACAAATGATCGTGCTAAAATTATAATCTATTAGGAAGTAGCTATCCTAAGGTTACCTTTAAAATGATTATTTGATTGTTACCAATGCTCTCATATTATCCCACCAACCTAGATCTTCCTTCCCACAAATTTACTTTGTATCTGATTTCAGATATAGGGATCCACCCAGTACCTGCCTTTCCTACTCCCCACACCCCTTCATCTTACTTTTATTGGTTGTCTTCAGTCATTAGGATGAAAGCTCCTTTAGGGCAAACACTATCTTTCAATTTGCAAACTTATTACTCCACTTTGTTCTGTTTGAAATAAATATTTGTCAACTGACTTGATAGATGATATAGCTATAGATATATCACCCATTAGGCTGTAAGTTTCTTGAAGATAATGAATTTCCATAAATACTTAACAAATATTTGCTGACTGACTATGTCTCCCATATGAGAATGTAAGTGTCTTGAGGGCAGGTCATTTTTTGTAACCCCAGAATTTAGCACATTGCCTAGCACACAGCAAGTGCTAAATTAATGCTTGTTGATTGATCGGAGGAGGTTCACTACTCATCCAAGTCTATGATTACCTCTTAAAGTCATCCTTTGTATGAGTCTTTGTGTTTCCTTCTTGATCATAGCCTTAGTCACATATACATAGACACATTTATGTATACAAAATATAAATTCTTCATACTCCTGACTAAAGGGAGTAACTATAGAATTCCAAAAGTGGAAGGAGAACCTTAGAGGTCATCTAGTACAGGCCTAGAATCTTTCTGATCATAAGACTGTAAATTTAGAGTGAGAAAGAATCTCAAAAAAAAAAAAAAAAAAAAAAAAAAAAAAGACAAGTTCAATACATTCATTTTACAAATTTAAAAAAACAACTGAGATCCAGAGAAATTCAGTGATTTACCTCCCAAAACACAGCTAAATAGGATAGATAAGGGAAGAAAGGAATATTATTTGGTATTGATTAACTAGATAAAGTTAATAAAGACAAGTATTGGGGGTACTGGAAGGGGATTTTCAAATATGTAGGTTTCTTTTAAAGAAATGAAGTATTGGCCTATAATACCTTCACTTATAATGATCAATTAGCAGAGCCCCTCTATCTTCAAAGCTTCTTCTTTGCCCAACAATGTGCTGCCATGTTCTGAAGTTACCATTTCTTCTTTGAAGAAAATGTCAGCAATCTTGGAGGACGCTGTTTCAAGGACAAATGTGCCCAGGGCTTAATAAGCACATTTTCCATTCTTTGATAAATCAGACCACATAGCTGGCACAAAAAAGTTGCTCTTGGTCAAAGACCTTTTTTAACCTCCACATACCACCAAAGGAAACCTCTAAGCTCCCAATCTATTGCAGTAAGGAATAAAAAAACTCTTTCAATTCTCTTCAAACTGGTAAGCAGTTGATATCTTAGTAAAGCAGTGTCTAGAAGCTTTTATAAGCCTCAAATAGGGAGTTAAAAGAGGAGAGGTGGGTCTAGTCCCAATCATTGGTCTTCATTTCTGTCAATAAGGCCACAATTTTTGCCACATTACATTTTTAAAAAATACTTTTTGCCTACTTACTTAAATTTCCTTATTCCCCAACCTGCATGATCCAGTGATTCTGGTCTTTTTGCTCCTCCTCCAACAAGACGTTTCATCTCTAGGTTATGAGCATTGTCTCTGACTGTCCTCCATACCTGGAGTGCTTTACCTCCTCATGTCTACCTACCAGTTTCCCTGGCTTCTTTTTAAGTCCCAGGGAAAATCCCATCTTCCACAGGAAGCTTTTCCTAGCCCCTCAATTCTACTAGTTCCTCTCAATTTTTTTTCTATTCTGTATATAGCTTGTTTGTACAAATTTATTTGCTTGTTGTCTAAAAAAGGAGACAATTTATGTCCTCACCCCCTCCCCCATTAGATTGTGAGTTCCTTGTAGACAAGGACTGTCTTACTGCCTTTTTTTTTTAGTTTCCAGAGCTTAGCTTAATATCTTGTCATATAGTAGGAGTTTAATAAATATTTATGGAGTGACTGACTGAACCCTACAAAAGTTCCATCCTTCCCTGACTTCTGACTCTCTTCTTCCTGAAAGAGACCACTTCCTCTCCAAATTTCTTATAGCACTTTGTGAGGATATCTTCTTATCTTCTCATACACACACACACACACACACACACACACATATACATACGTATGTGTATATGCATATATGTATATTTGTGTGTGTATATATATGTATATATATATATATATATATATATATATATATATAGTATTTACTTAAACATATCTTTCCTTTTATCAGAATGTAAGCTCCTTGAGGTAAATTTGTGTCTCATCTGTTTGCATAGCCCAACACCTATCATAGGTATAGAGTGCTTTATATAGAATGGGCACCAAATAAATATTCTTGAATGAATGAGTACAATTTTTCAGTCCCATATAGCTATTTGTATGATATTTGACACTTAGAAGTTTAAAATAAGAATGTGTCCCCTTTTTTTGAAGTAAAAATAATAATAGATTTCTATTTCAACATCTTAATATAATTAACTTGGCCAATAGAATCTGCTATTATAATTATAGCTGCCATTGATATAGAGCTTTAAAGCTTACAAAGTTCTTTACACATTTGATTTTTACAACAATATTATGAGACAGGTGCTACTATATCTCCATTTTACAGTTGAGGAAATTAAAGCTGTAAGAGTCATTTGCCTGTGGTTACACAGCTAATAAGTTTTGGAGGCAGGATTAAAACTCATGTGCCCTCCCGTGCTCCTTGTTATGAATTTATACAAGTTTTATCTAGATTACAAGAATAAAAAAATTGATGATGATGACGATGATGATAAGCTTCATGACAACTGCTCTCAACATTTTAGCTAAGATATGGATAAATCACTAATCTGTGCATGAGGAATATTGTTTGGGCAACACAGAAAATATTTCTACTAATTTTGTCTCATGGAGTCACAAAGATGTAAATTTAGACTCTCTTCAAATTAAAAGAGAACTGAGCACTTTATGGTAAATACTTTTGGATCTTTATTGTATCATGTTCCCAAAGGAAAGATTTGAATTTTGGTTAACTAAAAAGTTGTTGTTTTTTGCTTCTTTACATATGGACTGGAGTAATGTTAACTGAGGAGCAGCTACGTGGTATAGTGGATGGAGTGCCTGGACTGGAATTGGGAACACTCATCTTTCTTCATAAGTTCAAATCTGTTCTCTGATAAGTATCTGAGAAAATCACTAAACCCCATTTGCCTTAGCTTCCTCACCTGTGAAATGAACTGAAGAAGGAAATTGTAAACCATCAGAATCTTTGCAAGAAAAACCCAAATGGAGTCATGAAGAGTTCCTTCCTCTGGGTAGGATTCTTGGCTATTGTCCCTACTAACTCCATTTTTAATTTTCCTTTTTGCTCATATTTGGCCCCTGTATTTTTAACCTACTTGTGAGATTTGTTTCCTCCAGGCTGCAAGCTTCAAACTTTCAACTACTCATTCAGTCTAAAGATCATGAACTGACTGACTTGGACACTCAACATCCCCTAGATGTTGCTGCTGCCATCTTCAAATCATGCACTTCCCCTCCAAGTCTGAACACACATAAGCATAGGGATAACTCTATGCCCCTTGCCAGCATGAAGCAGCTCCAGAAGATGAGACCTCTGTCCCGCCCCAAATAAATTTGGGAACAACACCTTTGGAGGGGGGATGATGTAATGTGATTTGGGGGTCCCCTGACCTTGGGGCTTGTGTTCTAATGGGTCAGTAGTCCTGGGTCTTCTGGCTTAGGAGTCTGCCTCAAGAAACTCCCAATCTATCTGATTCCGACTACTCCTTAGCCAGATAGCTTTTGGCCTCAGGAAACTCCCACAGATCAAAGTCCTGGGACAATAGTGAATAAGACTACTTCTCAATTCATTGCTGCTGGTGGTCTGGTCTGTGATAATCAAATTTCGGGGACCACCCTTAATTCATCTGGAGAATAATCCCTAGTCTTACCCTTGGGTTATAGAACTAACATGTCTATAATTGAAAGCTGTATAAGTGTATCTCCTTGCTTCAGTTTCTTGACTGGATTCCTTCAAAATTCAGTCCACTTGGTAATGGTGTACATCAATTTCAATAAATATTTGCCCCTTGACTAGGAGATGGGTTAAAGTCTGCAAATTCTTTTGAGACACCTCATAATACCGGTCTGGGACTTTTGGAGTCCCCCCTTTTAAAAGAGTTGGACATTTTTCATGACTGAAAATGAATGAATAACAACAAATATTAACTGAATCACCACTTTTTCCACTATTTTTCCATTATTATTTTATGTCCAAAACAGCTTATCTAAAGAATGGTTATCTAATGAATAATTAAACAAATTACATGATCTTCTCCTGTCTTATTCTCTCCTCCTTGTCATCCCAAATATTATACAACATTTCAGAATGGGAAACCAAAAAGTAAGAAAGAAAGAAGGAAAGAAAGAAAGGAAGAAACAAAGAAAAACTAAGAGAATTGAAAAGCAGAAAAATCAAGCAAGTACGATATACATCCTGCATCCAGCCGCTTCCCCTCCCCACCCAGTATTCAATGAAGTTGGGGGAAATTTTACTATTTTAAGTTAAATATGGATTTTTAGATCCATAGAGATGGTGATTGAATAAGATACTAGGTCTTTGATGGCAGGGAGTGGCATCTGGAGAGAGCCTGAATTTTACTGCCTGTGCTGCAGCCTGAGGCAAGCAGGGAAGAGCACTGATAGGATCATCTGGGCCCAAAGTGAGCCTTTTGTGCTTAAACAAGTCTTTTGATCCTTGTCAAATATCTTGGTTTGACAAAAACATCATAACCCCATAGTTACTATATCCAGTCACAAAGCCAAGTCATGATGTCAACCCAGAGGATATATTTCTACTATAAAAGACCTACTCTTACTGGAAATCCCCACTAAAGGCCCCAAACTTCTTTATATGGTTAGCTGTCAAAGGAATAATCTTGCCTTATGGTATCTTTCTCCTTGTTATTGCTAACTCCCTAAATCCTTTCCAGGGTTAGCCCTGCCTTGTGGAATCCTGGGTTCATTAAGAACTTGTCACAACACAAAGGAGTGTCTTCCTCCTTAAGGACATCTTCCCCTGGTTAATTGTGAATTGCACTGGGAAACTTGTCTTTCCTTTATTAGTTGCTAAATTGCTTTGCTAAAAAACAAAAGAAAACAAACAAACAAACAAACAAACAACCCTTGTGGATTTAGGCGATCTTCTTAGCATCATAAAATCTTTGCCTCTTGATTTGGAAAAGATCTAAGTCTACAAATTCTTTTGAAGCAACCTGGGACACCAACCCATAATCCCAATAAACTTTTGGAATCAAACATCCCAGAATGCCAACACTTGATAGCCTATACGGGGAGTCCTAAAACCCCAATATATTTTGGGATTTGGCACTTCTATATCCCAATATACCCCATCAGTAGTATGACAGAGTCAGAGTGAAGTCAGATTATTAGATGTTATTTTTTCTCATATTATTAGATTCAGAAATTAGAGGTTATTTCTCTCATTTTATAAATGAAACATAAAATTTATCTGTAAATTCATTGCCCTTCTGACTTTGTCTTTTCATTTGGAAGCAAATTCAGAAATCAGTCCTGATTTTAGAAAGAATTGGGTTTTCACAGGACACTAAAACATTGTTGGTAGAACTGTGAATGTATCCAGCCATTCTGAAGAGCAATCTGGAACTATGCTCAAAAAGTTATCAAACTGTGCATATCCTCTGATCCAGCAGTGTTTCTATTGGGCCTGTATTCCAAAGAGATGTTAAAGGAGGGAAAGGACTCACATGTGCAAAAATGTTTGTTGCAGCTCTTTTCATAGTGGCAAGAAACTGGAAACCGAGTAGATGCCCATCAGTTGGAGAATGGCTGAATAAGTTGTGGCGTATGAATGTTATGGCATATTATTGTTCCATAAGAAATGATCAGGATTTTAGAGAGTCCTGGAGAGACTTAATGAATTGATGCTAAGGGAAGGAAGCAGAACCAGGAGATTGTATATGAAAATTATCCACAAAGAGATGGTAATTGAATTTTGGGGAGCTGATGTAATAGCCATCTATTCAGTCCTAGTCTCTCCTAATATCCTGAATATATAATCCTAATATATAATATAAATATAGTCCTGTATTACTGACTACCTTTAGGATATCTCTAACTGGAATGTCCCATTGGCATCTCAAACTCAACATGTCCAAATAAAACTTGCTATCTTTCCCCCAGCTCTCACCTCTTTTCAATATCAATCCCAATTTCTGTTAAGGGCAATATCATCTCTTGGTCTTTTTGAAATTTCAGTGTCATCCACAACTGCTCACCTTCCCTCGTCCCACAATCCATTATTAAATCTTATCATTTCCTCACTCCATCTTTTGTAAAGATCCTTTTCTCTCCACATATTCAGTCACAATCCTAGTAGTTTGGGCTCTTATCATCTCTCATCTAGATTACTACAAATAGCCATCAAACTGGTCTCACCTCATCTCTTCCCTACTCCAATTCATCATCCTTTCGACTACCAAGATGGTTTTTTAAAAGTTTAAGTCTGATACTGTACCATGCCGGAAGTCAGGAAGTCTCACCTTCCTGAATTCAAATCTGGCCTTAGACTTACTAGCTGTGTGAATTTAGCCAAGTCACTTAATACTGTTTGCCTCAGTTTTCTCTTCTGTCAAATGAGCTAGAGAAGGAAATGGAAAACTACTTCACTCTTTGCCAAAAAAAAAACCCCTCAAATAGTATAATAAAGAGTTGGACATGACTGCAACAAAAAGAATTACCCTTTGTTCAGTGAGCTCCAGTGGTTCCCTCTTACCTCCACTATAAAATATTTGTCATGTCATTTTTTTTTGGTCATTTAGATTTCTTCCTTCCTTCCTTCCTTCCTTCCTTCCTTCCTTCCTTCCTTCCTTCCCCAGGGTCATACAGCTAGTGGTTGAGATTGGATTTGAACTTGGATCCTCCTGACTTTAGTGCCAATGCCCTATTTAACTGTGCCCCCTAGCTTTTCCTTCTTTAGATTCTTTCAAGGTTCAACTCAAGTCTTACCTCCTGCAGTAGGCTTTTTTTTTTGTGGCCTGTCAATCACCAATGTCTTCTAATTTCAGATTTTTTTTTTTAATATATTCTCTCTATATCTTGTAGGCACTTAATTATGTACATGTTGTTCCCTTCATGGGAATGTATGTTCTTTAAGGGCAGGGACTATTTTTGCCTTTCATTTGTAACCACAGTGCCAAACAATATGTCTGGCATATATTAAGCACTTAATAAAAGCTTGTTGACCATCTGATTGCTGGCACATATTGGGCATTTAATAAATGCTTGCTGACCATTTGAGTATGGGCACATATTACACACTTAATAAATGCTTGTTAACTATCCAATTATCTACCTGATTCAATGACTGGACCATTGAATCTGTCAGCCCATCAGCAAAGTCATTAAAACCACACAGATGATGTACAGCTATCATGTGGAAGTTCTCCTCTGATTGAGAATCAGCAGATTACCTGCAGCTTTCCAATGCTTTCCTATGAAGATTACAAGACTTCTACAATTTACTAAGTGGCCTGTGGCTAAAAAAAAAAAAAAAATTCTTCACCTTGGGCCCAACCTAGTGATAAGCTTCTGTCTTTGCTAAACTGGTCTCAGAGGATAGATATGCTGATAAATATTTAACAACCAGCTTGGGAGGCAGGGGAAGCATGGAATATATGCAGTACATGTATTTAAATTTAATCTATATTTTTCTCCATCACTTTCTTTATTCTAGACAATTAACAAATAGTCAAGCCTTAATAGAATCTACTGATTTCTGAGGTATAAATCTCACCATTGTGGCATTCAAAAAGCTCTAGAAACATAGTTTCTGGTAATTTAATCATTTTATTAATAAGTCAGCATGTTTATTATTTTATTATTTATTTATTTTTTATTTAATAGCCTTTTATTTACAGGTTATATGCATGGGTAACTTTACAGCATTAACAATTGCCAAACCTCTTGTTCCAATTTTTCACCTCTTACCCCCCACCCCCTCCCCCAGATGGCAGGATGACCAATAGATGTTAAATATATTAAAATATAAATTAGATACACAATAAGTATACACAGCATGTTTATTATTATAAAAAGCGATCAAGAGTACTCTCAGATGTCAAGACCCCTCATGGTGATGGGTTTATAGTTTAAATACTCTTTAAACAGTGGGTGTTCCTGAGATGACCATCAATTCTGCTTGATTAATGAGAAAATGAATATTGAAATATAAAGTAAGTTATATTCCAATGAATTTCTTGAGGTTACTTGACTTGGATAACCAAAGTCTTAGTCAAAGAGACTTAACTAAATATATATACATACATATAAAATCAAAGAGGAAATCCACTTTTACCCCCCAACTGTCTGACTAAACACAGTGAATGGGAATTCACCAATTCTTTCAGCCTGGTTGGATTAGTCTTTGCCCAAGATTTCTCACACTGGGGTTGATTTCTAAATGAGGAAGTAAAAAACAAAAACAACAACAACAACAACAACAATAACAGCAAAAAAAACCTTTGCTTTTGATTCAATGATTAGTTAGAAAAAAAGAACAATAAATTCCCTCACCATGAAAATCTAACCATTAATACATGTCAGTTACCTGACCATACTAAAAACCTTTCCCATAGAATGACAAACAAGTTAAAAGTTAGCATTTTCAATTAATACCACAAAATTTCCTGAATAAAATCTCCACAGAAACATCCCTCCACAATTTTTCCTTAAAAGCATACAAAAACAGCTCCCAGACATCCAAGGAATAAAAATAAATAATTAGAAATTAGATAGGGTAGGCTCCTACAAGTATGAAAACTATTTCTACAACAAGTTCTACCATTGGCTCAGTGGCTCTTTCAAAGCCTATTTTTCTACCCTTAAGAGTAACAAATAATTTACACCTGATATAATCAGTAGTTAGTCTCTCTTCTGCCCAGTTAGTTTAATCTCCTTTGTCAGTCCTGGACAGAACTCAGTTTGGAAATATACAGAGAACAATGTAGATTTGAAAGGAGGAGCAGGCTCTTCGGTTTACAGAATCTTTAATAAATAGATAAGAATGATTTGTAATTAGCACATTCATTGTGTTTATGCAAGGGCTGCTGCTAGAGCATTTTATAAGAGAACTGTAGTTGACCTTCATTCTTAGCGTTTCCCTTGTTTACACAATGAATTTGCTTAGCAAACTCCTTTTACCCTTGATTGTACTTTCATAGATAAAAAATTAATCATCCCAAAATACTGAAATTATTCCACAATTATGAAGTGATGACATCTTAATTGAGGAAGAGATATGTTAACTTTATATCAACTTTAGTATTGAGTGAAAAAAAATTATTTGTGAGGTCAGAATTAAATTTTATTACTTTCTATGTATAAAAGTGATCCATTTTTTCTATTATTGCATAAATAAATCTACCCATTTATAAATATGTATTCTTTCTAATTCATCACAATAATTATAGCTATTAATAATACAGCTTTAAGGTTTGCAAAGCACTTTATATATTTTATCTCACTTGATTCTCAAGAAACCATGAAAGGTTTTGTGTAAATGAAAAAAATGAAGTTCAGAAAAGCTCAGTAATTTGTTTAGAGTCACATAGTTAGTATTTAAGGAATATTTAAACTCAAGTCTTTCTCAATCCTTATTTAGAGCTTTATATACTCTACTACGGTGCTGCCTCAGCACAACATAAGAACTTTATAATAACTATAGAATACTGAGGTCTTTGGATGAGTTTAATTTATATTTCTGTTACATTAATAGCTGATATTTGCACAGCACTTTAGAGTTTGCAATTCTTGCAACAACTTCTGGGAAATAGATAACAAACATTGCCTATTTTACAGAGGAGGAAACTGAGGCTCATAGAGATTATGTAGTATGTCTGTGTTTGCACATTTTTTTGAACCTTATTAATGGCTCAGCTACCTTGGATATAATTCTTCATTAACAGTTAAAGTTACCCTTGGTTTATAGACTGCTGCAACAGGAGAATACTTTGCAGGAAAATATGCAGAAAACCTATTGCAAGATAAAGGAAACTGCTTGAGTTCTTTCTGTGCAAACAAAATTATTCTAATTGCTCCAATCACCTGAATTACTTCTATCAGCTCTACATTTTACATTCTTTTTCTCAATACTAAAAATGGGTAATTCTAATATATAAATGACTTCTCAATAACATCCCCTGATCAGAAATACCCTAAATTTGGTAAGCCTTCTTCTTGGTACAAAATGGGGGTTGTAATGAGGGTATTAATTTTTTTTCCGGAATTATGAATCCTTTGAAATTGGTATCTGCCCAATTATATGTGGGAGATTCTTTCGTTTCCTAATTAAATGGTTTGTATTGTCTTTACTATTCAACTGGTTTCTCAGAAACTGTGGGAGGCTTGCCACATAAAAACAATTTTAGAGGACAGAAATTATGCTCTCTCATACCACATGCCTTCATTTTAAAGATGTGTATGCCCTATTCAGGAATACCTACCCCTCCCAAATAAAATGAGAAAATAGCTTCTCCAAATTTTGATGTCTTCATATTTAACTATTAAAACAACAACTACATAAAATAAAAATCCTTGGCATAATCATTTTCACAAAACTAATTCCCTCAAATAGGTATGTTCTAATGATCCAATAAAACCTGCCTTGTCGTGCCTTAATGCTGTATTACCACTGTTTAGCACTGGCTATAATGGGTAATCACTACTCGGGAGAAAGTGGGAAGCCAGTGGGGAGGCTTTAAATAATGATACTTTATACTTTGCATTTCTATGGGGCCTTTCATCTGGGGATCTCAAAGCACTTTGCAAACATTAATTAATACTCATGACACCCCTATGAGGTAGGTATTATTATCCCCATTTTGCAGATGAGGAAACTGAGAGGTTAAATTAGGTAACACCCAGTGAGTCAGGGGCAGAACACAGAGCTCCTAATTTTCAACTCTATGATCACAGAAGTAGCTCTCTATTATGAGGGGCTTCTATGAAAGTAGGTGAATGTAAATCAGCAGAGGGCTTTTTTTTTTTCAGTTTAAAGTGAAACCATAAATTACAAGCATGATCGCAATTAGCCCATTTGATTTCTTATAATTCTGCAATTTACAAACTGAAATATATTTTAAATATAGTTTCTTGAGTCTGTGAGCCTAAAATAAAGATCATTTCACCACTAGAGGTGTAATTATGTAAATTTGTGTTAAATCATTATATAAATTGGCCAAGAAGTATTTATTTACCACCTGATGAGCCAGACTCTCCCAACATATAAACTATTCTCTAGAAGGAAGCTGTTACAATTGCTTCTGAGAGCTGCATTAACTATTCCAAGCCACTAGGGTACCATTTATCTGAGGATAGATACAATTTACTAGCAAGATGCTCTAGTGGCCTATTGGTCTCTAAGTGCCTTATTTAGAACCTTTGTAACAGCTGGATAATGAGGAGGGGTACTGAATAGCACCTGAAAGAAATATAGGAGGCATGATGGGAAGTAAGTGTATGGGCGTGTGGTATGATACTGTATGGATAGCTAGTGGTCCAGAAAAATTAATATGTCTCCCTGGAGATCTCACTAGCCAGAGAATGATTAGGCATTGGAAACTGGAAATATAGACATGACCATTCTAGAAAAGTGGATAATTCTCTGGGTTATTTCTATTTGGTTTTGGAAGGATTGTTTTCATTTCTCTTAATAATGATGTTTTGTATAATTATATTAAAATTGGTATGCAGTCCTGGAAACCTAAGCTGATAACAAGTTGGTATGATGAAAGGAAGAGGAATGAATGTAAGGTATTTTTAATTGGCAGACAATTTTTAAATGTATATAGTATGCAAGTAGTTAATCAAGTTCATTGTATTTGACTTATTTCTTCACTTTTGCCATTTTGAAGGATGCTATTCCATGATGGATACTGGAGAAACCAAGATATTCATTCTCTTATTATATAATCCTACTACACATTCTGATTAGTTTGCTGCTCATTTTCGTGTCTATTCATCTCCTGATATTATCCTGACAGAATCCAAGATAGCAGGAATCATGACATCTTATGAAAACATCATCCTCCCATCCTAGGATCTAACACAGCTCTCTGTACTCTATAGAGTTATGAGTAATTGTAGAATAAGTTGCATTAGATTGAATTGAATTCAACAGAGGCATTGAATGGAGTGCTGGACTTGCAGTCAGGAGGACCTGCATTTCATTTCAACCTTGGACACTTACTAGCTGTGTGACCTTGGACAAGCCACATAACTTGTTTGCCTCAGTTTTCTCATCTGTAAAATGGAGAACAATACCTACTTCTCAGAGTAGTTGTGAGGATCAAAGGAGATAATAACTGTAAAATAGGGGCAGTGAGATGGCATAGTAGATAGAGCACCAGCCCTGAAGTCAGGAGGGACCTGAGTTCAAATCTGGTCTCAGACACTTAACACCTCCTAACCCTGGGCAAGTCACTTAATCACAATTGCCTCAGGGGGAAAAAAAAGAATATCTGTAAAATACAGAATAAATATTAAATACAATATAAATGTTAGCTATCCTAATAATGAGAATTATTAACTATTCTATATCATGTACTCAACTTCGGATCTTGGTTTCAGAAAAGAAAAAACAACTTTTTGCATCCAGAGAAATAACCAATAAATTGAAGTGTATATAAAATGATTTTGCCTAGATAAATATGTTTATAACTAATGGTAGCCATCTCTAGAGTGGTAGAGGGAGGAAAGGAAAGAAAAAAGAAAAAAAGGAAATTTATATGTTTATTATATATTTTAAAAGAATAGAAAGTTGTACATAATCAGATTTATAGTTTCATGTACACTCATATTTTTAAAAATTACATTGTTATGGAGCTGCTTATTTTATTCAATAAATTAAAAATTAAATAAATAAAATTTAAAAAAAAGTTTTGATAATAAGTTTAGTGTAATTGGTTTCCTTTGTAATCATCTGGATTTTATTTTATACACGATAGTCAGCAGTGACTCTACTCAAGTAATACTCTTAACTCACTACAAAAGTTGCCTTTTTCCTTGTTCTGCTTTGACTCCCCTGGTCATCAATTTCTAGTGATTTCTTCATAACTCAGAACAGATCTCATCACAATAACCTAGAATAACTCAGTTGATCCAAAAGCATTGAACATCTATTATGTACTAGCCACTGTGCTGGTTGGAGAACACAGAGGTAAAAAATGAATAGCCATGCCCTTTATATTCTATAGGAGAGTGGGCAACATGAACATATGTAAGTATAGAGAAAATAAACACATGGTAATTGGTAGGGAGACACTAGTAGAAAGGGGGAAAAGAAAAGGAGATGTATTCATGTAGAAAAATAGTATTTGAGTTGAATTTTGAACTTTATGCTAGGGATTTTACAAAGTTATGGTCGATAAAGAATGCATATCATTGATGGCAGACACTATGGAAAGGAAGAGAGAGACAGAGACAAAGAGAGAGACAGAGAAAGACAGAATCAGATACAGAGAGAGAGACAGAAACAGAGAGTTGTAGAAACACAGAGAGACAAAAATAGAGAGAGAAAGAGAGTACAGAGACAAATAAAGACAGAGACAGAAAGACAGAGTCAGAGACAGAGATAGAAACAGAGACAGAGACAGACACACAGAGACAGAGAGAGAAGAAGAAAAAAGAAAAAGAAAGAAGAAAGAAGTAGAGAAAGACACAGAGAGAGAGACACACACACACACAGACAGACAGAGAGATGATTTGGAGGGCTATTTTTCACACTCACCCTTCTTGATCTCTTTGCAGCCTTTGACACTGTCAATCACCCTTTTCTCCTTGACTTTCATCTCTCTAAGTTTCAAGGACATCACTTCTTGAAAGGAGAGACCTAGTTTCTACCTACTTACGAAAACCATAAGTATTCTATAGGGCTCTGTCCTGGGCCCTCTTCTCTTCTTCTTCTATTTTAATTCACTTAATGATCTAATTGTCTCCCATGAATTTATTTATCATCTCTATGCTAAAAATTCTCAAGTCTCCTTGTCCATCTCCAGTCTCTCCACTGATCTCCAGTCTCACATTTCCAACTACCTATTAGACATCTTGAAGTGGATGTCCTACAGATACATTAAATTCCATATGTTCAAAATTGAACATATTATCTTTCCCCCTAAAGATTGTCCTTGGCTTTTCAAATTTCTTTATTAGTATAGAGGGTACCACCATGCTTCCAATCACCCAAGCTCACAACTAGGTATCATCCTTGATTCTAGGTATCATCTTTGATTCCTTAATCTCACCTCACCCCATTTCCATTTGTGTTGTTAAGACCTGTTGCTTTTGTCGATTTTAATTCTGGCACCTTCCTTCTATCAATAAGTTCTTATTTATACTGTATCTTATGACTATATAGTTGTTTGTGTAATGTTTCCCTGCTTCAAGAGCAGGGACTACTGTCTTTTGTGTTTCTTTGTATTCCCAGTGCTTAGCACAGTGGCTGGCACATAGAAGTTTTTTAATAAGCATGAATTAATTTACTCATTGAGGAGACACCAAAGAATACAGTTTAACTGGACTGAACACTGCAAGAAGGAGAAAACTAGATTGCAGCCAGATTGTAAACAGAGAATTGTGTATTTGGCCCTAGAAATAACAGGGACCCACTGGAATTAACTGAAAAGGGGAGTGACAAGTCAGATCTGTGTTTTGGGAATAACATTTTGGCAGCTGGGTGAAGAAAAGTTTGCAAAAATTTGCCCCCTTCTGTTATTCTGTTGTTGTTCTGTCATGTCCACCTCTTCATAATACCTTTTGAGGTTCTTGGCAAAGATAGTGCAGTGATTTGTCATTTCCTTCTCTCTCATTTAATGAGGAATGATGAGGAATGAGGATTCTGTAGCTGAGGAATGATTAGGATGAGGATGATGAGAATGACGAGGAAAATGTAGCAAACAGGGTTAAATGACACACCCATGGCCACACAGTTGGTAACTCTGGAAGATAAGTTTTTCTGACTTCAGGCTAGTATTTTATTCACTAGGCCACTCAGCTGCTCATTCTAAGTATAATTCTATTACTCCCTAGTCAATCCCATTTGTTCTTCAGGGAATTATTTCAGCATTCCCATTCATTCCATTTATATACCCAAAGTTCCTTTCACATTGTCCCCCTCAACCTAGGAAAGACTTTCTATCTAAGCTTGTTGAATAACTCAAATGCAATTTGGCTAAAATCAAGCTTCTCGCAAGAAATTGCCTTTCTCTCATATGCATTTACATTAATGTTTTCACTAATTAAACCATCATTGGCTCCAAAGTCATGTTCATTCTTCCTCTCCATTCCTGATTCAGGTCCTTGTTCTCCTTAGCTTGGTTTATTACAATAGTGTTCTAATTGGTTTTTCTATTTTTATGTAGTCCTTTATTTTCCAATTCATCTTTCATACTACTGCTATATTAATTTTACTAAAGCTCAATTATGATAGCAATGAGTGAGCTCCTTGAAGGTAGGAATTTGTATACCCAGCACTTAGCACAGTGCTTGGCATTTAGCAAGTATTTAAAAAATGCATATTAACTACTGACTATACATCTTTCTTCTCTATTAAATTAAAAGCATCATAAAGGGAATAACTGTATTATCTAGTTCGTAACTCCCCCAGTGCCTAGCAGAGAATATTTATCTGTAAAATGAGAAGCTAGGACTAAAAGGCCTCTGAGGCCCTCTCCAGGCCCAGATCTATGATCTGATGACTTCGATTTTTCAAGATCCCTTTCAGCTTTAATAGTCTGGGATTCTATTATGGCTATAGCTGTAAAAACAGTCTTTTAATTCAAGGACCATTTCTGTTCTAAATCTTTAAGAATTTTCAATCTCCTTTTCATTTTTTGGTTTTGTGATTCTGGGAAAGACAAAATCTAGATTTAAGATCCTAGATTTTGCTTAGCACAGTGCTTAACATAATATAGTAGGTACTTAATAAATATTGATTGATTTATTGATAGATTGTGCAGTAAAAATAAGGTTGGGAAATGAAGCCCATAAGCAAAAAGTTGACATGTAAAATAATACATTTATCTCCTCAAAAATATTAGAAAGACTGGATTTTTCCTGAACAACAAGAAGAATAAAATTATCTGTAAGGCACTTCAGTTATCTACACTATAATGATTCTGTTATTACCATGTAAGTAAACTTTCCCCAGAAGTTTATAGAGCTCATTCCAAAAAACAAGACTAATTCAATTAAACTCAATAAAAGTCAACAAATACTTAAGAAGCACTTTTATGTGCAAAATATTGGTACTCAAAAGAAAAGAAGCTTTCATGGAATCCCAAGGTCTATAAGAGAATATGGTCTTGCCAAATCATCATCATCATCAACAATAACAACAAAAAACAAAACAAAAAAACACTTTTGAATCCATACTTAAGTCAACTTGAAGACACAGAGAAAAAAGTTTTTCAAAAATATTTATACTGAGGAATGGAATCACACCAATGTAAAAGAGTCCAGTGTTAACCTGGGAAGCAAAGATGATGCAAATTTAAACAAAACAATGGATCTATGTGTGCGAAAAATATCACATCCAAAATACAATAAAACTTGAATTGGCTAGAATGCTTAGGGAAAGAAATGTGGTAGTTAATTTAGTATTCTGGTTAACTAGAAATTCTTTGTTTTGATCTTATGGGAAACTTTTCAGAGTGGAAAAATAAAGGGTTTAGCTAGTTGAATTTTGATTAATTCAATTTCAATTGCATGTAGTAGTTACGATTCTCACAACTGACATCTTGAAATTCAAGTTAACATGAAAATTTCCATTGACCATTATTTCTTTCACTAAACCACAGGACAATAGATGGGTAAATGCATGTATGATGCCACTTTTACAAAGGAATGGGAAAAGGTTTGACGAAAACTTTATTAGTATAATAATAACTTTTAATGAAGTTATTTCAAAGCATATGCTGATTAATTTAGTTGAATGTATTAGGGCTATATTTTGAATTTTCACATAGTTAACTATCAGTATTTTGTATGGTAGAAGAGAACAGAAGTAATTTAAACACAAATTTCTGTTAGGATTTGAAATTAATTTGAGACTCAGTTTCCTAGTTTGTAAAATGAGAGGTTGAATTAGATGACTTCCTTTTAAATGTTTTTATGTCATCTAATATTCCCCAAATATCCCCTCTTTTACTCTTCTAGAGGCAGGAACCTAGTACAGCAAAAACTAACCAATACAAAAAAAAAAAAAAGACTGAACTTAGATGTAGCATTTCACATCTATTTTGCTCCATTTCTGCAAAGAAAAAGATGGAGTGAGATGTGCTTTCCCAAATGCTTTCTTTGGGGTCAAGTTTGGTCATTATAATTTCACATATTGTTTTCTTAGTTCAATTTACTTTGTATCAGTTTGTAGAGGGCTGAAACTCTTGAGTCAATGCATTGAGGTCAGGACAGTCTAGCGCTTGAGGCTAACTACCTATTAGACAATACTTTATGGGCATATGCTTGGAAAATGGCCCTTCCCACTATTCTGTGCTGGCTCAATGATTGGTATATTCAGAGGACTGTAGGAGGGACTAAGGGGTAGAGTAAGGCTAGTCAGGGTCACTTTGGCCATGGACGAGGAAGAAGGCGGTTATGGAGATCCTACTTCCATCCCCTTCACTTCTAACCCTAAAGACCAAGAATAAAGACTAAGGACTTTTGCTTATCCTGACTCTGGCTGATTCTAAGGTATTCTAGGTGCTAGCACAGCCATCACATCAGTTCATACAAAATTTTCTAAGTTTTTCTATGCACGAGAATCTACTTTGTTTCTACAAAAGGTACTTACTAATATTTTTCTATGTATAACTCTATTTTAAAAATTACTGAGCTCCTTGGGTATATTCCCAGAAGTTTATTTGAGGTCAAAGGATATGGACTTAAAGCAAAGAAAATCTGACACTAATTAACTGTGTGATCTTAGGCAAATCATTTAACCTTGATGGTCCTCAGTTTCCATATCAATAAAATAGAAGTATGTCGGGCCAAAAGTAAATAAATGATGACTTCTGATGTACATTAACTGAGTGACCCTAAGCAAATAATTTAAAGTCTGTTTTTGTCTTAATCCACTGGAAAAAGAAATAGCAAACCATTCCAGTATCTTTGCCAAAACAATAACAACAACAAAACCAAAACCAAAAACCAAAAAAAAACCAAAAAACCCAAACATATATGGAATCAGGAAGAAGAGGCACTACTCAACAATAACAACAACAACAAGATTATCTGTGAGGCATCTAACTTAAATATACTTATAATCCTTTAATGATGTTAGCAGACTTTCCCAAAGAAGTGAATAGAACTCATTAAAAAAAAAAGATTTAATTCAACCCAATTCAATACATGTCAACAATTAGTTATGAAGTACTTTTATGTACAAAACTTTGGCACTCAAAAATACAAACAAAATACGAAAATATATAAAAAAAAAAAGGGGTCTACTAGAAAAGAGCTTATATTATAATGGGAAGAAAGACAAAGCATAGAACAACTGAATGAAAGTACTGGCAACTCTTTTTGTTTCACAAAGAATTAGAAATTGAGAGGATTTCCATTCATTGAGAATGGCCAAACAAGTTGTAGTATATGAATGCAATAGAATAATATTGTGCTATAAGAAATGATGAACAGGTAGAATTCAGAAAAACTTGGAAAGACTTACATCAACTGTTGTTGAATGAAATGAATAGAATCAGGAAAATATTGTACACTAACAGTAATACTATATGATGGTTAACTATGATTGATTGTTCTTCTCAGCAATACAATGATCCAAGCAATACCAAGTCCAAAGACATATTGAAAAATACAATCCTCAATTAGAGAAAAAACTGATGGAATCCAATGCAGACCAATACTATTTTCACTTTTGTGTGTGTGTGTTTTTTCTTTTTTTCCGTTTCTTCTTTCACAACATGACTCATGTGGAAATACATTTTATGTGATTGCACATGTATAATCTATATTAGATTGTTGTCTTACGGGGGGAAAGAGGAGGGAGAAAAATTTGGAGCTCAAAATCTTTTTTAAAAATGAATGTTGAGCAAAATAATTATATGGACAGGTATACATATATTGTATTTAACATATACTTTAACATATATAACATGTATTGGTCAACCTGCCATCTGGGGGAGAGAATGAGGAGAGGGAAGGGAAAAATTGTAACAAAAGGTTTTGCAATTGTCAATGCTGAAAAATTACCCATGCATATATCTTGTAAATAAAAAGCTATAATAAAAAAAAATGAATGTTGAAAATTGTCTTTTCACTTAACTGGAAAAAATAAAATACTATTTTTTTTTTTAAAGACAGGCATTGGGACAGGTAGGTGGTGCAGTGGATAGAGCACCAACCCTGAAGTCAGGAGGACCTGAGTTCAAATCCGGTCTCAGATTCTTAACACTCCCTAGCTGTGTGACCCTGGGCAAGTCACTTAAACCCCAATTGCCTTAGCACACACACAAAAAAAGATAGACATTGAAGGTAAATGGGAGTTATTATTAATAATGTGAATAATGCTTTATTCTAGGCAACACAATCTAGTTCTGTGGTTCTCAAGTATGGTCTGAGGAAGGTAGATTCATGAATTCAAAACTATATTCATAATAATACTAAAACATCATTTACCAATTAGTATGCTTCTCTTTTCCAACTATATATCTGTGTGAGACTGGATTTTCTTTTATTTCAATCAAAATATGTTTCAAAAGATTAAATGCAGAAGCAGATATGAGAATCTAGCTGTCATCTATGAAGTCAGACATTTTAAAAATTAGCAAAAATATGTAAAAAATAGCCACTAAACTATTCAAGGAAAACATAGTTATTTTTCATTAAAAATACATTATTTATTTTAACATAGTTTGTCATTTTAAAGTAAATAAATATTTTAATTATTCATTTTAATTTCCACTACATTAAATATCCATAAATATGAAATACATTCTTTGCATATAACATCATTCACATCGATCAGTAAATATTTATTAAATACCTACTATGGCTAATTACTGTGCTAGGCACTAGGGACAGAAAGACAAAAATGAAATAGTTCCTGCCCTCAGAGAGTTTACATTCTATCGGGGGAAACAATGTAAGAGAGAGACAGACAGACAGACAGAGAGAAAAATTACACTTGGCATTTTACTGATATAAGAAACACCTGAATTAGGAAACTACTCAATCAATATAGGTCTATGCCTTCCCTGTAAATCATATTCTTCAAAAATTACCTAATGTACTGAGAGGTGATGAGTTTCAGTCTTCTAGGCAGTCAGTATGTGTCAGGAAGATCCAAATTATCTATCCAGTAAATTAGGATTACCTCTCACAAAACATAATTTGAGGAATCATAGTGGATAGAATGCCAGACCTGGAGTTAGGAAGACCAGAGTTTATATTATAATGGGAAGAAAGACAAAGCATAGGACAACTGAATGAAAGTACTGGCAACTCTTTTTGTTTCACAAAGAATTAGAAATTGAGAGGATTTCCATTCATTGAGACAATTTTTAGCTATGTGACCCTAGGGAAGTCATCTAACTTTGCTTCAGTTTTCTCATTTGCAAAATAAGCAGGAGATGGCAGGCCACTTCAGTATCTTTGCCAAGAAAACCCAAATGAAGTCACAAAGAATCAGATACAAATGGACAACAACAAACCCTTCTCGTAGCCCCTAACTACGAAATTTGCTGTGATACCTAACACCCAAGTTTCTATACCAGAAAAAAAAATAATTACCTCTGAGTGATGGGGAAGGATCCAAATTAAGATCTAGTTCTAGGGCTTTAAAATGGCATAGTGATTATAGTAGGACTAGGACTAGATTAGACTAAAACTCTAGTTAAAGAAAAAGCTGTAATTAGAGTTTTGTTTGATGGTGTAAACATTTTGAGATAGAACTCACAATTACTTCCTTTTGTGGGTCTTTGATAATTGTTCTTTGACACATGGGACGATCATCCCTGTTATTGTTCTAGGTCAACATTCCCAAAGTCCTATCACCATCACCCTGTTCTCTTCCTGTAGCTTCCTTCCTAGAACCCTAATCTTGTCTACTACTTTTGACCTCCTGCCACCTTCTTCCAGGGTTCTAAGGTGAATAACCATAACTAGAAAATAGAGGCACTCTTCAAATCAGTTTGCGCCCAGAGCAAACATTCACTGGCAATTATCAACCCACCACTCCAGAATCCTATCTGTATTTTTCCTAGACACAAGAATTTCTAGTCATGATTCCAATTAAATGTAAGGGAGTCGAGTTTTACATGAAGGGAAGAGTAGTTGTATCTTTGCCAAGACAGGATGAAATTGTTAGCTCTGCTACATCCTAGGTTATTGCAAGAATAGAATTCTAGAATCAGGATAGGATTAAATCAAAACATATCTCTAGGTTGATATAAATCTTAAGGCTTTTTAAATGGTATTTTCCCCTTAATTACTTAGTAAAGCTTTTTAAACCCTAACCTTATTTCATTTACAACCTGTGACCAAGAACTAAAACTTTGGGTTTATATAGATTTGGTTCAATCTTGAGAGTTATCTCTAAATTTTTAAAACTTATATTCCTACCCAGAATTTGCTCTGAGAAACCAACAATTTGGCTCATATAAATCCATTAAAATGATGGAAGGGAGAAAGAATGCTCAGTTTCTATGTAAGGAATTTAGGTTACCAAGACTTTAATTCACCCAAAGAAGACACAAAATAAAAATCAAAACTTCCCTTTCGTCATAGGTTGTCATTCCTCATAGAGAATTAAAGAGTACTCTAGTATTATATGCAGGTTATTGTTATTTTGAATGAATGCCCTACAAAGCACTTGGATTGGTAGAGCATCAGGCAAACCTCACTTCTGGTGCACCTCTAGCTTACCAAGGATGTAAAGCTATATCTTGTACATTGCGACTTTCTTGAAATTTCAATATATTGCAGGTCAGTATAAGAAATAAAAGGGGATTTGGGGAGGATTCTGTGGAAACCAGAGATACACGCAAAGGCCAGCTGATAATACAGAAAAAGTTTTGAAACTCAGAAAAGCATAAGATGTATATATAGTATCAGATAATATCAATATATTTTATTTTTAAATACCATAAAAATTCAGACTTTTTCTCTGATATAAAGGGAGGGCCAGAAAAACTTTAAATGGATTTTCAAGATTGCAGGAGGCACCACACCCCTAATCCTAATGATGCAGAAGGGATAACTGCATAGTCCTCCATACTTAGAGTATTACCTTGAGTAGATCCCATACATCCCTTTTGACATTTGACAAAGTCAAAAAAATGTTAACCTCCATCTCCTGGATGACATACAATAAACTTGCAGTTGTTCCCCCAGATCATGGCTCTATCCTTTCCTTTTCCTCATTATTAGCTTCTGCTTGATCCAGGAGCTCAGCATGATTCAAAAACTCCTTTTTTTTGCTTGATCCAGGAATTCCTTGACACTGCATTGTTACATCTGATGTTGTAATCTCTGTGTTATATGGCTTCCTGGAGTACATTAGTATATCTGCAGCATTCCCTTCAAGGGACTAAGTCTGAATCCTGCTCCTTTCTTATTTCTTCTACTCTCCAGCTATCTAGTCTTTCTCAAGGGTAGGTCACAACTCCTTTTAAAGGGCAAACCAAAGGATGAATCTCAGCTTTATGAAGTAGTCATGCATTATCATTCATTAATCAGTCATCATGAGTTTGATCTCAGTGGAGCAATGAATCGTCCAGATGAGGCCAGGAAGCTCTATCACATGGAGCAGAGATCATCAATGCTGGAAGAAAGATTTTATGAACAACATTTCAAGGATCCAGGAATAAATAGGGAGCTCTCACTTCACCAGTCAAAGGGACAAACCAAAGGGTCAACAAGGACTCAGGAAATTCATGTTCATGGCAGCAAGAGAAAAAAGGAGGAAAGTCTTTGTATGCTAGAATTTGCTTTCAGACTTGAAGGTTGTTCTCAGCATCCATTGAACATTATTTCTTTATAGTCTGGTTTTATTTCAGATACTTCTCTATCAGCATTATTCATTGTCTAGCTTTTCTTTCAGTGTTCTGAAAGTTTCTTCCATGACATGCTTCACCTGCACTTATACCTGGCACAGTTTTTTTTTTCCTCTGGGTGCTTCAGGCAAAGAATTTTTCTTGCTTCATAAAATTTCCTTGAATTTGAATATCAGATATTTTACTTCTGTGTAGTTAGATTTTATTTAAAAGCAGTTCATCTTTAAAGAGGACTCTTTTCTTGTTATTTTTGTCAAGTATTTACTATCCTGTAGTTTTTTCCAGCATTCTCAAGTTCTTTAAATGATTATTCTTGCCTTTTGCCTTACCTGCCTTAAATTCCAGCCCTGTCCATTTTGCTGCAATTAACAAATGTTCTTTCATTTCTCTTCATCCAACATTTTGCATTTGTCAGTTCTTGACAATTATAGTTAGCTAATTATATTTGGCAGGCAATATTTGTGTAGAATTCTATCTTTAATTCCTTTCTTCGTTTTCCGCTCAAAGATTTCTATTGTAGTCTTTTTCTTCTTTAGTCACACATCTTATTCATGTGACAATTCCTTTAAGAAAAAAAAAAAACCTCACCAAACTACAGACAGCTTTCCCCATCATCGTTTTTACTTCCTTAAGTATTCCTTAATAATTGTCCCTTAATTTCTCCTTTACTTCCTCTCACTGTGTTTCTGCTAGTGCTATTTAATTTTCATTCCCCTCCCCATTTAACTAGTATTTATTTTTTCCAATTATATGTAAAGATAATTTTCAGCATTCACTTTTATAAGATTTGGGGTTCCAACTGTTTTTCTTTCCCCTCCTCCCCCAAGATAGCAAATAATCTGATATAGGTTATACACATACAATCTAAATTAAACATATTTCCACATTAGTCATGTTGTGAAAGAAGAATCAGAATAAAAAGAGAAAAACACAGAAAATAAAAAAACAAACAAAAAAAGTGAAAATAGTATGCTTTAATCTGCATTCAGACTCCATAGTTCTTTCTCTGGATGTGGATAATGCTGTTTAATTTTTAGTCCAGTGTTTATCAGTTTCTTCTAAGAGAATGCCCAAGTTATCCAAGTTTTCTTACTCTGTTTTGTAAAGGATCAGCCTTGAGTATCCTACAAGGCATAAAATAAGCATTAAATTCATATATCTCCCTTTCCATTGCCACTTTACATTTCTACTTATAGCCCAATTCAAAGGAAAAATCTTGTTTATATATTAACTCCTCCTTTCCTCTTCAATCCTTTTATTTTTTTTAGAGAGGAAGCCAGTTTTATAAAACATAAAAATAACATTCTAGGAAACAGATTAAATTAAGAGCATTTGTAAGTTATTATGGTAGCTGAGCAGTATTTAATTTCTAATGCTTCCTTAGATGTGTTCTCACAAATTTACCTTTACTCTTATGAGACTCCATAGCTCTAGTTGTCCTGATCTTTATTTTACCATTGAACTCGGATAGCTCTGGAAGAGAAAGTGAGGCTGGTAATTTTGCACAGCCCTCCCTTACTTAAATCCAATTCACTTGCATGTCATGACATCATCTCCCTGATGGAATGATCCCCTTCAAGAACAAATGTCAAATAACAACAATATGCTCCCATAAATATGAACATTTTCTAAATTTTATGTAGCTCCTATTTAAATGATACAAACTTGAATGTGATTTTTACTCAACAGATTCAGCTTAATTTCTTAACAAGTAATTGGTAGCAGAAAACTGAGAAGCATAATTGTAAAAAAGGACTGTTTAACTTGTGTTAAGTATAACTCCTAAACAACATTATTTCATTTAAACACAAATAGTATTTCTGTTGAAAACATACAAACTAAAAACATACATTCAATATTTTAAAAAAATGTTCTAAAGGCCAAATTGCAATGAAAGAATTCTATCTATGATTCTTTAAAAACTAACCTATGCCACAACTGATGAATAGTGGAGGGATTTATATGGTCATGGAATGAATCAAAGTGTCATATTTGCTTTTGTACTATTATTCTACTTGCCCTCTATTTCTGAAGGAATCTTTTACATTTTAGAAAAAATACATAGTGGCTATACAACTTACTTTTTGGGTGGTTCCCCCCAGGAACTTTTCCAAGATCACATAGCACAGTAAGTGTTATGTGTTAGGGCTGGATTTGAACTCAGGTTTTCTTGACTTTAGGACAAGTACTGTATTCACTGTGCCATTTAGCTGCCTCAATTTACCTTTTTTTCTTTTAGTGGTCTTTGTTTGTGCCCTGTAAGATTAGAGAGCAAATCCAAAACATGAGATTCCCTTAGGAAGCCAGACAGAATATCGTTATGAAAGCAAACAGAAATAAATGGTTTGGACAGCAGATCGAGGGTTGTGTATAGAGAAACATATGTAATTATGCAATTTCAAAATTCCCCTGAGCATCTAAGAATAAACAGGAAAGCAGTATGACTGTATGAAGAGCAGAGGACACCAAGACCAAGCCTTAGATTGTACAGGTTCAAGTTATGTTTGTGTCATCAAGTAGGCAGTATACACAATCTCCTTTGCATCATCTTCTCTATCTATTGAGAGAGGCAAAGAATGACAGAGAAACAGGGAGAGAGAAAGAGTACCTTTTGTCCAATCCATAATATGGACATTCTGAGAACTAAAGAGGATATGGGGTTTTATTCTTATCTTTGAAGATAGTAAGTCACTATCTAAAGGCTTTCCCAGGTGAAGTAGAGAAGTGTAATTAATGGATTTGTGTTCATTTATACTTAAAGGGTGATACCATAAGGAAATTAGAAGAGCATGGCATAGTTTACCTCTCAGATCTATGAATAAGGTAAGAATTTAGGACCAAACAAGATAGAGAACATTACAAAATATAAAATGCTTAACTTTGATTATGTTAAATCTAAAAAAATTACAAAACAAAACAATATAACCAAAATTAGAAGGAAAGAAGAAAACTGGGAGGAAAAACTTTTTCAGCAAGTATCTCTGATAAAGGTCTCGTTTCTCAAATACATAGAAAATGGAGTAAAATGTATGAAAATATAAATAATTCTTCAACTGATAAATAATAAATATGTATAGGCAATTTTCAGGCAAAGAAATCAAAACTATAGACATATGAAAATGCTTAAATCATTAGAGAAATGCAGATTAAAACAACAATGTTGTTTTACTGGTATATAGAATGAATAAAGGTAAATAACCTGAAATAAGACTATAAAAGTAGGATGAAGAGAATCTCAGATATAAGAAAAAGGAATGTCATTTGTTCAATAGGTAGCTGAGAGACACTGAGGTTTTTGAGTAGGTGGCTAAACTACCTATTATGAAGAATACTTTCTGTGTAAGGTGAAAAAAAGATGAATTGAGAACTTGAAAGCAGAAAACAAGTAGGATGATATTAGGTTGTCAGGTGAGAAATAGGATCTAAACTAGGCTGAGGAAATTATAGTAGAATGGGGCAGGGGGAGAGAGAGCTGGATGTAAATCAATCAACCAATCAGCAAGTATTTATGAAATACCTACCACCTGTTCTAGATTCTGAAGACACAAAAACAGAAGTGAGGCCACCACTGCCCCTAAGGAGCTTCCATTTTTACCATTTGGACAATGTTAAAGACTACGGAAAGGTCTACAAAGACTGAGAAAAAGGCTACTATATCAGGCAATTAAGAGATCAGAGGTACCTACATCTTATAAATTATTTTCAAGAATTAAGAAAAAAAGAACTGTACCAGAATCATTTTATTAGACAAATATTATTCTAATATCTAAACCAGGGAAAGAACTCCATAGTTAACCTGCTTCAGTCATTAAGATCATGTACTGTATCCCAGGCCATTCCAAGTAGTCTTGACTTTTGTCTTGCCACTGGACTTCAATAACTCTGGAAGAAAGAATGAGGCTGATAACTCTGTGCAACTCTATCTCATTTAAATCCAATTGGTAGGGAACCAGCTCCCCCAAATGCCATCATAACAAGAAACAGGAGCCAGTTCCTTCCCTGTCTCCATTCCCACAGTCAGCTTGGTCCTGACAGATAATACCTACCCTGGGACTGGGAATTCGCCTTGTGTGGGTCCCTGTACCCTCAACTAGTGCTGCTGCCGGGGTCTTCCTAAGGAGCCCTCGCCCCAAGACTCCAGCAGACCGTCCAGCCTCCGGGTAAGCCATGCCCAAGACTGAGAGTCTGGTCCTGCAGGCCTGGTTCTGGGATGCCTGGGATAGGGAGGGGGGAAATCTGAGGCAGGAGACAGGGCATCAGTCTTGGTTTGGATGAAGAATGAACAACAAAAACAATAGATCTTGCGTTTACATTAAAGTTATTATTGGTCTCTCTGATTTCAGTTTTTTCCCTTTCCTATCTATCTATTCTCCAAATAGTTGCAAAATTGGGATTTCTAAAGCATTTTCCCACTATGTCTCTTCTTTTATCAAGGAATTTCAATGGTTTATTACAGTTTTTAGGATAAATGCAGACTTTCACAAATTGACTCCAACTTTTCTTTCTAGGCAGGTTATATAGTACTGTCCTTCATGCACTCAACATTCTAGCCAAAGTGACCTACTTTCTCTTCCCCATGTGGGACATTTCATCTGCTTCCTCCATGTTCCTTATGCCCAAAATCCTCTCTTACTTTCTCATATCCTTTTAGTGCTCAGTTCAAGTGCCATCTTTTTTAAAGAGACCTTTCCCAATTCCCTTAAACAATGGTGCTCATCTCCCTGAAACATCCTGCATTTATTGTATATAAATCTTTAATTTACTTCTCTATGAACATGTTATATCCTCCCATAGAATGTAAGCTTCTTGAGAGCAGGAACTAACTTTTGTTTTTGTATTTGTATCTCTAGCAGTAGCTGACACAAAGTAACCAATTAACAAATACTTATTGATTGGTTTTATCTATTAGATAAATAGTAATTTAGAGGTTATTTAACCTCCATCTAATTTAATGTAAAGATATACTTATAGACCAAATATGATATGGACAATTCTAAATTGCCATTTAGAGATAAATCTCACTTCAATCAAAAAGAAGGAGTTATCTAAATTCTTTTTCTGTTTCATTAATTCAGAAAAAATAACCCTCATTTGAATGAGCAAGCCATTAACTGGAACTTTGTGACATAGACTTTCTTTTTTGAGTGGCATGTGGTATATTGGGATTTAAATTCCATATATTTTGTCTTTTCCTGGAAGGTTGCTGATTTGGGGGACAGGGAGTTCTCTATTCACGGAAGAAATAGGAAATGAATATGAACTGAGCCCAATATTTGAAAAGTGCTCTGAAGAAAGGTTGGATATAAGTAGAAATTGTCTACAAATGATTTCAAGATTTAAATACTTTAAAAACATAAAAATTAATATAATTTATAGCATACATTACATATATCCAATGCTATATAAATGCTAAATAATAATATCACGAAGTGCCTACATTCAATGACAATTGACACTATATAAATGCTAAATAGAATAAAATAGAAAATGTAGTGTTTTGAATTGGCTCATAAATGTATCAAGCTTCCTATTGTGTTCAATAAGAAATATATATAAGAATTTTTCTTTTTTGCCAAGTTGTAGCAGTGAAAGCAAAAGCAAAAACTCCTCTCTTTTCATAATTTCATATCTTTGCTAGATGCTACCCTACTTCTCACTAAAGTTGTTACAACTGACTTGCAAATCATCTGAATGGTTTTTAAAATCTGGAGCTGTTATTTCGGTCTTTCCTTTAGGTATCTAATTAATGGGCCCATCACAACAGAATGATATTTTTCTTCTTTTTAAAAATTTTCAATAGTATTTTATTTTCTAAATAATGTAAAGATAGTTTCCAACATTCATTATTATAAGACTTTGTGTTCCAGATTTTTCTCCCTCTTTCCCTTACCTCCCTTCTTTCCAAGATAACAAGCAATTTGATAGAGGTTAAATATGTGCAATTCTTTTAAATCTATTAGAATGATATTTTTTAAAACTAAGGAGTCTGTTACTCTCTATCTTTCATAGCACATTATGATTTTATAATACACTTAAGAGGACCATCATAACTAGGAAATGGCAACTAGGACTCTGTCCCAAGGCATTGAAATTTCACAGAATTATTCTGGGACACACTTTCCCTAGTGCATCCTCAGGATCTTAGACCTGCATCCTCAGGATCTCAAAGCAACTCCATTTGTCTTCCCAGAAGCAGCCATTCCTTTAACTTGGCAACAGACAAATCCCACAGTGTTCCAGGGTACATTTCTGCCTTCTCTCTTCTTTAACTTGTTTCAAATACAAAAATTTCTAGTTACAGCTCTGTTTAAAAGCAAACAAATTATAGCTCCCTTGGACTTTTTTTAGGTTTGCCTCAGCTAAAGTCTGGATGAGTTTTGCCCTTTCTTTGGATCTGAAAACCTAAATAATTGCTAAGTGAATGTAAATAAGTTCATTTTTCTAGAATCTCCAATGAGATTTCTTTCTAATAAGAAAGTCTCATTCTGAGCACTAACTTTGCCTTCAGAGAGATATTTTGGTTTCCTGTCCTCTTTGTAAGGTAGGGCATATTTTATAATGAAGACAGGACAAAACATGATGTTAAATGTTTAAAAGCAATTGAAGGCAATATGTAGTTTAAATATTGAGTGAGGAAAAAACCCTAAGAAGTATGAATACTGTGAGTGCTGTGTGGAATAATTATCCTCCCAGGGTTGTTGTAAGGATCAAATGAGGTTCACCTGTGAGTGAGTGACTGTTACATGATGGAAGAAGGCAGCTGGAAAAAGGGCAGAGGGGATAGATGGAGGTCAAGAACTCCTTTTTAAGATGGTACAACAATTGAAGCAGTCAGAACAAGAAGAGATGAGTAATGAGAAAGAGGGTGGAAACATGGTGGTAGAAACAATAATTATCATTTACATAGCATTTTAAGGTTTGCAAAGCATTTTGCATACACTATCTCATTTGATTCACATAATTGACATGTGGGGTTGGTTCTACAGACTTGATATCCCCATTTTACAAAAGAGAACACTGAGGCTAGAAAGTCACACAGCTAATAAATATAGGAAGGAAAATTTAAACCCATGTCTATCCTGACTCTAAACCCAGCACTTTTGTCATTATATTGTATATGTGAAGCCAGGTGGAAAAGGAAAACAGGAAGAGCATTAGAAGTTGAACAATGGAAGGTCACATGTGTAGAACTCAGAATTTCTTCCCCCCCCCCATTGGTGACTGTCAGTTGCAAATAGGAGAAATAGGAAAACAAAAAAACACTGGAAAATTGAAGCAAAGTAGAAAAAGGAAAGGAAAGAAGAATGGAGAAGAAGCACAAAAAAAAAAAAAAAAGCCCATATTGTTGTTTTGTTTATTTTGTCTTCTATAAAGGGTAGAGAAGAATAGAGGAGGCAGAAAAAAGAGAGAACATAAGAAAAATGCATTTAAGTTCTGTGAAGGTCAGGGTTATTGTTGTAAAGATCTGCTTAAAGAGAGATGGAGTCCATTGATCTGCAAGAAATTATTTGGTAGGAATCCTGATTATCAATTCTATTGGGAAACCAGGAGAGTTTGAAACATGCCAAATCCCAGGAAGAAGGGATAGATAAGAGCTTTAGATCAGCATAGAAATTATATTTATTTTGGTGACTATCCAGTGAAAAAGGAATAGGATTATAGGAAGGACTTTGAGTTGATCCAGGCTATCACTAAAGGGGTTTATTCATTCTTTTAAAGAATAGAATAGTAGATATTGCGAATATTGTGACTTGGTTAAAAAAAGATACTGTAACATAATAACAGTACCAGTAAAACTACTAGAAAGGTTTGGAGTTTAGACTTAGGATACAATTTTGAAACAGAATTGTGTCAAGAAGATTTTTCTTTTTTAATTAGGAAGAGTCAGGCTGAAGTTGGTATAAAGACAACTCAACTAGCAAAGAACTGGAAATAAAATAGATGGTGAACCAATTGGAAATTGGATAAACATAGTATGGCACATGAAAATAATCAAATATTAGCTATGCTGTAAGAAACAACGTGATGAATATGCAGAATGAATAGATTTAAGATTAATCAAGTCAAGTAAGCAGATCTGGGAAAACAATATACACAATGACTGTCACAATATAAATAGAAAACCACAAAATAATTAAAGCCCAAAGTTAGGAAATTCTAAAGAATAAGCTAGGTCCCAAAGAACAGATACGTGAAGATAACTCTCCCCCAATCTATTCTTTGCAGAGGTGGAGAGTCTACAGGTGTACAATATTGCATGTAATGTCAGATTTTTTTCAATGCTGATTGGGTTTGTTGATTCCTTAAAAAATCTTCTTCCTTAAAAAAAAAGAAAAGAAAACCCTCCCCAACTTTTAAAAGGGATACTAGAAAGTAAAAAGATACAGGAAATGTCAAAATTTTTATAAAAATCAATAAGAATTTTTTAAAAAGATACAACCAAAGATAGGTTATAAATGTAGTTTTTAAAGTTAGCAAAAAAAAAAAAATAGGTCAATGCTTTCTATTTGAAAAAGATCTGTAACCTTTGGGATGTGTGCATTATGTATATATGTATGTATGTGTATGTAATATTCATACAATTCATGCATATGTGTATGTATACACACATACACATATATGAAGAGAGAGAGGGAGAAGGGGAAGAGGAGGGGGAGTGAAAGGGAGGGGGAAGGAGATGAGAGGAGAAGAAAAGGAGGGAGAGGAGGAGGGAGAAAAGGAAAGAAGGGAGAGGGGAGAGAAGGGGATGGAGAGAGAGCCTTAGGGGAAAATAGTAAAGTGTTTCACTTGAGGTGGAAATAAAGGAGAAAAAGAGGTAAAGTAGCATGAAATGAATAAGAGGTACAGAAAAAAATAATAAAAGGAGGGTGGCTTTTTTCAAAGAAAAGTAGGCAGAAAACTAGAAGGCATAGTTATACACAGAGTTCACAGAATGTGAAAAGAAGATTTAGAAAAGGATTCAGATAAATTAGTTGGAGAAAAAAAAACTGAAGAAAATAAGGATAACTGGCAATGTTATTTAAATCCAAGTCTGAAGAAAATAAGGATAACAGGCGATGTTATTTAAATCCAAGTCCCAGAAAATAAAGAAATATAGAAGGAAGCAGCAACTTTAAAAATAAAAAAAAAAAAAGGTAGAATTTGAATAGTCAAAGAAGGGTATAGAAAGAAAAGAAATTCAAAGTCTTGAAGGATTTTTTTTTTAAAGAAATCATATAAATAGAGGGTAAATGCCATCTGAAATCTTCTGCCTAAAATATGTTCATTTTAAATGATTAAAAAAAAAAGCTTCCCTTAGCCTGATATCACTGTGAGCTGCCCCCCTGCTTAAGCAGAAATCCAATGTTTCCAGGAAAAAACCATATAGTCTCTACTTGAAGATTTCTTGTAACGGGAAACCAATTGATTCCCAAAGCAGCCTATCCCCACTTTTGGATTTTTACTTTTTAGAAAGTTGCTTCTTATATTAAGCTAAATCTACTTCTCGGGCACCTTCAAACCATTATTCCTATTTCTTCCCTTTTTAATGCCAAGAAAAGTAAATCTAATTTTTTTCCCACAGGACAGTTCTTGTTACATTTGAAGATGGTTACCTTCTCTTCATGAAAAACACTTCAAGTTCTTTCAACATTTCACCAGGTGGCATAGTTTTGAATCCCCTCACTATCTGCCAATTTCCTTTGAAAAATATATAACCAGGAAATGAACGCAATGATATGCATATGTTTTATTTTAATGGCTGGATAGGGCAGGCAGACCCACCAAAAGGTTACTGCAGAAATCCAAATGTAAGGCAAAAGAGGGCTTTTGCTCTATCTCTATCTATCCTCTGTCCAACCACTAAAATAATTTTCCTAAAGCATAGGTTCATGTCACCCCCTTTCCACTCAAAAAATTCCAGTGATTCCCTATTATTTTCAGTCAAGTAAAAATATTCTGTTCAGCATTCAAAATCCTTCATAACCACATCCCTCCTTTTTCAGTCTTCTTTTAACATATTCCATCCCAACCTACTATTATTTGATCTAGTAACACTGGTCTCTGTGATGTTCCATGAACATCTGTTAACCCCAGGCATTTTCTCTGACTGTCCAACATGCCCAAAACATTTTCTTCAGATCTGCCTTTCTTTAAGGCCCAGCTAAAATCCCATCTTTTGTTAGAAGTCTTTCCTACACCTCTTAATTCCAATCTTTCCTGTCTCTATTAATCATTTCTTATTTGTCTTGTATATAGCTTGCTTTGGCTATATTTACATGCATTAGATTGTAAGCTTCTAGAAAGGAAGAACTGTCTTTTACCTCTTCTTATATCCCCAGAGCTTAGCACAGTACCTGGAATATAGTAGGTGTTTTATAATAAATTTTGATTGATTAAGCTTCTTAGGGATTAAAAAAAACAAATAATATTCTGCTATATAATTAAGTTTGTCTCATCATGACTTTCTGCAGTTAATTTTTTAACACAATTACAGAATTTTATATTTATTCAACTGAAATTCATGTTGAGAGGAAGCAAGATGTAATAGAATATTTGCCTTGGAGTCCTGAATTCAAGTACTGCCAATACAGTTCTATTTTTCAGGGACTTGCAGCTAATGTCAGCTTCGAACTAAGCCAGTCTCAGGTCTATCTGTATCTTCCTAATAGAGAATGCAAGGTTCTTCAAATCTATTAAGGACTGCTCATGATAAATAGCCCTAAACTTGTAGCTCTTAAGGGGTACAAACTGATTATTATCCTTCTGGCAGAAACAGCTGCTTTGTTAACTCTCTACTTCTCTAGCCAAGAACTCCTGAAGTATTTAACTATCCTGGAGCATCCTGACTGAAGCACTCCATATAGGAATGGACATCCTTGACAACCATGGGGCTTCCTGACAAGGGATTTTAAAACTGAAAGCCTTCTAGTTTTGCCTAGTCTTGATTCCTGTGGCTGTGTCCCAATCTCATTCTTGCAGTCCATTGGGTATCCCCTTGCTGTAATGGGAGCTATACTTACTGTAGTCTCTTTTTTAAAATCACTATTCTTTTTCTGACTCTTTTATGACTAGTAGTGTAAAAGAAGAATTTCAGTGTTCTGGATTATGAAAGCCAAATTGTTATGGGTGATGTGTATGTAGAAAAGGTGAAGGGAATATGCAAGTGAAGGGAATCAAATGAAAAAAGAGGTCCGGGGCATCTATATGTGTATTGAAGTAGCCAAGTTAGAGGAGGTGAAGCTGGGTGGGAAACACTGGGAGAAAATTTCAACAGAATCATAGGAGATGGTGGGATGGAAAGTAATACAAGTCAATATTGAGAATCAGTATTTTTAATATTATAAATACCAATCATTATTTAGGGCACATGCTAAATGGTCTAAAATATATTTACTAAAACAAAACAAAAACTCCATAACAGAAGTTTAAATTTTATTCATAGCTCTTCACAGATAACTCCCTTATTTCTATACCTAAACCAATTTCACCAACATCTTACTCCAAAGCTTTCCAACCTTTCCACTGTGCTCTCTGGTATGTCTATTACAAAAGTAACTAACTAATTTTTTTCTTCTTGTTTTCCCCAGTTACATGTAAAACAGCATTTTGGGGGCGGTTATATATGTACATTCATTTTTTCCATATTCCCACATGAATCATGTTGAGAGAAAAAAATCAGAACACTCTAGAAAAGGACTTGTATAGAAGATGGTGCATGAACAAATATCTGGAGAGAAATAAAGATTCCAAGACGTAGAAGTGAGGATGGAGTGTTTCCATGGATAGAATACACTCTGTATACAGAGACAGATGGAATTTTAGATATGGATTCAAGTAAATAAGACATTTTGGCTAGAACCAAAAATATATGCTATGGAATAAAATAAAGATATTCTGGAAAAGTAGTCTGGGGAAAGACTTTGAAGAACTTTAAACAAAGGACTTTACATTTTATCTTAAAGGCAAGAGGAAGCCACTGAAGATTCTCAAGCATGAGTGTGCTATAATTAGCCCTAGAAAGACAATTTTTAAAGCTGTGTAAAAGATAAATTGAAGATATTAGAAGACTACTATGAAAGTTAGTGCAATAGTCTAAGCAAGAGACAATGAAGGCTTTCAGTTGGGTGATGACTTAGTGAGTAGAGAGGAAATAGATGAAAGAGGTCATATATGGAAGAAGGATCAGCAAGATGGGGCAACTTATTAGATATGGGAAATATGGGGGGAAAAGTGAAAGATGACTCTGAGATTATGATCTTAGGTGATTGAGAGGATAGTGATACCCTTAACAGAAATACATCTCAATATATGACAATAATGTCATATGACAATATGACATATGTAGAGATTGACAATATTACAATATATGACAATATGCCATATGTAGACATAAGAAAACAAAATATCTGGTCAGTATTTGCTAATATCTTCTTTGTTGTCATTTTTGATTTAGAGGGGATTAGTACTACTCCTGTTGGCTATCTCCCTCCTTCTTTGGAATCTTGCCATCTCTGAGTTATCATGACAACCAAATCAATCCCTGAGTGCCTTTAAACTTGTTTTCCCTAACTCAACACATATTTTCTCTGTATTTGATCTGATTTTGCTGTTGTACCTGGATCTACTCCTCTGATCTAAAATTAATTTATCAAGATGTGAGGAATGGCTCAAAAAAACCATACATACCTATTGACCTAGCAAACCTTTGACTGCATCTGTATTCCAAAGAAATCAAACAAAAGGGGGAAAAAACCTATTTGTACAAACAGCAACATATGGTGGCAAAGAACTGGAAAGTGAAGGGATCCTCATAAATCAAGGAATAGCTGAACAAATTGTGGTATATGCCTGGGAGAAAATACTATTAAATGATAAGCAAGATAGTTTCAGAAAAATCTGGGAAGATTTATATGAACTGATCCAAAGTGAAGAGAATAGAACTAGGAAAGTATTGTATATTGTAATGATAATATTGTATGGATGACCAACTGTGAAAAACTTAGCTACTTTGATCAAGGCAATAATCTAAGACAATTTCAAAGGGCCTATAATGAAAAAATTATAAATTCCTCCAGAGACAGAGAACTGAAGAATATTAAGTACTGATTGAAGCATATTTTTTAAACTATTTTTCTTGGGTACTTTGGGATATGCTTTTTTTGGTAACATGGCTAATATGTTTCATGACTTCACATAATATAATTGATGGCATATTGTTTGCCTTCTCAAATTGTAGAGGAGTGGTGGAAAGGAAGGAGAGAATCTGGAACTCTAAATTTTAAAAAATGAATGTTAAAAAAATTTACATGTTTTTGGGAAATATTCAACAAAAATATATCAAAATGTATTTAGAAAGAAAAATTTGTTAAGGCATATAGAAAATATTCACATTCTTACTAGAACAGAAGAAAAAAATTAAATATAGTAAAAGGGGAGGGAAGCTCTGCTTTTCTAGATGGCGAAGTTATTGGGCAGGTTTAAAAAAATTTTTTATAAACCCTCCAGAGTAAAAAAACCCAAACTAAAAACTTTCTTTAAAAAAGGAGATTTTCAGCAACAAAAATAGCTAATATAGTGCACAGGTAGGGAAGACAAAGGAAACAGAGTAGAAAATGACAATTTAAGAAGAGCAAATAGCCATATTCATAGGCAGAGCTGAGGTGATGAGTGAAGAAAAAGAAAATCAAGTGAGAATAGAAACACTAACAGACATCTTATGCAAGAAGAGAAGGTGGTGATATATTCTGATAAAAATAAATAGATTAAGATGACACTAAAAGAAAAACTGTGAATAATAGAGGAATTCTTTGTCAAATTGTTTCAAATTGCAAGAAAAGACACAGAGAAAGAGGAAGGGATATGGCCTAATGCCAAAGTAACAATCAAAGAATGAAGGAACAGATGATTTAATAGTAACAAGAGAACCATAGCATCAAATTACTGAACAAAGGAAATACTCCTGGGTTTTACTGCCTCACTGGTGAATTTTTAAAAGTCCTGAAGATTTGCCTATGCAAAACTTTAGGGACACATAAGTAGGTGAGAAGTGAAACAATTAGCACACTGAAATAAGGAAAGATGATAGATTTTTAAAATAAAAGATATGGGTGAATATAAGAAACTTCAGGCCTTTGACATTAGGAAACAAATGATATAGTATCTGGAATCCTTAACACTAACACAAAAAAAGCTGATATTTTATAATTTTAAAAACTGGAAGAACCTAAAAGTCTAATCAAACAATGAAAAACAAAACTTTTTTGGAATTGGAAAAGGTGAAATCGGAGAAACAGGGATGTCTGAGAGAAAAGTCAAAGATAAAAAGGAGATAAAATAAGAATGCTAAGAAGCAAAAATCACTTTACCAGTTCTTTTTAATGGAACATAAAAAAAAAAAAAAAGTAAAGAGGATCAGTGGGGAAGACAGAATTATATTTCATTGGGTAAAATTTTAAAATATTCAGTTCTGGGAAATGGGAATAATAAGAAAACATAACCAAAACAATTATGAGCATTCATAATGTATTATCCACTAACCTGAAAAGCTGAGAGGAGAAAGAAAAGAAAAATACGTGCTCTCACTGAGTGATCAAGCCAGGCAAGATTCACATGCTAAGTATTTCTCTTTCCTTTTCTAGAAGTTTAAATATGTTAACAAGTAGAACAAAGCTTCACCAAAACTACAACCACATATATAATGCTGTCTCACTTTTCTTTTCACTATGTTTTCCAACTTTTGATTGTCCTTCTCTCCTCCCACATTCTTCTCTTTTTCTCAATTGGTTGTCAAAATCCCCCTAACATGTTTGTGGACAGAAGGTGTTATGTCTATGAATGAATAAAAGATTGTCTATTAAAAACTATATGCTAGTCATTGTGCTAATTGCCAAGTTTCTGATTGCAGAGAACTCACAATCTAATCAAGCTGTTGTTGCTGCTGGTGTTTCCCCAACCAATGACATCACAAGTATGACATCTTGGCTTGCATCATGAAATGGATTTGAATCAGGTAGAATTGAGCAAAGTTATCTTCCTCGCTTTCTTCTACAGTCATTAAGACAAAAGATGGCCCAATTTATCATCTCAAAGATATCAATCTGGGAGGATTTTGGGGCTCAGAATTTGGGGCTAGCCTTTTTGTAGTGGCTAGAAACTAGAAATTGAAAGGATGCCCACCAATTGGAGAATAGCTGAATAAATTGTGGTATATGAATGTTCTGGAATATTATTGTTCTATGAGAAATGATTAGCAGGATGAAAACAGAGAGGCTTGGAGAGACCTGCATGAACTGATGCTAAGTGAAATGAGCAGAACCAGGAGATCATTATACACTTCAACAACAATACTACATGATGATAAATTCTGATGGACATGGCTCTCTTCAACAATGAGAGGATCCAAATGAGTTCCAATTGATCTGTAATGAACAGAACCAGCTACAATGGGAAATGAATATGGACCACAACATAACATTTCTGTTTTTTCTGTTAATGTTTGCTTGCATTTTTGTTTTTTTCTTCTCAAGTTATTTTTACCTTCTTTCTAAATTTGATCTTTCCTGTGCAACAAGATAACTATACAAATATGTATACATATATTGTATTTAACATATATATAAACGTATTTAACACGTATGGGACTACTTGCCATCTGCGGGGGAGGAGGGCAGGGGGGAGGGGGAGAGAGTAGGAGGAAGGAGGAGGAAAGTTGGGACAGATGATTTTGTAAGGGTCAGTGTTGAAAAATTATCCATGCTTATGTTTTGTATATAAAAATCTATAATAAAAAATAAAATTAAAAAATAATTTGGGGCTAGAACAAAAAACAATTGCTATTTGCAGTTATTCTAAATCATCAAAATTGAAACAATTAGCTACAGAGGCTTAAGCTGTAGTATTCAGTGAAAACCAGAATGGTTTTCATCAGTAAGCATCATATGTAATGGAGACAAACTGCAACCATTCCCAATAAGATCTGGAGTGAAACAAGGTTGCCCACTATCACCGTTACTATTTAATATTGTATTAGAAACACTAGCTATAGCAATAAGAGCTGAGAAAAAGATTAAAGGAATAAGAATAGGCAATGAGGAAGCCAAATTATCACTCTTTGCCGATGACATGATGGTATACTTAGAGAACCCCAGAGATTCTGCTAAAAAGTTATTAGAAATAATCCACAACTTTAGCAAAGTTGCTGGTTATAAAATAAACCCACATAAGTCATCAGCATTCTTATATATCACTAACAAAATCCAACAGTCAGAGTTACAAAGAGAAATTCAATAAAGTAACTACTGATAATATAAAATATTTAGGAATCTATCTGCCAAGGGAAAATCAGAAACTTTATGAGCAAAATTACAGACCACTTTTCACACAAATTAAGTCTGATCTAACCAATTGGAAAAATATTAAATGCTCTTGGATAGGGCGAGCAAATATAATAAAGATGACAATATTACCTAAACTAATCTATTTATTTAGCGCTATACCAATCAGACTCCCAAAAAACTATTTTAATGACCTAGAAAAAATAACAACAAAGTTCATATGGAAAAACAAAAGGTCAAGAATTTCAAGGGAATTAATGAAAAAAAAATCAAATGATGGTGGCTTAGCTGTACCAGATCTAAAATTATATTATAGAGCAGCAGTTACCAAAACTATTTGGTATTGGCTAAGGAATAGATTAGTTGATCAGTGGAATAGATTAGGTTCAAGGGATAAAACAGTCAACAAATATAGCAACCTAGTCTTTGACAAACCCAAAGATCCCAGCTTTTGGGATAAGAACTTACTGTTTGATAAAAATTGCTGGGAAAATTGGAAACTAATATGGCAGAAACTAGGCATTGATCCATACTTAACGCCGTACACCAAGATAAGGTCAAAATGGGTTCATGACCTAGGCATAAAGAATGAAATTATTAATAAATTAGAGGAACATAGGATAGTTTACCTCTCAGACCTGTGGAAGGGGAAGGTCTTTATGACCAAAGCAGAACTAGAGATCATTACTGATCACAAAATAGAAAATTTCGATTATACCAAACTGAAAAGTTTTTGTACAAACAAAACTAATGCAGACAAGATTAGAAGGGAAGCAATAAACTGGGAAAATATTTTTACAGTCAAAGGTTCTGATAAAGGCCTCATTTCCAAAATATATAGAGAATTAACTCTAATTTATAAAAAATCAAGCCATTCTCCAATTGAAAAATGGTCAAAGGATATGAACAGACAATTCTCAGATGAAGAAATTGAAACTATTTCTAGTCATATGAAAAGATGCTCCAAGTCATTATTAATCAGAGAAATGCAAATTAAGACAACTCTAAGATACCACTACACACCTGTCAGATTGGCTAAGATGACAGGAAAAAATAATGATGATTGTTGGAGGGGATGCGGGAAAACTGGGACATTGATGCATTGTTGGTGGAGTTGTGAACGAATCCAACCATTTTGGAGAGTAGTTTGGAACTATGCTCAAAAAGTTATCAAACTGTGCATACCCTTTGATCCAGCAGTGTTACTACTGGGATTATATCCCAAAGAGATTATAAAGAAGGGAAAGGGACCTGTATGTGCACGAATGTTTGTGGCAGCCCTTTTTGTAGTGGCTAGAAACTGGAAACTGAATGGATGTCCATCAGTTGGAGAATGGCTGAATAAATTGTGGTATATGAAAATTATGGAATATTACTGTTCTGTAAGAAATGACCAACAGGATGATTTCAGAAAGGCCTGGAGAGACTTACACGAACTGATGCTGAGTGAAATGAGCAGGACCAGGAGATCATTATATACTTCAACAACAATACTAGATGATGACCAGTTCTGATGGATCAGGCCATCCTCAGCAACGAGATCAACCAAATCATTTCTAATGGAGCAGTAATGAACTGAACTAGCTATGCCCAGAAAAAGAACTCTGGGAGATGACTAAAAACCATTACATTGAATTCCCAATCCCTATATTTATGCACACATGCATTTTTGATTTCCTTCACAAGCTAATTGTACAATAATTCAGAGCCTGATTCTTTTTGTACAGCAAAATAATGTTTTGGTCATGTATACTTATTGTGTATCTAAGTTATATTTTAATATATTTAACATCTACTGGTCATCCTGCCATCTAGGGGAGGGGGTGGGGGGGGGTAAGAGGTGAAAAATTGGAACAAGAGGTTTGGCAATTGTTAATGCTGTAAAGTTACCCATGTATATATCCTGTAAATAAAAGGCTATTAAATAAAAAAAAAAAAAAAGAAAAAAAAAAGAAAACCAGAATGGTTTGGGTTTAACACTTTCCAAGTAGCTCCATTTAAAACCAATGGACCTTTTTTAAGGTCTGCTTTTTCAGCTATGTTTCAAGAAATAAAAAATTAAAATTGTACAAGATAAAAAAGTCAATTGTCCCAGTTTTTTTAAATAACAAAATGAGAGGAAGAAGAGCTACCAAAAGTATAAAAATAATCTTGGACTTTATTACTAACAAGAACAAAGTAACTGAAAAAAAAAAAAAAAAGCAATGAGAACTAATATATATATGTTTACTTTCCCAGCAACAATTTTTTGAAAATAAGGACATCCTGGACAGAGATATGAGAAGGAAGTAAACAGGTTTTGTCAAGCAATATTCCATAGTAGACCTCATTTTTGCAATCATTAAGTTGACTGATAAGCATAAAAAATACAATATTACAACATGTTCATTGTAGGAAAAAAATTTAAAACCCTTGATTTAGTAGAGGAAGGTGTTGCTTTAAAGATTTTCCTCTAACAGAGCATCTCCAATATACATGTAAAAATACAGGATTTCATGAAATATGTATAGTGAAGGATAGGAGGAGTTGTTACAACAGAGATAATTATATCCCTTGATCTTCTGGACACTAATACCAAGAAAGTCACAAAAACACCAGATATGAGCTTGCTAAACATCTTCATTACTGTCACTAGGAGATCCCAAGTATGCATACTCTAAAAACAACAAAATGGATGAAGTATATATATTATTCAAATTTACTGAATATTACTGATCTGCAGGAGACATAAAGGGAAGAAAAAAGTTCTTATGATTTTGAAAGACTTTTTTGTGAGATTTTTTTGTGCAATTTTACTGAAGAAAGTGTGAATTTTTTTAAATACCTAAAACATTTTAATGATTCATTAATTCTTGGATCAACAAGCCATAGCATCAACCCATTAGTGTGTGTGTGTGTGTGTGTGTGTGTGCGTGCGCGCGCGTGCACACGCGCATGTGCCTTTTCAGCACAGATCATGGGATAAACAATAAACTGGATCCAGAACTGAATAGGAGAAAGAAAGAAGGTCAAATTGTCTTTAGGAAATTGTGCAGTACTTTTAACAAGTCCAAGTACTTTAACAAGTCCTCCCTGAAACAAAAATTCATCTCTTTAATTTTTCCATTTAATTTAATTAATTCTATTGGTATGGCAATCATGAAATACTAGACTTTAAAGAAGTTGAGGATCTCCCAAAGGGCAATAGAGAAGTTCATGATGGACTTGACCAGGATGTAACACATTAAAAATGAGAAATCATACAGGAGAAGTAGGGCAAAGAACATCTCAGAGACATTTTTATATGCCAAGATCAAGGGGTAATTAATAGACTGCCAAAATTTTCTATTGATATCCATATAATATTCATAGAAGTGCCTTCCAATATGAATCTCCTATGGCAGAGTCATTAGAGGAAAGACATAGAGGATGAAAGTTGTACAGGACAGACTGGCAGGAAAGTATAGGTTGTATCCTGCATTGTTAAAGGGGAAAATATTAATAAAATCCCACATCTATTGGAGTCTTGCAATATGGTTGGTGAGTAAAAGTTCTGAATAATAATCATAATGAACAGAATGCAGAATCATAATGATATAACTATTGAAATATTTTTTCCTTTTTTGGGACCCAACTCAGGGGCGCCTCATCCATGAAACTTTCCAAATAAGTCAGATCTTCCCTTCTTGAATCTTCCCTTTAACTATGACTTCTTTTTAGTATTTTCCATATTCTAACTTAGATGTGTCTTTGTACATATCTAATTTCTCTTACTAGAACATGGACTAACATTTTTCATCTGTTATCATCAGTGTGTCACCTCTTTGAGGGCATGGAATGTCCTTTTCCATCTATATACTTTTGTAATACTGGGCACTTAGTAAATATTTGTTGAAATTGCTGAATTACTGTCATGGTTGCTAAACACTACCTTGTGTATAATCATTTTTTGTTTACTTAATATTTATTTTGTACATATTTATTTGGTGTGAATAAAAGTCAATATGGTGTAGTATCTAGTTGGAAAGCCAGAAGACTTGGGTTTAAATCCTGTCCTTGACACATCTTGGCTGTGCGACCCTGAACACATCATTTAACATCTCTGTCTCACTTTCTTAAGCTATAAAATGAGAAGGGGAGGGAACTTGAAGTGGATAATTTTTAAAGTGCCTTCTTAAAGATTAAATCTATAATTCTATGATGTTTGTATGTGTTGTCTCCCTTATGATCTTTGAGAGAAGAGATTGTTTTTTTTTTCCTTTTTGTTTTTGTATCTTCAACATTTAGCACAGTGCCTGGCATATAGTAAATATTTAATAAACACTTGCTGATTGGCTGAACAACATGAGACTTTCACCTCCCCCATTAAATTTTGTTAAGAAAAAAGCTACCTGGAGCAGCTTTGCAGTGGATAGAACACCAGCCCTGAAGTCAGGAGGACCTGACATTTAACATGTCCTACCTGTGTGACCCTGGGCAAGTCACTTAACCCCAATTTCCTCAGCAAAAATATATATATATATATACATACATATATATATATATATATATATATATATACCTTTTAAAACAAACAAACAAAAAAAAAACAACAGCAAAAAAAAAACCCCCAAAACCAAACCCCAACATCACAAACATTTTTTAATCTCATTGTAAAACAAAAACAAATAAAAAAAAATCCCACAATACCCTGGTCCCCCTTTCATACACAGATCCTGAAGATTAACTGTTTCAATTAGCAACAAACAGGCTATAGAAATACATTTGGCAGAAGAGAAAGGAGAGATGTTTCCACAGAACATATAAACACGGCTTCCAAAGTGAAGACTTTGAGAAGGTCTGATTCCTTGGCAATGACCTGCAGAGCATATGTATCTCACCCCTAGATGGATGTTAGAACTTTTATTAGGTCCCCAACATGATCATCCTGTATGATCACTGCATGTTTACACGTAAGGCCAATTGTAGAAAGGTTTCCAGAACATTTGACAAAAACAAAATAAAAATTGTTGCTCATCCCTGCCTGAGGTCAAATTCCCCGGTGTTGTTATCATCTTTTGAAGTAGTTACCACATCGTTACTGATATGGGCTTGTGAAACACCATTCCAGACTTGCTTCAATATGCTTATGTAACCGATCAGTGAGTGGAAACCTGCAGGTCCTCTATTCAGCTTGGTAAACATGGACTTCTCTGTCACTCTTCATTGTTCTTCTTCAAAGTACACTTGCCACCTTATCTGGCAACAGCTTTCTTTAAGACTGCTACTCATGTGAAATAATCTTTCACCACAGAGGCCAGGATATCCTTAGCACAAGAAGAGACATTTATCTTGCTGTTAATGGTTAATTAATTTTGAAAATGTATATTACAACACAATAAAAAAAGAAAAAAAGAAAAAGCCAAGCTGGACAATAGAGCAAAATGTCCCTTCTTCAAATTGACTCCTATTTAGTTCTTCCAATGTCATCCAAAACACAGATAACTTTTCTTTCGTGAATTGTTCTCCTGAATGATTTATACATGTTGTGTTATCTGAGGCCCTTTTCAGGTCCCCTGGTGGATTCAGCCAGCCATCAGCTGCATAATTGTTAATTTTAACACTATAAAAGGTTCTGATGCTGAGGAGATAATGTTGGTGGAAGAATTAATTGAAATGTATCTCCCAATCACACTGGTTTCCTACTTCTAGTTTCACATACAAAAAAATTGTGCATTGGATTTAAGGTTAAAATAAATGTACATCTTTGCTTCTCATTAAGCTTTATGACTAGTTGAAAATATGTTGGGGGTTTTTTTTCCTAATATGCATATAGGATTTTTATCCTGGAAAAAAACCATGATATTCTTACTGTTTATAGTCAACACAATACTCTCTTTAGACACTGTCTAAAGTAGATACTGATGAGGAGACACAGGAAAGAGGAGAAAGAAGAGAGAAATGAGCGAATAAATGGGATGAGAAATGGGAAATGAGACCAAGAGGAGAATGAAAAGAAATGAGAATTCTCTAATCTCCATAGCACTCGATCTGCTGGCAATTCTTCTTATCTCTAAAGCACTAATAGCTTCCTAGATATTTCTGTCTTACAAAGAAATCAGTATAGATTGCTACAATGTGCCAGCCCCTAAAATATCTAAGTTTACATATGTAGATTTTCTAAGTATACAAATTTACACAAAGCTCCTCTAGATCCTACCACACCATCTTAACCAGGAAAATACAAGAGAATGCTATCAAACACTTTCCCTTTTCTGATATTGAATCAGTTTTCCTAATTATAATTTTCTTTAAATGAAAGTCAGAACTGAAAGCTATTCTCTGTTAAACTGTATTATCATGAGCGACATGTTTTTCTTCTATATTAGGTCTTTGATAAATAGAAAAAATTAACAACATGTTTTTTCCTAACCACTGAGTAGATTCAAGGTTATGTACTTATAATTTCAGGACACAAAAATTCAAAGTAAAACAAAAAACTAAAACAAGTAATTGGGGAGTAAAGCTTTATGTTTTGTTTTGTATTAATACGTAAGAGTACTAACTATCCCCAACTGATAAATTATCAAAGGATATGAACAGGCAGTGTTCAGATGAAGAAATGAAAACTATCTCTGGGCATATTTAAAAAATGTTCTAAGTCACTATATAATGAAAATTAAAGCATTCTGAGGTATCATCTTACACCTATCAGATTAACTAATATGCGCAGAAAAAGTAAATGATAAATATTGGAGAAGATGTGGGAAAACTGGAATGCATTGTTGGTAAAGTGAACTGATCCAACCATTCTGGAGAACAACTTGGAACTTTACCCAAAGGGCTATAAAACTCTGTATATCCTTTAATCCAGTATTACCACTATTAGGTCACTATCCCAAAAAAAGATCATAGAAAAGGGAAAAGGACTCACATGTGCACAAATATTTATAGCAGCTTCTTTTGTGGTGGCAGAGAATTGGATTCCAGTCAAATGAAGAATTGCTTAATAAGTTGTGGTGTATGAATGTAATGTAATGTTATTGTTCTGGAAGAAACAGGCAGGAAGGAAGAAATAAGCAGGCAGATTTCAGAAAAACCTGGAAAGACTTACATGAACTGATTCTGAATAAAGTGAGAAAAACCAGGAGAACATTATACATAGTAATAACAATATTGGGCAATGATCAATCATAATAGATTTAGCTCTTCTCAGCAACATAACGAATGATCCAAGATAATTCCAAGGGAATCATGAGAAAAATGATGACCATATCCAGAGAAAGAACTGTGAAGGATGAATGCAGATCAAAGCATATTATTTTCACTTTTTTTTGTTTTTTTTTCTTTCTTGCAGATTTTCCCTTTTGTTCTGATTCTTCTTTCACAATATAACTAATGTAGAAATATGGATGACATGATTGTACATGTATAACCTATATTAGATTTTATGCTGTCTTGGAGAGGAAAAAGGGAAGAGAAAAAGAAAAAACTGGAACTCAATGAGCTCATTTAATGACCCCAAATTCTCAGAGAAATAATTGCTTATTTTTAAATACTAATATTTTGACAGTATTATTATATGACTGTGAGACATGGAGCAAAGACATTTGAAGAATTAAAAATAAACATTATGCAGAAAGCAATAAAAAGATGAATGGTAAGCAATATAATATGAACTACAGTATAACCAATGTGAAATTCTGAAGAACTTTAACCAAAAATGTTATCAGAAAACTGCATGAATAGAAAAGAAGATGGGGCTGGTTTTCTTTCTTGACTGGTTATGTTCACATGATGAGACTAAAACTAGGTTGTGGTGAGGAAAGAGTCCATAAGTCCTTTTCTGAGCCTTTATATAGGGCTAGGGTCCATAAATATATGTTCCTGCTGTTGTTTTTGACTCAGTTGTCTGTATTCTTTCTCATTTATACATAAAGAAATGTGGAGGTGGCTACAATCTTTTGAGTTTCAAAAAGTCAAAATAGCCGATCAACAGAAGACCAAGAGCTGATGTCTTTACCAACCCTTGAAGTCATTCAGACTAGAATTGAAGAGCTAAAGAAAAACCTTTAGATACCAATTCAGAAGAAAGGCTGTGAGGAAAGACCTGAAGGACCTAGCTAAGAGGTAGCTTAAAGCAAAACTCATCCAGCATCTTAGATGTTTTTGAAAATAAATTGGGAAGGTCCACTCTATCCAGGAACATACACATAAGAGAGTGTAATTCCTTTCTTTGCCCCCTCCTTGTCATTCTTTTGTGGGGAAGGGAAGTTGGTGCTTCTGTTCTTACTGTATTTTTACAGTAAATCCTTTTCAAAAAGTAGAGGAGGAAAATAAGATTGTCTGGTCACCACATGAGGGCAATGGATAATAAAGATCCTAATTGTTAGGACTTTGTGAGGATCTTTGGGTGGACTTCTGTAGAATTTATAAGAGGACACAGACACAAATACAATAGGATGAACAGCTATGGATTATAAACTCAATCACTAGAATACGTATCAAAAATACATGAGATCATAGGTTCCTTTGGGTATCCAGTAGACTAATAAGTTCTTGGGGTCAGAGATTGTTTCATTTAGTGTCCACTGCTGTATATAGCACTTAATGAGTTTTTTTTTTTTTTTATTTAATAGCCTTTTATTTACAGGTTATATGTATGGGTAACTTTACAGCATTAACAATTGCCAAACCTCTTGTTCCAATTTTTCACCTCTTCCCCCCACCCCCTCCCCCAGATGGCAGGATGACCAGTAGATGTTAAATATATTTAAATATAAATTAGATACACAATAAGTATACATGACCAAACCGTTATTTTGCTGTACAAAAAGAATCAGACTCTGAAATATTGTACAATTAGCTTGTGAAGGAAATCAAAAATGCAGGTGGGCATAAATATAGGGATTGGGGATTCAATGTAATGGTTTTTAGTCATCTCCCAGAGTTCTTTCACTGGGCATAGCTGGTTCAGTTCATTACTGCTCCATTGGAAATGATTTGGTTGTCTCATTGCTGAGGATGGCCAGGTCCATCAGAACTGGTCATTATATTGTATTGTTGTTGAAGTATATAATGATCTCCTGGTCCTGCTCACTTAATGAGTTTTTAATAAATACTTGTTGACTTGAATTGAATTATCATATTAGGAAGAGTAAATAATGATAGATAATTGAATATTTTCAGTGGTATAAAACTAGGCTTCAGTTGGTAGAAATGAATTATACAATTATATCATATAGTAGTTATTGAATAAAGGGGGAGTGTGTGTGTGTATGTATGTGTTTGATAAGGGGAAAGTTGACTATAATGGAAAGAAAAAGACATTGTGGATCTGTTCATATTATTTGGTATTAATCAAAAACCAGAAAGTTCAAGATTACATTGACAAAATAATCAAGACCAAAATGAGCTTGTCAACAACAAAAATAGCATATCTTCCCCCTTTTTATATTACATTTTTCCTTTTAAAAGTACAAAAACAAGAAACAACAAATATCATGAGACTTGTCAATTGTATAGTCGGAAACTTAAATATTATATCTAATTTGATTTTAAAAAACACCCCAAGAATTAGCATTTAACCAAAGAAATCAATTACCATTTATACATTTACAGCTGCTCTTCATTATTGTCAGTTACTATTCAAGAAACTCTCTTTTACCCTTAGTATCCTCTGCTTCTGCCCCACACATTCTATATTCCTTTATTATCAGTTTCTTCATGATTTATCCAGCTTTTCTCTGCTTCTCTCCCTCTTTTCTCTCTCTTTTTTTAGTCCTGCCCTTCTCTCTGCCTTTATTCCCTTACCCAAAAATGACTGCATGAAATTGCAACAAGCATTGTCTCATCAACATTCTGCACCACTGCCCTTCCTAGTGGGAGGGATAAACTCCCTCTTGCTCCCCTAAACATACACAGAAACATATGGAGAAGAGATAAAAAGAAAAGGAGTGAACAGAAAAAACCTTATTAATTGTGTCTCCTTGCTTTCTATGGAACCCCTTCCCAACACACTGTAAGCAAAGAAACTAGCATATGTTCTGCATGTGTATTCCTAGCAGCACACACAAACTGAAGCATTGTTAGTGATTTTACATTGTTTAGCTGCTTAAAGCCAATTACATGAGGGTCAAACATCATTTCTATCGGGTGGCTACTGGTCTCATTATCTTAACCCCTTCTGAAAGAAAGGCAAATCTAAGAACTCTGCTACCTTAGTGTTATAAAATAAATGGACACAGAGCTTCTTTCTTTTTATAAAGTCAATACTGAACATATAAAATATGTTGCCCGTTGTGAATTAACTCAACAAAGCCATGTGATCAAGTCTGATCCAGAACAAACCTTTCTACCACTTCAGATTCTAGCTAGTTTTTAATTCCCAATGCCTGTTGATCTTTTAATCTTTCTATAGAAAATCTAAATGTACCACCATACCTGTAATATCCTCTAGAAGATCTACCTGGCTTAATTCAAAATTTAATTAGTACATTTCTGTGAGTGCATGTTTCCACAACATCTTGACAGAACCTGATCTGAATTCTTACTTGCATAAAATGTTCTTCTGGGCATCCTCAGGAGAAAGCCAATCTCAGCCAAAATGGCAAAAGGGCAAAATAGCAAAAAGAAGACACAGTGATGATTATGTTTACCTGATGACACACAAAAAGATTTTTGTGACATTTGAGTCACAAAGAATAGATGAAGTAAGTGCATGTTGAAATGTGTATATCCATCATGATGAAAATTTACTTAGGAAACCACTAAAATAATATCATATATGGTAAAGTATGCCAACAAGTATACAAGGAAAATTTTTGAATAATTACTACATATTCATATGAATAGCATGACTATAATAATAATAATATAGATAACATTTTTATAATGCTTAGTATATGTCAGGCACTGTTTTATAATTATTATCTCACTTGATCCTCACAACAATTTTGGGAGGTAGGAGTTATCTCCCCCATTTTATAGACAAGGAAACAGAGGTAAATATAAATTAAGTGACTTGCCTAGGGTCACAGAGCTAGTTAGTGAGTGTAAGAGGTAGAGTGGTGTAATGAATAGCTGGCTCAAGTACAACTTGAGTACATATTTCTTCCTTGACTCAAACTGGTATTGTGACCATCAACAAATCATTTATCTCTTTAGTACTTTGAGTTACTTTATAACAGTAACTTGCAGCAGAACAGTTACCCAATCTACATTACTAGAGGTAATTTCTTTGCTGAGAAATCCCTACAATGATTAAATCACAGATAGATAGATAGAAAGAAGATAGGTAGATAGATTGATAGATGTATATATGGGGGGGGGGAGAGAAAAGGAGAGTGTGAGGAGAGAGGGAGAGAGAGGGAAAGAGAGAGAGAAGACAATGAGAGAGGAAGAGGGAGAGGGGGAGAGAAGAGAGGGAGAAGGTCACAAGGGGAAGGAGAGGGGCAGGGGGAGAAGAAGGAGAAGGAAAGGAGAAAGGGAGAGAGAGAAAGGGAGGAGGAGAAGGAGAGAGAGAGAGAGAGAGACAAGGAGAAGGAGGGGGGAGAGGGAGAAGGGAAGGGGCAGAGGGAAAGGGAAAGGAGAAAGAGCGGGGAGAGAAGGAGAAGGAAGGGACAAGGAGAAGGAGGGAACACAGTTAATGAAGTCTGTTAATGTTTTTATGTTATTAAGGTGAACATTTAGATTTGGGATTTGGAACCAGACTTGTAATTTCTTTTAAAAAATGTATTGATATCTTTTGTTTTTCATCTATATGTATATACACCCTTCCTTTTCACAGAGAGCCATATTCTTATAATAAAGAATAAAAAAATGAACAAAAATAGTTTAGCAAAACTAGGCAACATATTGAAAAAGTCTGAAAAAGTAATAAACACCCAGAATCCTTTGCAAACAAACAGGGACACATCTCTTCTTTGGGCTAAGCCTAGTCATCATAATTTCACAAAATTCAGGTTTGATTGGGTTTTTATAGTATTCTTTCTTTTTACTTGCATAGCCATTAAGACCTGTGATTTTATTGGTACGGGGAGCATCCTCACATGGAAATTCCTGCTGTCAATGCAGATCAGCACCTGACCAGCAAGTGTGCTATGGCCTAGAGTAAGAAAGACCTGAGTTCAAATCCTGCTTCAGACACAAACTACCCATGTGATCCTAGGCAAGTCATTTTTCTTGCCTGTCTCAATTTCCTCATTTGTAAAATGAGAATAATAATAATACCACCCATCTCCCAAAGTTATTGTGAAGATCAAATGAGAGATTTTTGTACAGGACTTAGCAAAGTACCCAGAATAGAGTAAGCACTCTAAAAATGTTAGCTATTATTATTATTATTATTATTATTATTATTATTACCTTCGAGTCACACAACCAAAGCAAAAGACAAGAGGCAGACTTGAATTCAGGTTCATCTGACTCTGAAACTGGCCTTGAATCCAATATTTTTCAGGGTTTTTTTGTTGTTCAATTTGAGGTTTTCTTGGCAAAGATTTTGGAGCGGTTGCCATTTCCTTCTTCAACTCATTTTACAGATGAGGAAATTGAGGCAAACAGGGTTAAGTAACTTGGCCAGGGTCACACAGATAGTAAATGTCTGAGGTCAGATTTGAACACAGGTCTTCCTGACTCCAAGTCTGACACTTTCCTATGCCACCTACTTGCCCCTATATTCACTACATCATGAACATATTGGAACATGAATATGCTATAAATAAGAAATAAGATAAATTTGCTTAATTTATTAATTATTCAAAGCTTAAACATGTAAATATAGCTTCTAAGGTCCCTATTTCCAGATCCTATAAAGTGAAAGGATCAATTTACCTCCATATTCTTCTAGCATATACAATTTATAGCCAGAAAGGTTCTTGAAGATTTTATAACTCAATCCCCTAATTTTATCAGTGAAGAAACCCAGGTTCAGAGGTACTCTGAGTTCTTTTTCTACCAAGCCACAGCTGTACCCCCTTTTACTCTGGATCTTCATCCCTCCAAAACCAAAATAAACAAATAAATCACAACCCTCAATTGCCTTCATTTGTCAGATGATTCAGATACTGAGAAGTAACCTCAAGACAAAAGGTGAAACACGTTGCTCCAGTTTTGCCTCTGGGCTGGGTTCAGGGCTAGCCAAACTTCACAGACTGTCTGCTGCTAATGCAGCTAACAATTTAATGAATGAGGAAACTACACAGAAGCCTTAGGGTTAAAGGTTAACATCTTTATTGAGAATTCACACATGATATCTCCACTCTTTAAAACTAGGAACTCTAGAAGGCTGCCCTTAGTCCCAGTGGATTGAGTGGGATTATTCTCGGCATAGGCATTAATCCACTCTAGGCCTATAAATCCATCCTCACAAGAGATTTAACTTCTTAGCCTGATTATATGATAATTCTATCTCTAGGAGGCTTTTGCTGGTTGGTGAACTCCCAAGTAGCACAAACCTCGGTTCTCTTTGTTTTATCACCCTTTTGGATCCTTGAATTAACTCTTTGCCATTCAGATTGTTTGGGGGTTAACAAGCATTGTGATTTGGAAGCCCAGAGTTATGTATCTATGCACATTCTCAAGTGACCAGATAATTGGGTCCTGGGCCTGGTCACTACTATCTGAGGCAGACTAAACCTTGCAAAAAGCACTTTGTTGATCGCTTAAAATAGTATCATTGAGTCAGTTGGACAAAACTATATAAATTGTTGAATCCTTCCAACATGAGACGTCTGAAGGCATTATAGAAATCTAAAGCCAAATTTTTTACTCAAGGTTTTGCAGTTTGATTGTCATATATTTCCCCCAAATTTCCCCCCAAATGATAAAAGCTCAGGGGGACTGTGTTCTGCTAATTGCCTGAAAGATCCCAGACCCAAACGTGGCATCTTTGCAGACTTCAAGTTTTTGCTATTTAATATGGCACTGTGATCGAAAGGGAATCCTTTCTAATTCATAACTACTTGGAGCTGTGCTAATAAACTGATTTCTATTTGGGTCAAAGGAAATAAAAGTTTCTATTTCAATTTATCAACATCTTTATATAAATTCAAACATATCTTGACCTAGTCTAAGCTATGTAGCTGGAAACTTGAAGTTTGTCTTGGCAGATGCTTAAAAAGTTACAAGGCCAAAGTTTAAAGTGAAGGGAGCAGAACTAGGAGAATATAGTACATAGTAATACTAATATTGTATGATGACCCAAGACAGTTCCAAAAGACTTACAATGAAAAATACTATCCACCTCCAAAGAAAGACCTGATGGAGTCTGAAAACAGATTGAAGCATACTTTAACATTTTTTTTCTTTTTTTAATCTATGTTTTCTTTTGCAATATTGCTAATAAGGAAATATGTTTTGCATGACTTCACATGTATAATCTATATCAAATTTCTTGCTTTCTCAAGGAGAGGGAAGAAAGGGAGAAGAAATTTGGAACTCAAAATTTTAAAAAATGAATGTCGTTTTTAAACATGTAATTGAGAAATATTTAATGAATGTAGGGAGGGGAAGAAAAGTTACATAGCACATGCTACCAAATAACATAAATTAATTCTCAAGACATCTCCTCCCCAGCCTTGTCCTTCCTGTACTGGGGAAACTTCCACTTTGGCACATCATACCCTCTCCCTACTTGACTGGTGACTGCCTCCCTATCCATTCACTTCACTCCTGACTTTCCAACTATCTCCTCAACAGCCATTTTGCCTCCAAAGAGATATTCTTTCCTCAGATATAAAGTAGGAATTATCCAGCGTTTCCTTGTCAGTTATTTAATAGAGAATGATGAATTTAGAGTATATTTTCCTTCAGGTCAGTATTTTAGGATTTATTCCCCTTTTTACAAGAAGATTAACTAAATTTTCTCCAAATCACTGAATAGCAGGAGCAGCCATGAAAATACAGGTCTTTTAATTTTTTCAACACTTCATTCATTATACTAGCAATCTTGGTCCATGTAGGCAAATGGTTGGCTGACATAGGGATGGTCCATTAGCAAATGAAGAGGACCTAATTAAAAATAACACCCAGGAATAGAAAATCTAACACCTGAAAAAATTAGTATACTACAAAGGAAACAGTTATAGTAGAGCACAGACACTATTTATGGAAGAAGTGGTTTAACAAGGTCAGAAGGGCCAGTAGCAACATTAATTCATCAATCTACTCATTCAGGGGACATTGATTAGACACATTTTATATGCAAGGAACTGAGTTCCATCAAGACAGCCTAGATATTGAACCAGTGAGCAGCTGACCTAAGGCTTCTTATATTCCATTCTTAGACACAGGATTACTCCCAGAGTGGGGGGCAAAGCTAAGCCAACAAGCAGTGTTAGTAGCCCTAGCTATGAGGTGAAGAGATTGCAGAGGCTGGAAGACAAACAGACCATTATAGAAACTAGAAATAGTGAACACGTGCACATGCACACATGCACACACACACAAACACAACCACCCTAAAACATCTGTTTTATTGTCCAAACTTTCAAGTGTTTAACATTCTGAGTAGTAGAAAACTTGCCTCAATTTGAAAGATCTGTAGTTTAGATTTCAGAAGATACAAGAAAGATAATTGATTCAGATGTCACCATTATCTCAGCAAAACTTATTATACATGGTATAATATGCATTATACATAGTAACACATTTTTTAGAACATTTTGCAGAAAAATGAAAAACTCAAGAGCCATTCTTATCAATAGGCAGATGTGCTGTGATATCCTGCAATGCAGGCTAAGATCAGGCTTTCCCCATACAACAAACACAAATCCCAGTGTGAAAGTTTTCAGCATCAGACCACCTTCTCTTTATCACCTTACAACAAACAAATCACTATTGTACACCATCAGGCATTCAGCATAACACTTCCCAATGGGTCAATGAAGGATACTGAACAGGCAACGGATGAAGGAAACCTTCATGCTGTCTGATATCCTAAAATGCTTTCAAAAGATGCTTCTACTGATGCTGAGTAAAATGAGCAGGACCAGGAGATCATTATATACTTCAACAACAATACTATATGATGACCAGTTCTGATGGACCTGGCCATCCTCAGCAACAAAATCAACCAAATCATTTCCAATGGAGCAGTAATGAACTGAACCAGCTATACCCAGAGAAAGAACTCTGGGAGATGACTAAAAACCATTACATTGAATTCCCAATCCCTATATTTATGCCCACCTGCATTTTTGATTTCCTTCACAAGCAAATTGTACAATATTTCAAAGTCTGATTCTTTTTGTACAGCAAAATAACGTTTTGGTCATGTATACTTATTGTGTATCTAATTTATATTTTAATGTACTTAACATCTACTGGCCATCCTGCCATCTGGGGGAGGGAGTGGGGGGTAAGAGGTGAAAAATTGGAACAAGAGGTTTGGCAATTGTTAATGCTGTAAAGTTACTATGCATATATCCTGTAAATAAAAGGCTATTAAATAAAAATAAAAAAAATAAAAATAAAAAACAAAAGATGCTTCTAATAGTGAAAAGCAAGTCCTCATTCACATTTTGATTTTTGTAGATTGTATATAATCAATGACTTAAATGAAATAATGAATTATGAGTTCACAATGAAATTGTAATTTACAGTTGTGTAAGGCTTTTCTCACAACAAATTAGTAAGAGTAGTGACACAAATGTTGCCACTAATTTTATAGATGAGCAGAGTGTCATGGTGATTCCAAGTGACTTGCTCATCATCATCACAATGATGGTATTAAAATCAGGACCAGTTCTGCACTTTTTCATTTCAGGTATAATGTTCCTTCCAATATCCCTCCTCCTCCCATAGAAAGACATTCCCTTATTTTTGATTTGTCAGGTTTTACCACTCCATTCAATCAAGATTGCAATGTTTATCTTAAGCTTAACTTCCTATCACTTTTGTCCACATATTTATTGTCCCAATGATAATCCTTGGACACACAAACACAATAATGTATGCAGTGTTATTTAAAATATGGTTTCCAGGAAGTCAGGGAGTCTAAAAGGTGGGAGTTTGGATCTTTTTTTATGCAAGTCCCAAAATTTCCAAACAAGCCATCTTCCTTTTTTTTTTTTTTTTAATTTAATAGCCTTTTATTTACAGGATATATGCATGGGTAACTTTACAGCATTAACAATTGCCAAACCTCTTGTTCCAATTTTTCACCTCTTACCCCCCCATCCCCTCCCCTAGATGCAAGCCATCTTCCAAATACATACTACTCTGGACCTAAGGAACTTATTCCATCGTCCACCTCCAAATCTGCACTCCAAACTCCTGCTTTATGATGTATTGGTGAATACAGCCCATCCCAGAGAGCCAAAACTACTGCACAGTCATCTTCAAGATATGTTGCCATCTGTTGGGAAGGTTGCCATCTTTCCCAATTCACCCATCCCTTCCCATCTTTGGCTCTAGGAACAATATTCAAGTTAGCATTCCTGAAAAGGATTAAGTGCATCAATTGCTGTATGACCTCACTCACTATCCCTGTGACATCCCTGACTAAAACACCCTTTCTTTGCTACCACCCTCAAGAATATAAGTTACTTGAAGGCAGGGATTGCTTTCCTTTTTATGTCTCCTCAGTAGTATACTGCTTAGCACATACTAAGTAATTAACAAATATTTCTTTTATTTTATTCAAGGACTTTTCCTGAAAGAAAAATAGTTATTGCTTAAAAAAAAAAAAAGAAAAACAAATTTGTTGCCCTACACAGAGATGTCATTAGTCTCCAATAAATTAACCGATTCTTAGAGAGAAAATATGGTATAATGGAAACAGTTCTGGATCTAAAGTCCGAAAACCTGGAGACTATTGCTTAGCTTAAATCTAGAGTGATTTAATCTCTCTAAAGTCTTGTTTTCTGCTCTAAATTCCCTACAATTCTTCTTATGCAACTATGGGAAATAACTATGAGTTTTTACTTTCAGTAATATGAAAAGTAGATCATTATTTTGTAGAAGTTAGAGTAAAACCTCTTAACTTTAGGCTCCAGTCATTCAGAATTGGTTAGGTCCATTGAATGAAACTGGTTGACTTTTGCAGTATTTAAGAAGAAAGGGTCTGTCAAGGATGCCCATTACCACCACTACAATTTAACACAGTCCTATAAATGCTAACTATAGCAATTAAGACAAGAGAGAAATCAAGGGAATAAGCATAGGCAAAGAGATAAGGAAACTAAAGTTTTTTGCAGATGATACGATTATTTAGAAAATCCTAGAGTCAACTAAAAGTTGAAAGAATAAATTAAAGAATAAATTCAGAAAAGTTGAAAGATATAAAATAAATAATTACTTTTGTATATAACCAACTAAACTGGTTTTATACTGAGGCAACATTTTGTATATAACCAGCTAAACATCTGAAAAGAAAAATTCACTCAAAATAACTCAAAAAAGGACATAAAAATATTTTAAATCTATTTACCAAGAGATCTAGGAATTATATGCATTCAATCATATTAAAAAACTTTTGGAATAAATACAGACATAAATAACTGGAAAAATACTAATTGCTCATATGTAGGTTGTGTCAATATAATAAAAATAGCAATGTTATCTAAATTAATTGACTTATTCTATGTTATACCAATTAAATTATGCAAAGTTTATTGTGCAGAGATAGAAAAAAAACTTATATGAAGAAACAAAAGACATCTCACTGGTACTAATGAAGAAAAGGTGCCAAATCTCAAACTATACTATAAATCAAGGGAATTTATTATTGGTTAAAAGAAAAAAAGTTTCTATAGAAATTAATCATGTAAACATGATTGCAAAGTATATCTTCAAGTTATATTTTAAGGACTTTAAAATATAAAGTGGTGGGGGTTGTTGGATGGGTGGAGGGACAAATCTCTGATTTTATTGAAGTAAGGAAATATTAGCGAAGAGGTATTCTCTAACAATGTGAGTTAGCAACCGTGATGCAATCTATATAATCTTAGTGGTTAAGTGATTTGTCCAGTAAATATTAGAGGTAAGACTTGGATCAGCCTTTCTTACTATAAGGCTGGCTTTCTATCCAGATATCAGGCTACTTCTGACTATAGAGAGTGACTTAAAGAAGTCACTGCAAAACCTTGATTTAGAAGCACATTATGTGTAATATAAACATAAAATTTTAAATTTGGAAGGGCCCTTAGAGGTATCTAATCCAACTTCACAGCAAAAGAGTTACCTCTAAAACCATCCTAATAGGACAAACTCAGTGTACTGATTCACATACACAGACACACACAAATAAACATATACATGTATATTACATGTGTATATATATATATATTCATATACATACATACAATGAAGATATATACATATACATATGGAGATAAGTAAATAAGTAGGTAGGTCAGTTGGCAGATGGATAGATAGATAGATAGATAGACAAGTAAATAGATAGATAATCATTGTCAATATAAAAATTTGTTTTCCTTGACTGTGCAAATTTGTTACCAGGGCTTTGTTTTTCTTCTTTCTTTCTCTCTTTCTTTCTTTCTTTCTCTTCTTTCTTTCTTTATTTTTTGATTTGGCTAGAGGGTGAGGATAAGCTTGGAGGGAAAAAAGACAGATTTTGGCTAATAAAAAAATTAATAAAACTTATTTAATAAAATAATTAATTTAAAAATAAATATTTAATAAAATAATAAATAATAATTTAATAAATAGCCTTTATTTGGACATTTCTAATAATAGAAACTTCACTATTTGTGGGAGAGCTATTAACATTTCTATTACTTTGTCCCAAAAGTAATAGCAAAAGATTAATTTTCAGTTATTTTCCTCCAAAGTGTTACATGTGTGTGAATATGTGTATGTGTTCATTTCATTTTACTCGTCTGAGTTTTCTAAATATATACATATATGTATACACACACACATATCCTTCCCCCCTCCCCGCCTTAGGAACTTCTCCAGAATTCTCCTACTTGGTTATTTTATAAAAAGGAAAGCAGGTTTTCCCAGAATGATCTATCTCTCATAAAGCCATTTTTAAATGAGTAGATGAAGGCACTAGGTAGTTATGTAATTTTTGATGTGATTCCATAGTGCCATAGGCAACATAGTTCAACACAAAAGTAAGCAAAGATTTTTATGAAGGAGAAAAAAATTACATATTATTTTGTAATTTAATAATATTTTTAATCAGAGAACTATAACCTTTCAAGTGATAAAATTTAGTCATTCATTAATTTACAGATTGAAGAGAGGAAAAAACATCCTCTTGTGCTTTACTTTGGGTTTTTTCTTTTTCAAACCTTGGAAAAAAGTTTGAATGAAATGTCTAGATTTATTATTTTGCTAAATACCAAGTGCCTACAAAGGCTACTAAATTAGAACCAAAACTTCAATAGTAACCCAAGTTGTAACTGTTTTATGCTTTAAATGGTGTCCTTAGTGTTACTCTTCCTTATATTGCCAATCTTTTTTTCCTACAAAATCTTCTATTTTGTTTTACATTGCCGACTAGATCTCTAGCCTTGAGCTAGATGCTATTGTTTATTTTCTCCAAAAAAAAAAAAAAAAAAAAAAAATTGGCTTACTCCGCAAGAAAATTGTGTCTGGCAACATTGTCATTATTACTAAAATATATAGTGATTCTTCATACTAAGTGTGTTCATTCTAACAAGGGTTTTCTATTAAGAAACACTTTTAATAATAGGGAGCATTTAGATAGCTCGTGAAACTTTGAAACGTGTATTTTACCACACCAAGTGTTTTCACCACAACATAGGTTTTCTATTAAGAAACACTTTTTCCTTAACAACAACAGCAATAACCATGATCAGCACATGAAGGTTTGCAAAATGCTTTACATCATACCAAGGATTTTCATTGCAATGTGTGTGGGTTTTTTTTTTTTTTTTTTTTTTTTTTTTTAAGAAACACTTTCTTCTTAACAACAACAGATTGTTGCTGTTCTTTATCCTTAGTTCTGGAAGAGTAACTCAGGAAGAGAACTTCAGGGAAGTGATACCATGATATGCAAGTGAATTGTATTTAAATGAGGGAGGGCTGTGCAAGGTCACCTGCCTCACCAGGAACACTGGAAATGGTCCTGGATGCAGTGAGAGACCTTGATCTTTTTAAACCAAAATCTTTAACAGATCTCAGTTTGATTGAGGCTACACACCCATTCAATGATTAAGACTAGGTAGCAATTGAGGCAAAAAGAGAGGCCTCTTTTACCTAGTTTAAAAAATAAATAAATCTAAGAGGGGAAGACTCTCAGAGTTTCTGGCCAAAACAGAAATGATTGGCCTGGACTTATTGTTGATCCATCGGTGGGAGTCAGTGTGGTTGGGTTTAAGGCATGGTTCTTAAGAAAGAAATCTAGCCAATAAACCCCAAGATGTCTTGGGAGGGTTGAGTGATTAAAAAATAAAGTTTTTAAGAGTATCCACAGGTAAGGGTATGATACTCTATGTAGATTGAGAGAAGGGGAAGGAAGGAAGGGAGGGAGGGAGGGAGGAAAGAAAGGAGGAAGGTAGAGAGGGAGGGAGGGAGGAAAAGGAGGGAAGGAGGAAAGGAGGGAAAGAGGAAGGGAGGAAGGAAAAGAGGGAGGGAGGAAAAGAGGGAGGAAGGGAGGAAGGAAGGGAGGGAGGGAGGGAAGAAAGGTAGAAGGTCCTCCCTCCCTTTTTTGGGAAGACAGAACAATAATAACAACATTTATAAATGAAGGTTTTCAAATTGCTTCACGTTCTCTAATCTTCAAAAATCCTATAAGATAGGTGCTGTTATTATCTCCTTTTTATAGATGAGAAAACTGAGTTTGAAATAGGTTGTGATTTGTTTATTTTAACATACCTAGGAAGTGTCTGAAGCAAGAGTTGGACTTTAGTCTTTCTGACTCCATGTTCAACACTCTATCCACTGGACTACCTACCTGCCTAGAGTACCATTATCCCAGACTCTATGTTAATGATCAAAAAATTTTTACATCAGAAGGGATCTCCATCATCACTTATTTCAACTTATAGCTGAAAAAGAATCCTCTCTTGGGGGGAGGGGAGGAGAAGAGTTATCGAACCTCTAGTTTGAAGATCCACAGTAAAACAAAACAAAACAAAACAAAAAAACTAGGTACTTTCCAAAGCAGCATAATGAACTACAGAAGATGAGGGATTGATTATATAGGTACAATGAGTAAAGACATGGGGATTTATATTTATTTATATTTACATATATACATTTGAAAATTATATCATCAACTGATCCCAACAATATTTTTAAAAATAGCAAAAAAGGTAATAGTTTTAAAAATAGTCAAAACAATAGTTAAAAAACCTCCAATATATTTATGATTTAGATTTCCCAATTTCTCCCATTAATAGTAAAAAAAAACTAATAACAGATTACAGACATCTTATTCTCATATTGTATTTGTATCCTCAACTAGTTCCAACAAAAATAATAGTAATATCATACTAATAATACTAACTAATATAATAATAATATAATGATGGTGATGAAAGTAATACAAGGTTTTACGAAGTATTTTACATATGTTCTCTCAGTCCTCACAATGACATCCTAAAATATAGGACTATAAAAACGATGCATTTTAAAGATGAAGCACCTAAATCTCCAAAAGGCTAAATGACTCGTTCACAGTCTCATATTTAGTTTTTTATGCCAGATTCTTCCTGACCCCTGGCTTAGTGCTGTTCCCAGTACTCCATAAGGCAACATACAAAATAAGATCATACATGAAATGGGAAAAAAAATTTTAAAAGATGAAAACAAAAGTAAAGAGATCTGCAAAATGGATTTAGCATGCAGTTAGAATAAGTTATTTGTTGTGTATAAGTGTGAATTCAGCTTTTTAAGCTACCTAACTGTTAAAGACAAAAAACCCAAAACAGGTTATGTTACATTACATAGTTCTTATTCACTCATAAAAGGTAGCATACAAATTCATTTGATCAGAAAAATTTTTGTCTAGTACTGAATTTTGGGAGGAATTTATTATATGGATACTTATTTACATGAGGGAAATAAGGTGAGATTAGCCAAAAACAATTGGACAAAGGGAATGGCATAAAAGAGTTCATCAGAGAGATGTATGACTGAGGGAAAATGGACCAATCAGGTGGCAATGATGAGAGATAAGAATAGCCAGAGATATGGTTTTCATGCACCATGTAGAGAATGCTAGGAAAACCTCAGCATACTGGATGGATATCTTCTGAAGGTTTTATATGAAAATGAGGACAACAGTCATAGGATGAAGAGGCATGGATGGGTTGCAATCTGCATATTTGGAAGGAGAACCACATTGATGAACTCAATCAGTTAGGAAGCTTTTATTAAGAGCCATTTTGTGTGACTGTATACAATGATCTCTTGGTTCTGCTCATTTCATTTAGCATCAGTTCATGTAAGTTTCTCCAAGCTTCTCTGAAATCATCCTGCTGATTGTTTCTTATAGAAAAATAATATTCCATAAGATTCAAATACCATAACTTATTCAGTCATTCTCCAATTGATGGGCATCTATTGAGTTTCCAGTTTCTTGCCACTACAAAACATTTTTACTCCTGTGGATCCCTTTTCCTCCTTTAATATTTCTTTGGGATATAAGCCCAGTAGAAACACTGTTGGTCAAAGAATTCTCTATATTTTAGCGGGGAAAAAATCATTTATCTTAGAAACATTGGCTGTAAAAATTCTGCTCCCCCTCCAGTTTTCTGCTTCCCTTCCAATTTTAGCTGCATTGGTTTTGTTTGTTCAAAACCTTTTTAATTTAATATACTCAAAATTATCCATTTTGCACTTTAAAATGTTCTCTAGTTCTTCTTTAGCCATAAATTCATCCCTTCTCTATAGATCTGAGAGGTAAACTATATCTTGTTCTCCTGATTTGCTAATAGTATTACCTTTATGTCTAAATCATGAACCCATTTTGACCTTATCTTGGTATAGGATGTTAGTTATTGGTCAGTGCTTAGTTCCTGTCATATTATTTTTCTAGTTTTCCTAGCAATTTTTATCAGGTAGTGAGTTATTCTTTCAGAAACTGGAGTCTTTGGGTTTATCAAGCAGTAGATTATTATAGCCATTACTATTGTCTTCTAAACTTAAACTATTCCACTCATCTACTACTCTGTCTCCTAGCTAGTATCAAATAATTTTGATGACTGCTACTTTATAATATAGTTTTAGATCTGATCCAACTAGAACTACCTTCATTTGCATTTTTTCAAATGTTCATTTTAAACAAGATTTTTACAAATGCTGGATTTCAATCAATTGATTGTTGATTATTATCTAGATAAACCAGTATTATCTTAACATTGACTAAAGTGAATCTTTAGTTTTAGACATGGGGAGTTGGGGTCACATTCTGATAAGAGAAAAGCCCAGAAAGAGAGTCTTGGATTTGGAGGCAAAGGAAATTATAAATCATAGTTCTGTCACTTACTATAATCTTTTTGACTCTGGGTAAGCATTTAACCTTTTTGAGCCTCAATTTACTCATTTATATAATGAGGACAGTTGTAATAGATCACCTCAAAAGATCTTTCTGGCTTCAAACCTTTGAGGTGGTCCACAGGTATATGTGAATCTAGGACCAACATTTTTCCCCAAACAGAATTTTGGAAAGATCTACATTTTTCTCAAAACAGTTTTGAAATTGCCCATTAATTTGGATGGCACTTAGCTGAGACCCTAGATATCTGCAACAAAAATATGGAAAAATCCATTTCAGCATGAACACTTTACAATTCAGTATTTCATAGCTAACAAAAAAAAAATCCTCAATATGCTATAGAAGGTCTAATGCTGGGGCAACTAGATGGCACAGTGGATAGAGCATCAGACTGAAGTGAGGAGGATCTAAGTTCAGATCTGTCCTCAGACACTTAACACTTCCTAGTTGTGTGACCCTGAGCAATTCACTTAACCCCAATTGCCTCACTAAAAAAAAAAAAAAAAAAAAAAAAAAAAAAAAAACCCAAAACAAAAAACTAATGCTAAGTTGATATTTGTTCTGAAACTGATCACTTTTCCTCCTTACTCTTCAATCTCCAAGAAAAGTTAAATGTAAAATGTATTTCTTTTAACTAAACGGATTGATCTTTTTGGAAAGGGTGACTGAGGTCAGTTCATTTAAATTTAAACAGTCTTTTTAGAAAATCTCTTCATTTTTGAGTTTCAAAACCGCATTCTCTTTTTCAGTAAATCATTGTCATAGAGAAACTCTTTAAAAAATTCTAAACAACTTTTTGTCTTTTAAAAATTCTTCTTTAATAATATTATAAATAAATTAGAAGAAAATAGGATAGTTTACCTCTCAGACCTGTGGAGGAAGAATTTGTGACTAAAGAAGAACTAGAGATTGTTGTTGATCATAAAATAAATAATTTTGATTTTTTTGGTACAAATTTTTTGTACAAACAAAACTAATGCAGACAAGATTAAAAAGGAAGCAATAAACTAGGAAAACATTTTTACATTCAAAGGTTCTGATAAAGGCCTCATTTCTAAATTATATAAAGAATTTATAAGAAATCAAGGTATTCTCCAACTGATAAATGATCAAAGAATATGAACAGACAATTATCAGATGAAGAAATTAAAACTATTTCTTGTCATATGAAAAGGTGCTCCAAATCACTATTGATCAGAGAAATGCAAATTAAGACAACTCTGAGATACCACTACACACCTCTCAGATTGACTAAGATGACAGGAAAAGATAATGACAAATGTTGAAGGGGATGTGGGAAAACTGGGACACTGATATATTGTTGGTGGAATTGTGAACAGATCCAACCATTCTGGAGAGCAATTTGGAACTATGCTCAAAAAGTTATTAAACCGAGCATATCCTTTGACCCAGTAGTGTTATTACTGGGCTTATATCTCAAAGAGATCTGAAAGGAGGGAAAAGGACCCACATGTGTAAAAATGTTTGTGGCAGCCCTTTTTGAAATGGCTAGAAACTGGAAACTCAATTGGAGAATAGCTAAATAAATTATGGTATATGAATGTTATGGAATATTACTGTTCTGTAAGAAATGACCAACAGGATGATTTCAGAAAGGCCTGGAGAGACTTACACGAACTGATGCTGAGTGAAATGAGCAGGACCAGGAGATCATTATATACTTCAACAACAATACTAGATGATGACCAGTTCTGATGGATCAGGCCATCCTCAGCAACGAGATCAACCAAATCATTTCTAATGGAGCAGTAATGAACTGAACTAGCTATACCCAGAAAAAGAACTCTGGGAGATGACTAAAAACCATTACATTGAATTCCCAATCCCTATATTTATGCACACCTGCATCTTTGATTTCCTTCACAAGCTAATTGTACAATAATTCAGAGTCTGATTCTTTTTGTACAGCAAAATAATGTTTTGGTCATGTATACTTATTGTGTATCTAAGTTATATTTTAATATATTTAACATCTACTGGTCATCCTGCCATTTAGGGGAGGAGGTGGGGGGGGGTAAGAGGTGAAAAATTGGAACAAGAGGTTTAGCAATTGTTAATGCTGTAAAGTTACCCATGTATATATCCTGTAAATAAAAGGCTATTAAAAAAAAAAAAAAAAAAGAAAGAAATGACCAACAGGATGATTTCAATGAGACCTGGAGAGACTTACATAAATTGATGCTAAGTGAAATGAGCAGAATCAGGAGATCATTATACATGACAATAACAAGACTATATGATGATCAATTCTGATGGATGTGGCTCTCTTCAACAATGAGATGATTCAAGCCAGTTCCAAATGTTCAGTAATGAAGACAGTCATCTAAACCCAGAGAGAGGGTTATGGGAACTGAGTATGGACCACAACATAGCATTTTCATTCTCTCTGATATTGTTGGCTTGCATTTTTGTTTTCCTTCTCAAATTTTTTTCCTTGTAGATCTGATTTTTCTTGTGCAAAGATAACTGTATAAATATGTATACATATATTGAATTTAACATATATTTTAACATATTTAACATGTATTGGACTACCTGACATCTAGGAAGGGGAGTGAGGGGAAGGAGGAGAAAAGTTGGAACAGAGGGTTTTGCAAGGGTCAATGTGGAAAAATTATCCATGTATATATTTTGTAAATAAAAAGTTATAATAAAGTAAAAATTTTTTTCAAAAATCACCTTTAAAGGGAAGCAATAAACTGGGAAAAAATTTTACACTTAAAGGTTCTGATAAAGACTTTATTTCTAAAATACATAGAGAATTGACTCAAATTTATAAGAATTCAAGCCATTCACCAGTTGATAAATGGTCAAAGGATATGAATAGACAATTTTCAGATGAAGAAATTGAAACTATTTCTAGTCATATGAAAATATGCTCTAAATCACTATTGATCAGAGAAATGTAAATTAAGACAACTCTGAGATACCACACCTCTCAGATTGGTTAAGATGATAGAAAAAGATAATGACGAATATTGAAAGAGATGTGGGAAAACTGGGACAATAATACATTGTTGGTGGAGTTGTGAAATGATCCAACTGTTCTGGAAAGCAATTTGGAATTATGCCCAAAGGGCTATCAAACTGTGCATATCCTTTGATCCAGCAGTGTTACTACTAGTATTATATCCTAAAAAGATTTTAAAGAAGGGAAAGAGTCCTGTATGTGCAAGAATGTTTGTGGCAGCCCTCTTTTTAGTGTCAAGAAACTGGAAACTGAGTGAATACCCATTAGTTGGAGAATGGTTGAATAAGTTTTGGCATATGAATATTATAGAATCTTATTCTGTAAGAAACAGTCAGCAAGATGATTTCACAGAGGTCTGGCAATAGCAAGATTATAGGTTAGACGTGGCACCTTTCTTTTTTTCTTTCTTTCTTTCTTTCTTTCTTTCTTTCTTTCTTTCTTTCTCTCTCTCTCTCTCTCTCTCTTTCTTGCTGAGGCAATTGGGGTTAAGTGACTTGCCCTGGGTCACACAGCTAGGAAGTGTTACGTGTCTGAGGCCACATTTGAACTCAGGTACTTCTGACTTCAGGGCTGATGCTCTACCCACTGCATCACCTAGAGCCCCCCCCCCTTTTTTGTTGTTGTTAAGGCAATTGGGGTTAAGTGACTTGCCAGCTAGAAGTGAATGTGCTTCACAACATAATATTTTCACTCTTTATTGTTGTTTGCTTGCACTTTATATTATCTTTTTTTTTTTTTTTACCTTTTTGGCCTTGTTTTTCTTTTTCTTTTTTTCTTTTCTTTTTCTTCTTCTTTTTTTTTTTTTTTTTTTTTTTTTTTTGGTTTTTTGAATGCTCTGAATTATTTATTTATTTGTTTGTTTTTAAATATGTTAAAATATAAATTAAATACAAAAAGTATACATGTCCAAACAGTTATTTTGCTGTACAAAAAGAATCAGACTCTGAAATCGTGTATAATTAGCCTGTGAAAGAAATAAAAAATGCAGGTGGACAAAATAGGGGTTGGGAATTCTTTTTGGTTTGTCATCTTCCAGAGTTCTTTCACTGGGTGTTAGTTCAATTCTTCCTGCCCATTGGAACTGATTTAGTTTCCATTTTTTGGAGGGGGCCCGTCCATCAGAATTATAATTAAGTATTGTTGTTGGAATTGATCTCCTGGTCCTGCTCATTTCCTCAGCATCAGTTCATTAAGTCTCCAGGCTTTTGAAATCATCCTGTTGGTCATTTCTTCAGAACTAATTTCCATAACATTCATATACCACAATTTCTCAACCATTCTCCAATTGATGGCATCCATTCATTTTCAGCTTTAACTACAAACAGGGCGACAAACATTTTGGCACATACAGGTCCCTTTTCCTTTTTAGTATCTCTTTGGGATATAAGCCATAGAAACACTCTGAATCAGGGGAACCGTTTGATAACTTTTTGAGCATGTTAAATTGCTCTCCAGAATGGCTGGATGTATTCACAATTCCACCAACAATGTATCAGTGTCCCTGTTTACCCACACCTCATCCAACATTCTACATTATCTTTCTCTGTCATTCTAGCCAATCTGACAGATGTGTAGTGGTATCTCAGAGTAGTCTTACTTTGCATTTCTCTGATTAATAATACTTATACTTTTCATAGGTAGAAATAGTTTCAATTTCTTCAGCTGAGAATTGTCTGTTAATATCCTTTGACCATTTATCAAGTGGAGAATGGCTTGAATTCTTATAAATTTGAGTCAATTCTCTATACATTTTGGAAATGAGGCCTTTATCAGAACCTTTGACTGTAAAAATGCTTTTCCAATTTATTGCTTCCCTTCTAATCTTGCCTGCATTAGTTTTGTTTGTACAAAATCTTTTCAATTTGATATAATCAAAATTTTCTATTTTGTGATCAGTAATGATCTCTAGTTCTTCTTTGGTCATAAATTCCTTCTTCTTCCACAGGTCTGAGAGGTAAACCATCCTATGTTCCTCTAATTTATTTATAATCTCATTCTTTATGCCTAGGTCATGAACCAATTTTGACCTTATCTTGGTGTATGGTGTTAAGTGTGGGTCAATTTTGGCCTTATTTTTCTTGTACAGTATGATAATTGTGGAACTATGTATAAAAGAATTGCACATGTTTAATATATATTGGATTACTTGCCATTTAGGGGAGGGAGAAGGGGGAAAGGAGGGGAACAATTTGGAACTCAAGGTTTTGCAAGGGTGAATGCTGAAAATTATCCATGCATTTGTTTTGAAAATAAAAAGCTTTAATAATAAAAAATGTTCTTCTTTGATACCTATAACTAACAATGACAATTTTTATTCACACGTTCACCTCTTCTCTGAGGATACACAAAAGTTTGTGATATTTCCCCCAAATACAATGAAGCAAATTCAATTACTTTGCTGTCACTGAAAATTATTACTAATAATTGACTAATCAGTTAGCAAGAGAAAAAGGCTTTATTTTATTAATAATAAATGAAAAGAAAAGAAAATGTAAATATTCATTTCACCTTTATTTCTACTAATAAATGAAATACGCAATTTTAAAAAAATTTAAATTAAGAATTTTTCATCTTTATCTCATCTTTTTAATTTGCACTTTATGTGACATAACATCCATTATGTAATTTAAATATATAATAAATAAATATACATATACTGAGGATGTGGTCAAAAATCTTTTACTGATACAAATATAATATATGATGTTTTAAAAAAAGTTTGGAGACCATAGCTCTAAATAACAACTTTAACCAACACCACCTCTGGACTTTCCAAGAAAGAATTATACTTAGAATGCTAGGGTTGTCAACTTGTCTAGCAAATAACTGTTATTATTTGAAACCTAGGTCTCTTTATCTCTCTGGATTGGAGTGCAGATGCTATTCGCAAATTCTATTCCCCTTGCTCATCAACATGGGACCTTGAATCTGTTTCATTTCCAAGTAAGACTGGTTCAACCCTAGACAATCTGATCTCCTCACCTTCCACCACAGCCAATTTTACTTCCAGTAGATTCATCATATTGGCATAGGATTTAGAGTCATTTAGTTTATCAGTTTATTTCTCTGCCATTCAACACTCCTAAACTCAAGCACCCCCTCCCACCTCCTCAGCTCAGACAGTAGTACTCTGGCTTTCTACTTGCCGCAGAAACTTCTTAGTATGTAGGAAACTCAGTCCTGAAATTCACACATTGAAAGTACTTGAAAATAAAAATAATAATAATAATTTAAAAAGAAAGAAAGTACTTGCACTCTTGTTCCTCCCCAGGCTTCACTGGGGACTTTCACTACCATTCACCCAAACTAGATACTTTAGATTAATCCCAATCCCCTTTCCAGCTTCCATTAAGTGAACTTTCATCATTAGAATGAAAGATCCCTGAGGACAGGGACTGGTTTTCATTCTGCTTTCATTTGTATTCTAGGTGCTTAGCTCTCTGCTTCTGATGTTGGAAGGATTTAATAAAATACTACTAGACTTATTGATTCCACCAGTTAGCTAAATGCACATTTTAACTAAGTATACATAAAGTCAAATTGTAATATCTTTTACTTTTAAAGAAATCTCTTAAAAATGATGAATTTATAGTCAAGTATTCAATGAAACTTCCTATAGTGTTTTTGTATGTCCAGGAACCAGATCTATGATTTCACCGATATGTTCAAGCATTTCAACATGCGTCTTTTCTTGGCAAAAATACTGGAGTGGTTTGCCATTTCCTTCTCGAGCTTATTTTACAGATGAAGAACTGAGACAAACAAGGTTAAGTGATTTGCCCCATAGTCACACAGCTAGTGTTTGAAGTCAAGATTTGAATTTAGGAAAATAATTCTTCCCAATTTCCCAACTTCCCAACAGCCCTTCATTGACATAGGGAACTTCAGATATGGAAATATCCTTTATCAATACAAACTGGCAGTTGTTCTGCAATTTATTGCCTTAGAAAGTTACAGAGCTCTCATAAATGGTGACTAACCTAAGTCCAAATGGATACATGCCTTAAATAAAAAAGATAACATCATAAACAAATTAAAGGAGCAAAGAAAGTTTTTACCTTTCAGATCAATGGATAGGAGAAAAATTCATGATTGAGCAAAAGATACAAAGGATAAGAAAAGAAAAATGATTAATTTTTATTATATAAAAATGTTTTAAAATGTTTGCACAAACAAAAGTAATAAAATTAAAATCAGAAGGAAATAGTTAACTGGGAAATAACTTTTGCAGCAAATTTCTATCATCTCTAAAAAAAAAGGACAAGGTCTTCCACTGCATCTAGGGCCATCTCTTGTTGTCCTGATCTGGCCACTAGACCCAGATGGCTCTGGAGGAGAAAGTGAGGCTGGTGACCTTGCACAATCCTCCCTCACTTAAATCCAATTCACTTTCATATCATGGCATCATCTCCTTGAGGCCATGGTCCTCTTCAAGAATGAAGGACAAACAACAACAAGATGGATAAGAAACTGATTCAAATTTAGAAGATTGAGTCATTTCTCAGTTTATTGATATCAGAGGATATTAACAAGAAAGAAATCCAAATTAGCAATTCCCAAATGAAAAAAATTATTCAAATGACTAATTTTTAGAGAAATGCAATTAAAACAACTCTGAGGTTCCATCTCACACCATTCAGAATAGCAAAATTGACAAGGAAAATGACAAATGTTGAAGGGATCTGGGAAAATGTAATAATGTTCTAAGTTTGGTTTTCTGGTGGTCTCTGGGGCAGCTTTCTTTTCAGTAAAGTAATCACCACAAGAAAGCCGGTGTTAGAGTCCAAATCCTTTGTTATCTCTTTCAAAGTCTTGTCTCCTTTCCTTAGCCCCGTTAGCTTTCTTAAAGGCCTTCTGGAGTCTTGGTTTCAGTGGAGAAACTAAGGAAGACAGCCCTGCCACCAAAGTGGTGTGAGATGGGATGAATGAATCTGAGTTAAGGGCTTGTGCTTCAACCTCCAGTCCACTTGTCTTCCCTATCTCTGAATGAATCTGGCTGAGGCTTCCAGCTTATATGCGCTACACTGAGTATAAACGAATCATTATATCACTAGGAAACCATTATTTGTTGTAAGATTAAATCAATCATACTGAATTTAGAGAACTATTAAGCACCATGCTAAACTAGACAACCATTGTCTCATCAATTCCACTGACTTAACATCTTGAAAGAAGTCGTTTCAGAGTTCTGGCCCATACCAGGAGAATAGGAATATGAATGCATTATTAGTGGAACTGTTAGTTGGTCTAACTACTCTATTAAAAATATGTGTGTGTGCCCCAAAAGATATTAATTTGGTATTAATTCAACAATATCACTAATCAGCTCCTGCTCCAAAGAAAAAAAGAAAGAATACACATATAGGAAAATATTTACAGGAGCTCTTTTTGAAGTGAAAAAGAACCAATAGTGAGAAAGGGGTTCTCACCAATTGGAGAATGTCAGAAAAAAAAATCATGGTATATTAATGTAATGCAATACTATGGTACCAATAAGGAATGAGAAAAGTGACAGTTTAAGAGAAACCTGGAAAGACCTGGAACTGACACAGGAGATAGAATAGAATAGGGAATAGAATTCTATTTACACAGGGTGAATAGAATCAAGAAAACAATTTATACAATAACAACATTGTAAAGATATTTATAACAATGTTATAAAAAAATTGTGAAACACTTAAGAATTCTGTTCAACACAATAAACAACCACAATTTATTCCAGGGGATATATGATGATACATATTGACTCCCCTATGATAGAAAGTCACTGGACTCAAGATGCAGACTGAGACATACATTTTTGGACCCAGCCAATACAGTAATATAGTAATACTCCGATAGTGTACTGAAGTTTGTCCAATTTATTATAATGTTAATTAATACCTTGCTTTTTATTTAGTTCATTATAATGTCTGCTGATGTCTATGGGTGATTATACATGGTATATGATACTTCAACACAAAGAATCTAAAAGAACATATTTCAATGAACTAATCATCTTCATTAATTTTTAATTGTCCTTAATAGCAATATGATCATCCTACATGTTTTGCATACTTATTGAATAATAAATTCCATTAAATGAAATATAAAATAAAAGGTTTTTAAAACTCTAAATCCAAGGAAATATATTTCTCTGCATTTAGTTGAAATACAATTACATAACCTATTTCATATATGTTTGTTAAAAAAATAAATCACATTAAATGAAGTATAAAACACAAACTTTTCTAAAATTCAAATCTATTTTAGTAAATTTCTCTGTATTAATTGTCCTTAAAAGGGATATGATCATGCTACATATTTTATGCATTTTTACTGAAAAATAAATTCCATTAATTGAAATATAAAGTACAATTTTTTCCCAGAAATGTATAAAGGTTAAAACACATGTATCATATGGGATGATTCTCTTTTAGGGAACTCATGATGATATAAAAGTAACAATTTAGAGATTCTTTTCCTCATCTTAACTGAAGATCAAGAAGCTTAAGTTTGGTTGCCTCCAGAGAATCTGAGTGAAGGAATTGCTACCACTGGACAGGAACTGAGAAGAGAGTTTTCTAAAGGCTCAAAAAAGGCTCAAAAGGTCAAGGGAGCTAGAGAGTGTCTAACACAAAGACTAATTGGTACTATCTACTTTCCTCATTTGCCCCTAAATTCTCCTATTAGATCAAGAAACATAGGCTGAGAATGATCATATGTAAAATATCTTCATTCCTTTTCAGTCAAGGGAACTAGTTTTGTTCACCAACCAATACAGTAAGTACTATTACTACAGGAAAGGAAACTAGACTTAAGAGAAGTATTTATGGAGTATATAAACATTCTAACATTACACTGAAGTTTGTCCAATTTATTATAATGTTAATACCTTGCTTTTTATTTAGTTCATTATGATGTCCTTGGCTTTTGCAAATCCATTACTCTGGGTTCTGAAAATCTGTGTCAGTGGAGTACATTGCTACCACACTGGAAAAGCTGGCTAAGTGCTGATAGTCTCAGAACTTCTGGTTATGATTGACATGAATAGTCATGTTGACTTTTTTTTTTGGGGGGGGGAGCATGACAATCTATGAAATATACACATTCAAAATAACCCTCAGTTTTTTGTAAAATAATCCTTCCACTTCTTCAGTGATGGAGTGAATAGTGTGAAAAGGGGCAGAGTGCCAATAATTGAATAGTACATAGGTTACAAACATCAACTTAATTGTGATCTTAAAATGTGATTTTTATCCAATAATCGATAAGCTGTCACATGACTCAAGAAACTGAACCACATCCTTATTGACATTCTTGACATAAAGTAAAAGACATAAATTTAATGGAAAGATGGCTTACAGGTTCTTAATGAAGTGAATGAAGAAATCAGTGGAGATGGTCCATTGTCTACCCATAGGCAACAAGAAACCTAACTTTTTGGGGCACTCAGTCATTGAACATACTTTGGTCATAAAATAAATAAACAAATAGACTGAAAGGAATATCATTACAATTTATATATCAATGTCTTTTGTAGATGATGGAGAATAATTTAGAATTGCTTCATCCAGCTTAAAACAATGGCTTTCTATATGTTAAATATAGTCTTTTTATTTTTCTTCTGAGGTTATTCAGTACTTACCATGTACAGAAGATGCCATTTTTTAAAAAAATAAATTCTTATGACTCTCTATTGCCTCCAGGATCAAATATAAAATCCTTTGGTTTTTAACCCTTCACAATTTCACCCATTGCTTGATTTTTATTGCTTCTTTCACCTTAGTCCCCTGATTCTGCTCCACAATTTATCAATACAAGACTTCTTGCTGTTCCTCAAATACGTAATCTCCTGACACCATGTTTTTTCACTAATTGTCTTCTATGACTTGAATATAAACCCTTTTTATCTCTATCTTCTGGATTCTTTGGCTTCTTTCAAGACAGTTCAAATCTGACCTTTTACAAAGTATTTAATAGTATTTTATTTTTCCAAATACATACAAAGGCATTTTTCAAAATTTACCTTTGCAAAACCTTGTGTTCCAAATTTTTCTCCCTCTCTTCTCACCTTCCTCCTCCCCAAACAAGCAAACAATCCAATATGGCTTAAACATGTTCAATTCTTCTAAACATATTTCCATATTTGTCATATTGCACAAGAAAAATCAGAACAAAAGGAGGAAAACCTAAGAAAAGAAAAAATACCCAAGTAAATAAACAAGAACAGTGGCAAAAAGATGAAAATACTTTTCAGTCTCCATAGTTCTCTCTCTGGATATGAATGGCATTTTCTATCACAAGTCTATTGTAATTGCCTTGAATCATCTCATTGTTGAAAAGCCAAATCCATCAAAGATGATCATCACATAATCTTGTTACTGCTGTGTACAATGTTCTTTTGGTTCTATTCACTTAGCATTCATTCATGTAAGTCTTTCCAGGCTTTTCTGAAATCAATCTGCTCATCATTTCTTATAGAACATTCCATTACATTCATATACCATAACTTATTCAGTCATTTCCCCAACTGATGGGCACCCACTCAATTTTTAGTACTTTGCTACTACATAAAGGGCTACTATAAACAGTTTTGCAATGTATGTCTTTTCCCTTCTTTTATGACATCTTTGGGATACAGACCTAGTAGAAACACTGTTGGATCAAAATGGATTCACAAGTCTGAACTTCTGTGACAACCCTTTCCCTCTTTTCCCCAGCTCCAATACCTCTGCTAGTACTTTCCTTCTGATATTTATTTCCTTTAAGTGTATAATTGTTAGAATTTTATCTGCCCTATTAAAACGTGAGTTCTTTGATGGCAAGTACCATCTTTTTGTCTTTCTTTGTATCTCCAATACTCAGTAGTGCCTGATGCAAAGTCAGGGCCTAATAAATGCTTGTTATTGGATTGTGCTACTGTTATTCCTAAATTGACTAGCTATATAGAAAGATACTAAGAGAAAAAGATTAGGAATCCAAGGACAATGATTTCCTGTGCCAATAGCACAGCTGGTGGCTCAGAACTAAAGATGGCAGAAGAAATCACATGCATACTTATTCAAGCCAGTAGCTCAGAGTTTGGTCCATGATGTGGTAGCTTGCCTAGATAGAACATTCCAAGTACTCAGCCATATCTCTCTAATGCCAATGTACAGCAATTGTCTTATAGGAGAAGATGGGAGAGGACAAATATCTCATGTATTTGTATTTAATTACAGATTCTACACTTTTTTTTTTTGAATTTTTAAATGGCACTATATTTGAGAGAAATTAGAAAGGTGGGAAAAGTAGGAACTGCTCTTAAATGCTAGAGACTGTGGAAAACTACCAATATTAGCACCAGTAGGGCCCTTGGATAGTAGCCTGAATGTTTCTCAGTGCTGGCTGTTCAGCATTGCCAGAATTCTTAAGAAATGCTTTTGCTCATTAACAAAAAACACTGAAACAGAACACAGAAGGTCTTTAGAATATATCCAGTGAGCATACAAAACTATCCCACTTCACATCTTGATTCTTTTCCCCCAAAGGCCAGTTTCTTTTAATTCATGAAACTACATTTTATAACAAAGGAGATTTTTTAAAAAGTGTGTTCAATGCAATGACTATCCATTATTCCAGAGGACCATTGATGCAGCATAGTATCTACCTCCCAACAGTGATCTGATGAATTTGGGGTGGAGAATGAGACATTTATTTTGGACATGGTCATTGAGGGAACTGTTTTGCTTGATACTACATATTTATTATGAGGAATTTGTTTTTGTTTTTGTTTTCCAGTAGGGTAGGAAGTGGGAAAAAAAGAAAAGAGATTCCTGTTTTTTTTTTTATTCAATTTTATTCCCCCCCCCCCAATTATGTCTCTCCTCTGACTCCTCCATACCCATTGAGAAAACAAGAAAAACAAAATCCATCACAAATATGTATAGTCTTGCAAAACAAAATTCCTAATTATCCATGTTAGGAAGGAAGCAAAGAAGCAAGGAAGGAGGGTGGGAAGGAGGGAGGAAGGGAGGAAGGGAGAGAGGAAGGGAGAGAGGGAGAGAAGGAAGAAGAAAGGGAAGGAAAGAGGGAGGAAGGGTGGGAAGGAGGGAGGAAGGAAGGAAGGAAGGAAGGAAGGAAGGAAGGAAGGAAGGAAGGAAGGAAAGGAGGAAGGAAGGAAGGATGGGAGGGAGGAAGGAAGGAAGGAAAAAGGAAAGAAGGAAGGGAGAGAAGGGAGGAAGGAAAAGAGGGAGGGAGGGAGGAGGGAAGAAGGGAGAGAAGAGAAGAGGGAAGGGAGAAAGGAAGGAAGGGAGGGAGGGAGGGAGAGAGGGAGGGATGAAGGAAAGGAGGGAAGGAAGGAGGGAGGGGGAAGGAAGGAAGGAAGGGAAAGAAGGGAGGGAGAAAAGAGGAAGGAAGGAAAGGAGGAAGGAAGGAAGGGTGGGAGGGAGGGAGAGAAGGGAAGAAGGAAGGGAGGGAGAAAGGAAGGAAGGGAGAGGAAGGAGGAAGGAAGGGAGGAAGGAAGGAAGGAAGGAAAGGAAGGAAGGAAGGAAGGAATAGAGGGAGGAAAGAAGGGAGAGAGAGAGAAGAAGGAAGGGAGAAAGGGAGGAAGGAAGGAAAGGAGGGAAGGAGGGAAGGAAGGAAGGAAGGAAGGGAGGGAGGAAGGAAGGAAGGAAAGGAAAGAAGGAAGGAGAGAGGAAGGAAGGAAAGGAGGGAGGGAGGGAGGGAAGAAGGGAGAGAAGAGAGGAGGGAAGGGAGAAAGGAAGGAAGGGAGGGAGGGAGGGAGGGAAGAATGAAGGAAAGGAAAGGAGGGAAGGAAGGAGGAGGGAGGAAGGAAGGAAGGGAAAGAAGGGGGAGAAAAGAGGAAGGAAGGAAGGGTGGGAGGAGGAGAGAAGGAAGAAGGAAGGGAGGGAGAAAGGAAGGAAGGGAGAGGAAGGAGGAAGGAAGGGAGGAAAGAAGGAAGGAAAGAAGGAAGGAAGGAAGAAAAGGAGGAAGGAAGGAAGGAATGGAGGGAGGGAGGGAGGAAGAGAGAGAGAAGAAGAAGGAAGGAAAGGGAGGAAGGAAGGGAGGAAAGAAGGAAGGAAAGAAGGAAGGAAGGAAGGAAGGAATAGAGGGAGGAAAGAAGGGAGAGAGAGAGAAGAAGGAAGGGAGAAAGGAAGAAGGAAGGAAGGAGGGAGGGAGGGAAGGAGACAGAGAGAGAGAGAGGGAAGGTGGGAGGAAGGAAGGAAGGAAAGGAGGAAGGAAAGAAGGAAGGAAGGAAGGAAGGAAGGGAGGGAGGGAGGAAGGAAGGAAGGAAAAAGGAAAGAAGGAAGGGAGAGAAGGGAGGAAGGAAATGAGGGAGGGAGGGAGGAAGAAGGGAGAGAAGAGAGGAGGGAAGGGAGAAAGGAAGGAAGGGAGGGAAGGAGGGAGGGAAGGATGAAGGAAAGGGAAGGAGGGAGGGAAGGATGAAGGAAAGGAAAGGAGGAAGGAAGGAGGGAGGGGGGAAGGAAGGAAGGGAAAGAAGGAGGGAGAAAAGAGGAAGGAAGGAAGGGTGGGAGGGAGGGAGAGAAGGGAAGAAGGAAGGTCGGAGGGAGAAAGAGTGAGGGAGGGAAGGAGGAAGGAAGAGAAAAAATGTAAGGAAAGAAGGAAGGAAGGAAGAAAAGGAGGAAGGAAGGAAGGAATGGAGGGAGGGAGGAAGGGAGAGAGAGAGAGAAGAAGGAAGGGAAAAAGGGAGGAAGGAAGGAAAGGAGGGAAGGAGGGAAGGAGACAGAGAGAGAGGGAGGGAAGGTGGGAGGGAGAGAAGGAAGAAGAAAGGGAGGTTGAGAAGGGAGAAAAGAAGGGATTTGCTAGATGAGGAGGAAGGAAAGACAGGAATGAAGAGGAAGGAAGAAGAAAGGAAGGAAGGAGGAGGATGGAGGAAGAAGTTTTAAGGATAGATAGAATGAGGGATGGAAGTTTAAAGGAATTGAAGTGTAAGAAAGGAAGTAGAGAGGAGGAGATGGAAGGGTATGGAGGGAATATATTTCAATCTACCCTCTAAGTTCATTAATTGTATGTCTGGAGATGGATAGTATTTTTCATTATGAGTCTTTTTGGATTTGCAGTTGGTTGTTGTGTCCATTAGAGTTACTAAGTTTTCAAATATAATTATCTTTATAATATTGCTGTTGCCATTGTTCTCCTGGTTCTATTCACTTCACTTTTCAGGTTTTTTTTTTAAATTATCCCCTTCCTTATTTCATATAGAAAATAGTACTTTATCACATCTATATGCCATAAATTCTTTAGCTAGTCTTTAATTGATGTGCATCCCCTTAATTTTCTTTTCTTTGCTATAAGAAAAAGAACTTCCAGGGGCAGCTAGGTGGCGCAGTCAATAGAGTACCAGCCCTGAAGTCAGGAAGACCGGAGTTCAAATTTGACCTCCAATACTTAACATTTCTTGGCTACATGACCCTAGGCAAGTCATTTAACCCCAATTACCTCAACAAAACAAACAAACAAAACTTCCATAAATATTTTCGTGCATATGGTTCCTTTTCCTTTTTCATTGATCTCTTAATTCCTTTACATTTTTTAAAAAATTAATTTAAAAAACATTAAAATAGGCAAATTAAATTCTGAGGATTTCATTAGTATTTACTTCATGTCATCATCTTTTATTATTTTGCAAAAAATGTTTAAAACTTCAAAACTTGAAATTTCACTATTGTCAAGTTTCCTATTAGTAAAATGAACCAGAAAATTGGGCGTAATTAGCCAGATGATTTTAAAAATTAGTTTTTGTTCAGAATATCTTGTCACTTGATTGAGGTAAAAGTTGAATAGTCTGAATAATTACCTAAATTTTCTAATTCAAGATATAAATAATATTATATCTTATATAGATATAAATAATATTAAAATTAGCTATATATTTTAAAATATATTTATTTTCCCATTAAGTTTCTGGCCAAGAAGTAGAGGATAAGGACCAGATAAATCAGTAAGTGAGACATATATTTTATGTTAGCCAAGTCAATAATTTTTTTTCTCATTGTAGTAAGATTTCATTCTGAATGATCTCTATTCTTTATTTTACTTTGCCAGTCTTAGTCAATTATAAACTATTAAAAAAAAAAAGTAAATTATGGAGGTCTTCTTTATGCTGATTGAGTAACTGTCAGACTCAGCTCACAACTAAATGTTCTAATTCTTAAAGGACAGCTTTTCATGAAAAGAAATGTGTGACATACTATGTATTTTTTTTTCCCAAGAAAATGAAGCACATTTGCTTCTACTATACATTCAAAAAAATATAGAATCTTGTTTGTTGACAACAGCTGTGCTTATAGTAGTGAGGCTTAAGATAATGAACACTCATAAGCATAGAATACTACTGAAAAACACAGAAGAGTTTCCTGCAAACATGCCTAAGATGCTACAGTGAGTGCCTGGCAACTTTTGACTACTGAATGTGATGTGAAATTGGTGGCTGATACCTGAACAAAGGAAAATGTCAACTAGGAAGTTAGTGTATGGAAACGCTTTACTGCACAAACAAAGCATTAAAAACACAATGCCAGTCTAAAAATACAGTATAGTGATAAGTCCACTGAGGTCATGAGTCAGCTTTTCAGTCCCTTGAAATGATTAGGTGCAGATTGCTATCAAACTAACCATCATTCTTCTCATTCCTTTATCTCTCTGGCTTGCCACCTTATTATTACCTCCAAGTAACAAAATTAGAAGGAATTATGATGTTTGCTTGTTCAGGAGGTGTTTTACCCAGTGTCTGCATGAAGGAATTGTTCTACTTCAGCAATGAAAGAAACAAATATACCTTTTAGAGGGAAATCATGGTCTTGATAGCAAATCCCAATTGCTTACCATAGACTGGGCTATGGTTATAATTAAATTAATTCATTCCACTAATAAGCACTGACCTACTATATATTGAATATTATCAAAAATGTAGAGAAATTTCTGGCCAAATAGTTTTCAAGATATAAATGAAAATTGATTAAAATTATAGAATCATAGAGTTAGAAACTGAAAGGATTTTAGAAACATTTTAATTCATTTGTCTCTTTTTAAAGTGAAGGGAGCTGGATGCACAGAATGACTTGCCCAAGAGCATAAAACTAGCAAACGTAACAGAGGCAGGATGTGAAAGCAGAACTTCTGAATACAGATAGAGAAGTCTTTCCACTATACTATAATACTTCCCCCTCTAGCTATTGTATTTATATTTATTTCACTGTCATGTCTGAAGTTACTTGGATGTGCCTTCCTCATGCACACTCCCCACTTTCATTCATGCTTTGTCATTGGCTAAGCAGGGGAGTTAATGTTTGCTTGGAAAACACTGTCAGTGGGCTATATGTAACTGAGTGAAACTGTAAATTGTAGGCTGCTCAAAGGAGTTTTAAATAGGAACATTTGTAGGACTTTGGATGATCAAGGATAAAAGTAGCTTTCTTTTCTTCTACTTCCTCCCTAAAAACAAAACAAAATAAAAGACTCTCATTGTTTTTTTGGAATTTCCAGCTGGCATAAGTGTTACCAAAGCAGATTGCCTTTTCTGACATTTTAGCTTCAGTTTCCTCATTTATTAAATAAAGATCTCTGTGATACTTACTTAGGTCTAAGTGTTGATGTCTAAAAAAAAGACTGCTTTGCAACCTTAAAGCATTATATAATGATCAAGTGTATTTATTATTTTATTAGGTAGAGAACTGGATTTGGAATAAGATAGACCTCATTGTAAATCTTGCCTCACAAAGCTGCATGACCCTAGACAAGTCACTTAATATCTCTCTGTCTTAGTTTCTTCATCTGTAAAACAGGGATAATAACAGTACCTACCTCATGGAGTTGTTGAGAGGATGTAAAACTACTTAGATATTGTTGTTTTTAATAATAAAATAATGAAATATATAAAAAATATTCTCCTTCAATGGTTTTACCTTATGAAACTTTGTGTATTTAAGATGTTGCCATTATTCAATTATTTGATTTTAGAATTGTTATTAAAATTGCTATTAAAATTTTTCTACAAATCAGAAAATGAATCTCATCGTTTTATGTTACATCCTCTTAGGAAAGCCACATGGCAGAGGAATACAACTAATGTATCAAAGGTGGGAGAACTAGGGTTTTATGACTTGAAGACTGAGTCTATCCATTGTGCTCGACACTGTCATGTTGACTTGGCAAAAATGACAGAAAGCAAAAAATATAGTGGGCCAAATAGCAAAATATCTTTGAAATATGTGGATATGCTGCTTTAAACTCAGACTAAAAAATGAAAATAAGGTACAAACTTATAAGTTATAGAAAAAAATTAATTTCATTGCTAGATTATTGATTATTAAAATGCAGCTACATGGTGCTGCAGAGGATAGGGTGCCCAGAAGGAAATTAGGAAGACATATCTTTGTGAGTTCAAATCTGGCTTCACATACTTAGTAATTTTGTGACTCTGGGTATGTCACTTAACTGTCTCAGTTTCCTCATCTGTCAAATGAGCTGGAGAAGGAAATGGCAAACCATTCTAATTATCTTTGCCAAGAAAACCCCAAATGACCATGAACAGTCAGACACAACTGAACAAGAATATTAAAATAATGTATTTAATTAAAATGTGTTATCACATCAAAGGAGAACAATTATTGCTTTTACCAAAGTACATATTAGAATCTGGAAAATTTTTTTATTTATTTGTAATTACCTAAGTATATTATGTTAATTTAGACATTTCCATAGTAAACATATTATACTACTCCTTATTCTTATTCCTATCCGACAATGACAATTCAACTTTTTCTCTAATTACAGGTTTTCATATCATCATACAGTATTATATTTCGATTTGTACTTTAATTTACAATAAAGGTTCAGCCATCCCATTTCCTCCATGCAGTCTTCCCTGATTCTGTCAGTTAAAATTATCTCCTCCAAAGCATTTTATTTGTACATTTTAAAAGCATGTGTTACATATTATTTTGTATTGTAGGCTTTTGTACATTTGTCATGCTTTCCTACAGGGCTATAAATTCTATGAGAGCAGGGACTACATCTTCAGTAAACTTTAATCTCACCCACAACATATTTAACATAGGGTTCCATGTTAAACCCCCTTAATGTTCGCGTCTTAATTAAGCAATTAACATTTGTTGAATTGAACTAAAAACAGAAGTTATTGATAATACAAACAAATCTTCAAATTACAAAGTCAAAATACCACACTTATTTTAGGTCATAATTTAAGATAGTTTTAATATATAGGATTGGCTGGAAAGGGAAAGACTTGCAAAATAGAGCTTTGAGACTATAATTCATTTGTGTATGTATGTGTGTATATGAGAGAGAGAGAGAGAGGGAGGGAGGGAGGGAAGGAAGGGAGAGCAATTTATAAATGTGTGGAAGAGTAATACAAAATAGTTGACAAATGAGTCTTTTCTACTTGTAAATCTGTGACTTATCAGGGATCACCCACATGTAATTATTACCCTGGTTCAATCTGTTTTAATATGAAAAGTGAAATATTAGAAGACACTCTGGAAAAGTGTTTACACTCACACAAGCCATCCCCATGCTTGGAATATACTCTCTCTTCATTTCCACCTTTCAGAAAGCTCATTTTCCTTCTGAGGTTCAGCTAAGGAGCCATTACTTGAGATCATTTCTCACCTTCACTCCAACTTCCAGGGCTTTTTCTTCTCACATTACTTTTTTATTATCTGTGTAAATATCTTATTTTTTTCTCCTTCCCACTATGAATGTAAGTTTCTTGAAGACAGGTCCCATTTTTCTTTTTTTTTTCCTTTTTGTATTCTCCAGACCTACTACAATTCCTTGTACACAGGAGGTGCTTAAAATAAATATTTATTAAGTTGGAAAAGAGAATATGTCACACTCTGGGCGTATGGTGGGAGGTAAAAGGGAAAACAAAGGAGATATGAGTATGCCTGTGTGTCTGTTACAAATGTGCAATCCATGTTGGCTGAGGAAATAAATTTATATAGAAACTGATGAGAGGGTATTGTTATATATGATAAACCCTACTACAAACAACCAAAACAAAACAAGACAAAAACCAAAAAAATTCAAGCAACTCTGTATTGCAATAGTCATACATAATAAATATTTATTAAGTGCTTACCATATGCTAGGTAGTGTGCTCAGCTCAAAACTCAGTTACCACAATAAAATAAATATAAATGGAATTTCAAATTTAAGTTTAAATGGTAATTTTAAGTAAACATGAGGCGGGGAATTTTAATTAAGCAATGTTTTTTTTTAATAAGGGCAAATAAAATTACTTTAAGATATATACAAGATATATATACACACATATAATTTTCAGTTATTCATAACCTTTGGTTTAAAAAGTATGAATAAGCAGAGTTGAAAACTGCATACAATGTATAATTCTGATACCATGTAATTTCACAAAGATGAAATAGCCCTGACCTGGTATTATGCTTTGATATATTATATAAACACCTGTTTTTATAAGAAAACACACAAATCATTTTCTTAAATGGAATTCTTGTAATCCAGACTAGAAAACAAAAGCTAAGTCTTCTTCAATCATGTGATGGCTCTATGATCTTGTAGATGGAAATATTCTCTCTCTGATGATGCAAATGGTAAGCCATCTATGCCCTCCCATGCCGAGTTGTTCTTGTCCACAGTCTCCCATAAATCCTTCATGGAGAGTCCACCCAGTAATCTGCTTGACACTGCATACAATCAATGTCATCATTACAATCTGGCTAGCCATTATTAACCTTTTTCACTTTTTCAATATAGCCTCTAGAGTTTTTTAGTCCTCTCTCTCCCTCTCCCTGTCTTCCTCTCTCCCTCCCTCGCTCCCTTCTTCTTTCTCCCCATACCCATTCTCTTACATAATTTTCATTTGGAAATATGTTATAAACAATTCCTTATCATCATGCTTTTTGGGTGACGGTCAACTTTAAATTCTTGAAATGGTGGCATTCTATGACTCCTATAACCAGAAGAATACTGTTGCAACAATCATTAAAAAGATCTGTGTTTCAGAAAGAAACTTTCAATGATTACAAAACCTACACAATTTCCCCAAAACAATGCAGTTCAACTTCATACTAAGTTGTGGATCTAGCTCACTGTTCATGCATGTTGTTTGTCCAAGATGTAGATCAACAGATCAACCCTATGAGTTGTCCGTGCAACCTCATGGTAGCATGAACAATAGGTTGTCACCCTTTAAGAAAGAAAAAAGTTATCACAATCAGTACATCCATATATAAAGAATGTAGACAATTAACTCATGTGATTTAAATGCTATCAAGTGGATACACATACTTCAAACTGCATCATCATTGGCTTATTATGATACCATCTCTTCCTATCTAATCTACCATCAAAATCAGGACTTTGGAGAAAACTACTTCTAAACACATTAATTGTGAAGAGGAAGGGGAAGATATCAAGGATTGTAGCAGGTATAGATTGATGTATCAGATTAAATGGTTGTCATCATGGAAGTGGGGGAGGAGTGTAAAAAAAAAAAAAAAGATTGTGAGTCAGTGGATAAAATACTAAGTTTTGCCTTTATGGAAAGGAGATGTTTAAAGGAAAAGGTCAAGATGCAGGAGAACTACCAAAAGAAGTTCTAGTTTGGGAAGAGGATTAGAAAGTTGGAAACTGGAAAGCAAGGGATCAGAATTTGAAGATACTAGATGCCCAAAGACAAGGGATTTGTAAAATAGAGGGGATCAAGACAAATTTTGCTTCCCAATTTTGCCCAGGGATTTGTGCTAGCGCTATTCCAACCACTGCACAGCAATAGATCATATGATCTGTATTTTTCCTATGTAGATTGTATAAAAAACCTGATAATCCCTGAGGGAAAATTTTTTTTTCACTACAAATGTTTTAGAAGTTGACCCCAGAATTGCTAACCAAGTATACTTAATTATTAGTTCTCCATAGGACAATTTGCTATGTATTCTTTAGACTACCTGTGTTTTGGGAGGGAATGAACTTTTCCATCTAAGAGCTTCCTGTGCAATCTTTATTTCCCTCTGGTCACCTATCAAAATTCCACTAATTTGCTTTCTTTGCTGTGGTTTTATTCTCTCCATGATACTAGAAGCATTTCACTGACAACTAGCTGGGAGTGGGAAGGTGGTGGAGAAGATTAAGGCAGGGAACAAGAACTGAGACAGATGAAAGGTAATAATTACCTTTCCTCTAAACCAATTTTGAGCCTTTAAGAGCCAGTCATCTCCCCATTCTTTCATGCAAAAATATTGTTGTTGTCAAAGAATCATTTGACTTCCCAACAATCTCACTGCTGCCTCCTGGTGTAAGTTAAGGAACTGAAATGAGACCTTTAATAGGGCAATCATCAAAGGAAAAGTATTTTAATTCATCATCAACTGGTAGGCTTTTTTCCAGAGCCAGTCTTCAGTATTCAGATATGACTTTAATAACAAGTAAAGCAGTGTGCCAGTAAAAACAAAAACAAAAATGAACCCCCCCACCCCACCCCATTCATATTCATGCTGTTCTCCATTATGGCTCCTAATCAAGAATTAATTATACCAAAATCACACATCTTAAGATTTGCTATCCATTATATTTTTATGTGTGATTCATTCACTCAGACAAAATATAATGTCTCCTTCTCCTTGGAGCTTATCTTAATATAAAATATGCAGAAGATTAATAGAGAATTTCTTCTCAATTTAAACTTAAGACCATGGGAAGTGAGGAATATGCTCTTTCTGAAGCTTAAGAACAATTATAAATTAGAAGCATGGAATTATTTAAAATGGTTACTAGTAAAGCCCTAACCCAATCAGATTCAACCAAAAGAGTTAAAGTATAATAAAGGGTAGTTTTCTCTAATTTGCACCATATTTTCTTGACTTTTTTTTCTGATTGTGTTGACAGTAGATCAACAGTGATACTCTCCTGACTTGAAATTACTAAGTCCTTTTATTTCTCTCTAAATCTATTAATCAATTTTCAAATAGTTTTATGGCATAATTTCTGCCCATGGTGTGACCTTTGGCAAAGAATGGAAATATACAAATCACAATTATCTTGTTTATGAAAGACCCTCCACAACTTCATATATAGGTATGTTCAAAAGAGGGGTAGAATAAGGCACATTTAATATTATCAGACAAGAAATATTTCACAGATTATGTTGATAGGAAAAGTCCTATACTTTTTCTTATTCAAAGATGTAATTGTATATGTAGTATATCTACACTTAATATAAACACTTCTTTTTATTGCAGTTAAAAAAGTAGTTTTTCTCATTTAAATTGGAAGGTCATATAAAAATGGTTTTCATTAACCATGACAATTATTCACCTTAATCAATCTTAATCACATTTAAACTTGAAACATAAGATTTTAATTTTCAGATTTAACCTTAATTAATATTCATGGAATAACAGTCTTTCAAACATTATACATGGCAATTATTTATACACAAACTCCTTATATGACTATAATAATTCTGCCTCAGACTTACTTTAAATAAGTTAAACTGAATAAAAAGCCAGGAATTATAAACAGTATGTCTAATATCTTAATCTGTATAATTATATTTGCTGGTATCTTAATGCCACTTCACCGGGAATCTGTCAATGATAGAGAACATTTTAAACATTCTTTAGAGAGATGTTCTTTAAAGAAAATCAATCCAATCAGTTTACCAATACACAAATTATGTAAATCAAATACTATAAATATATATAATACATGGCTTTTAAAGAATGAATAAAAACCCTTCTTAGTCTTTCCTGATATCTTTTCTTAAATTCAACTGGAAAGAAGTGAATAGACAGTTCAGATTTAAGGCAACAATTCTAATCTCATTCTTTGAAATTAGTTCAGAAACAAGACTAACTTTAAATCAATCTGAACAGTAGGTTTAGGTTTAGTTTAAGTGTTTAATCATAATAAAGGAATCTTTTGTATACAACATAAATCTCATGGTAACAAATTAAAGAGTTAACAGTTTATAGGAGTTCCTTCTTCCACATACCACAGAGCTAGGTCAAAACCAATGTGCCAAGGAAACAAGGCAAGCAAGTTCTCCCTGACTGACAGGCCAACTTGTTAACAAAGCTCTCAAACAGATCGTGTTATAAGTGTGCAGCAGCATACCAAGAAGTGAAGAAAATATGCAAATAAAAACGGGCTGTTTAATTTTTTTTATATACTGTCACTGATCAAGGAAATAGTAGAGAAGCTTCTAAAGGATCGGACTGTTTTAACAGTCTAGAAACTTCTAGTAAAGTGATTCGTTTTACATCCTCATCCCTGATAAACGTAATATTGTCTTACTTCTGCCTTGCTATTGATTTCTGTTCACAGCCTACCTGTGCATTTACGTTAATTACTGCAAGTCTGCAGTGTACTTTCTTTAACTATCACATGGCCCCAAACACTTGGTTTAAACATAACAAACATGGGATTTATAAAGAGGTTATTATACCGTGAGCATAGGATGCCTATTTTCAGCCCAAGCTGGTTTGCTGAAGAAATTGTTGCCAAGATCACTCACTGTTTTAGCAGGTATTTTTCACACCAACAAACCTGATTGGGAGCATCCTAAGGGGAAGCGAAAGGGAGAAGCATCTGCAGACATTAAAAACTGGATTACCTAAAGAGAAGGAAGATTTTTCTTGCCTGGGGAAAGTGGGAATATTTTCTAGAGAAACAAGGATCTCTTGATTTATCTGTCCTAACCCTCCTCCCAGGGGGTTCCTTAGTCTCTCAACTCTTCTTATTTGTCTTCCTCTTCCTTCTGGTAGGGGCAGTAGCAGCCTCAAGTATTGTAAGAACGGAGGCTTCCCCAGCCAACTAGCTGGAGAACTCTCCAGCTAGGCAGGATTGACACCAGTTGTGGGGAAAGGAAAGTAGTGCGCAGACTCACCGCCAAGCTCAAATCCCTCCACTCCCTCAAACCTGCACTCAAGTAAAAACCGGGGAGGGGAGGGAGAGGAGGGGAATAAGGGGAAGGGGGGAGGGGCTGGAAGAGAGGAGAAGAGGACAGCGTGTGCGAGGAGGAGGGAATCCTGTTTAATTCAAAGTCCTGGGGGTTGTGGGGGCGGGTGGGGGGCTACACTAGTCCCGCCTCCCTCCCTCTCACCAAGCTCTGGGCTCCACCTCCTCCGCATGCACACAGATATACACACACTCACCCACACAACTGTACATGCAAACATATAGCCAGCTCAATGCACATACTCACGCGGAGTTCAGTACTTACCTGAAATCTTTTCAGTTTGTTCCAGCGGGCCGTGAGGACCAGGAATAGGTACAACCTAAAAAGAGAAGCTTTTGAGCCAACTTCGGAGGGGGGTGGGGGGGTAGGGTGGGGGAGGGGGGAATCCCCAGTGCGGACTTTATAACTGAGGTGGTAGAGTGTTTTAATTAAGTCCCCTCCACCACCAGTCCCCTCCCCTCCCCTCCACGGCTCCCAGGCCGGAGAGATAGAAAGACTTCGCCAGGGCGCGCGCGCACTCTTACCCAGACGCGCACACACTCACACAAACACGCACGGAGTAGAGCTATCGAGAGTCAAGCTTCTTTGGCGGCGCCGGCGCAGAGGTGGAGGGGAAACTTGGGTGAAGTTAGTTGTTGCAAGTCCCCGACAAGGCTGCGCGAGAGAGGGAAAAGGAGGAACTCCAAGCTTAGATTTCTCGGAACTGGGCGCCGCGCCCAGCTTCAGGACTACTGCGGGATCCCGGGAGTTGTCTGTATTTCTTTGGCGAGGACAGCAGCAGCGAAGAGAGAAGCCGCGAACCCCCAAATTCGTATTCGAAGTGGAGCGCATGGTCTGGGGCTGGGGCTGGGAGCCGAGGAGGTGAGAGAGAGTGGAACCGAGGGCCGCTGACTCCAGCTTCTCACCTCCACGAAGCGAATCAACCTGGCCAGCATGTCCGGAAAGAAAGTAAGCAGAAGTGCATTTCCCAAAGAAGACAGTTTATGGTGAGATCCCACCAAAGAGCCATCCCCAGAACCCAGTCTGAGGTTCTCTTCCTTCCTTCCTTCCTCTTCCTTACACCCCCCATCCCATCCCATACAGTCAGGAGTGAGAAAGAGGCCAGCAGCTGCCGCTGCAGTTTGCTGGGGGGGTAAAAGCGGACAGCTCCCTCTACTTTCCAGACTGCCTGCCCCGGGACTATCCAGGATTTGAGGTTCCTTTTTGGCCATTCCATGCTCTAGAAGAGGACTGATATCGTGACTATTTTGTTTTTATTTGTTTATTTATTGCTGAGATCTGTCTTGCAGTGGCGAGCCAAGCTCTAGCTGGGCTGCCCTTGACATCCACCCACCCACACCGCGCCCTCCCCCACTCCCCATCATCTCCATCTGCTGCTGTCAAATGAGAAAGCCAACGAGGAAGACCCCGACACTTCCGAAGCAGAAAACCCCTCTTTGGCACTTTCCTGTTCTTAATCGCCGGGATCCACGCTGAACTTTGTGGAGACTCTAGAGCACAACTTCCGTGGCTGGTTTTAAACAGGAAGAAAAAAATTAAAGCGGAAAAAAATCAGTGTCCAACGGCGGGCACCGGGGAAGAAGAAAGAAAAACGACAGGCGAGAGCAAAACGAAAGTCGCACCTCCCCGGGGTGGGGGATCGTCTGATAAGTTACCATTCCCGGGAGGATATAATCCCGTCAGTTTGGTCCAGAGTCAGGTGGACTGCCGGGGCTGCGGAGCGCTGTCTCTGGTTTGGGACCCCCCCTCCTACTGCTCCCCTCCTTCTCCCGGACTCGGGAGTCGCCGGGCCGAGAAGGTTAACGAAGTTTCCCGCTGCTACAGCTCCTGGACTGGTTTCCCTAGAGCAGCCAACATTGATTTTCTCCGGGCCGAGAGCGGAGGCGGCGGGGTCGAGGGACCCGGCGGCGGCAGCGGCAGCAGCCGGCAGTGCGGGGGGGCCGGCTGCGGGCTGCAGCCGCTGCAGGCGGAGAGCATGTCCAAACCGGTGGACCACGTCAAGCGGCCCATGAACGCTTTCATGGTGTGGTCCCGGGCCCAGCGACGCAAAATGGCTCAGGAAAACCCCAAAATGCACAACTCGGAGATCAGCAAACGGCTGGGGGCCGAGTGGAAACTGCTCACCGAGTCGGAGAAGCGACCTTTCATAGACGAGGCGAAGCGCCTGCGGGCTATGCACATGAAGGAGCATCCTGACTACAAGTACCGGCCGCGGAGGAAGCCCAAGACCCTGCTCAAGAAGGACAAGTTCGCTTTCCCGGTGCCCTACGGCCTGGGCGGCGTGGGAGACCCGGAGCACCACGGGCTGAAGGCGGGGGGCGGGCTGCACGGGGGCGCCGGGAGCGGGCTGGTGCCCGAGTCTCTGCTCGCCAACCCGGAGAAAGCCGCGGCGGCCGCGGCCGCCGCCGCCGCGCGCGTTTTCTTTCCTCAGTCGGCAGCTGCGGCGGCCGCGGCCGCAGCCGCTGCGGCCAGCAGCCCCTACTCTCTGCTGGACCTGGGCTCTAAAATGGCAGAGATCTCCTCGTCCTCCTCGGGGCTCCCCTACGCGTCCTCTCTGGGTTACCCGACGGCGGGCGCTGGTGCCTTCCACGGGGCCGCCGCAGCAGCTGCAGCCGCTGCTGCCGCCGCCGGGGGGCACACGCACTCGCACCCCAGCCCCGGCAACCCAGGCTACATGATTCCGTGCAACTGCAGCGCCTGGCCAAGCCCGGGACTTCAGCCGCCCCTCGCCTACATCCTGTTGCCCGGCATGGGCAAACCTCAGCTGGACCCTTACCCTGCAGCCTACGCCGCGGCGTTATGACCCAGCGCGGGGTGCAGCAGCAGCAGCTACAAACGTGTGTAAATATCTGTACAAATAGGGGTGGCTTTAATAATGAGGTTTCAGCTATACAGCCGCGCATGTACATATGTATAGGTATGAGCTATATGTCCTCCTACCCTCTCCTCCTTATTGTGATTGTCTGTATATATCCGTATATAATATGTATAGGTACCCAAGTCAGAGGCGAAAGTGATGCACGAGTGCGAAAGGTGTATGAGCGCGTGTATGTTGTTTGTTTACAAGATCATTTCAGACCGTCACTTCTACCGCAAACTTTTCTTGAGGGGCGGTTGTTGTCTGAACATCAGTGGTGTCTCCTATGCACTTCTGTACCTGTTGCGTTTTGCCCATTGGGGTTGAATGGGGGAAAAAGTTGGTTTTCCTTTTTTTTTTCTTTCCTATTTTTTTCCCCTTTATTCTGCTCGTTGTTGCATGCATTCTATTCAAGTTTCCATCCGAAAATGCTTTCTGACCAACTTGGGAAAGCTGATTTATTATTAGTTTCGCGGAGCTGTGGTGCTCTGGGCCATGTTTACCTATCTGAACTCCGCAAATGTCTCCCCCCCCCCCCCCAACAAGCAGAACAGCCAAACAAGATCCATTCTTGACAAGTGATGGACATAAATCTGACATTTGTATATGAAATGATCGTTGTTTCCTTTGTTTACCTTGTCCTATGCAAATTGGAACAGGAAACAGAAAAAGAAATAGTATGTTAGGTAGAGGGTTGTCAATTGAATTTTGGTTGTTTTTATTTTTTGTGTTGTAGTTTTGTGTTTTTAACATATTGTAAGACTAGTTCATTTTTGGGGAGGGCTCCAGTCACAACTTAAAGGGGTGGGTGGGAGGGGGGGGACAGCTCCTATTTTTCCATTACCATTAAGTTTCAGTTTAAAACTGTAAATTTGTACATGTCAATGGAAATGCTAGATCTTTGATCGAAAATGTGTTATTTACGTTGTACAAAATTTGAGTCAGTTTTAGACTCCAACATTTTGATCTAATTTCGAAGTCAATTTTTTTTTTTTAATTGCGGAACCATTTCAGGATCGCAATTTGATGTAAGGTTAAATCAGACTTTTTGTCTGAGTGATAATTATATATTTATTATTTAGCAGAACTGAAAAATAGCAT